>NC_135502.1:128758303-129099167 GCF_052857255.1 Amblyomma americanum | reverse complement strand
TACCGACATGGAGACGTTGGCAGCACCCGCTGCCCTTATCCGCTTGGGACACTCTTGTTTGTTGCCTGTGTCGCTACTTCTCCAGACGTACTGCCCGTTCTCAATCGGTTTCATCAACTTGACGAGCCCGCTTTCTCGACTTATCTCTAGCTAACGCGGCTTTGTGACGCTCTCTGTCGTAGGGATCGCTAGAAGGCGCCTGCAATGCTCAGTCGAACTCGCCCCGGTAACCGGTTCTGGCTCTCTTTTATTCAGCAAGAGCGAATAACGCGGTTATTCACGTGGCACAACTGGCGAGAGCGAGCGGTCGGCGCAGCGGCGGAACGAGCGGTAACAGCAGCGACAAGCCACGTGGTGTGACATCACAGCCACACCTGCGGCGAGCCTCCAGCTAGAGGTGAAATCCAAGCGTCATTTGACCTCCAGCGTTGCCTGCGAGAAGTGCAGCTTTTCGCTCCAAAATTTATTTCATTGAAAGGAAAGGTGGCTTGGGCGGAGGTCGGCCGTCGTTGGCCAGGTCTTCAGTCCAGGACTCCGATAACACCTCTGTTGGGCCTAGTTGGTGCATGATAACACATTTGCGCCAGGCCTTGTGTTTCTCCCGTGTATATATGGTTCGTCTGTTTTGCGCACATCGATCATCTTCAGTCCAGGACTACGATAACTTCTGCTATACTGCAGGCCCGCGCAATCAGCCGTTGATGATTGCATAAGCTAGAGAACAGCTACAGAGCAGCTTCGCACAAGTTGTGAGTAAATTGGAGGATCGCGGTGCCGAACTATTTGCTCAGTCTTAAGTAGTTTCCGGCCGAGCCTTCGGCCGGTGTTTGTTCCCTGCAAGATGTTTGGAGCTCCGCTGGAAAAGAAACAGAAAAAAGTTTTCGTATGCAAATCGTCTGCGGTAACGAACATTCGAACTGCGCGTCGGTTATCCTGCTCGCTCGCGCTGACAAACCCTTTCCCAGTCGAACATTTTGGCAGCGCGAGAGCGACTTCCAGTAATCTCCGATGGCGCGCCTCGCCGGAATCCGAAACTATACTGCCGTCGGCAGTGTTTACTGCTTGCTAGTCTGTCGGGATGCGCGCGTGTATAAAAGGCAAGGGGCGTCGTTTTATCGCCTTCGATCTCTGCTGACCGTGCGATCGAGTCGTTGTGCGTCTGTTGCTTTGAGCTAGGCAGGTGTCTGGAAGGCATACCGCGGGAAACGAAGGAATGAAGAGATGTTTCCTTTTTTTTTCTTTTTTCCAGCTGAGGTTGCGAGTTTTGCGATGAACTTTTCTTAGTCTACTTACACGCGACAAAGCTTAGTAACCGGTGGTTGCAGGAAAGCAACGGTGATGATATAAATGAGCCTTGATTAGCATTTCGCCTGTTCGAAGCAAGCGGGCGGCCTTTCTCCGGCATACAACGTTGTTTGTTTGCTCGGTTATTTTGTCACTGCATATGCAGACAGCAATTACCCGCCACGACGGTTGAGTGGCTTTGGCGTTAGGGCCGATTCCGTGGTCGCGGGATCGAATCCTGGCTGCGCCCATATGCTGTGCGATGTGAGTGCATATTAATGAACCCCAGTTGCCTTCATGTCGGAATAGGTTTACCTAGCTGTGCTAAGGGGAAGTGCGACACACTGGTCACTCCCTGTTTAATGAAACAAACTATGAAAGCGGTAAGCTCTTAATAAAAACAAAGCTTCAATTGATAAAAGCAAGGAAAAGTGACCGCGGCCGAATCCCGGAAGGAGTCAGAGGGCCTCCGATCACGTGGTCAGAGGGATGACGGCAGTGGTGTAAGTGCCATACTGCACCGTCGAAGAAGCCAGAACACGGCAGTTTTTCGAGTTGACGGTGGCTTGTTTGCTCACAAAGATTGTCTGTATCCTTACCTGCCACGTGAAAGCTCCTCAGCCAAGTTGATGTTCTGATAAGTGATGAGTCGGTGAGCAGAAGGCTATGCCCCAGTATGAAGCTTGACTAGTTAGTGGAGTGTCTCGGTCTGCACCCGGTGTTTGTGTAAAGAGCGAGCAATGCCTACGATCCCGTTGTCTCACCGTGCAGCTGGCTTCCGCACCGTATTAATTCTTTCTTGTGAAAAATTTAAACTCCTGGTCAGTGACCGTATATTGACCTTTTCGGTTGCAACCAAATTGCAAAAAATGAAATCGACGTACGTTTATCTTTTTTTTTTACATAAATCGGCGACACCAACCCTTTCTTCTGTCTAACCATCATGAAGTGGATGTTCTTGATGGTAGCTGATTTAATGGTTACGAAGGCGGGAACTGTCCTGCCAGGCTTTTTCGGGCGTCCTCGTAAAATGGGAATGGAGATATGTTAAGCAACCTCCCTCTCCTCCTTCACCCACTGCGGTCGGCAGCGGAATCGTATACGACGACCCCGACTGGAACTTGCCAGACATGCACCTTCTTGGTGCCAAGGGCAAGCTGTCGTGTGCCTTATTCATGACTTGGTTAGAGATGCCCACCGCTGTGGCACAGTGGTCATGGGCCTTGGCTGCTGAGCCCATATTCCATGCCTGGCAGCCGCGTTACGATGGAAGAGAAATGCAAGCGGCGCCTATGCTGCTGCGCCGGGTCAGTTTACAGGTGCCCACAGAAGTTTCCAGAACGCAGAAATCTCGAAAAGGCTTGGTAGCTCCCTAGTACATGCAGGCACGAACTGAATAGCGCCCTTGCGCGACCTGTACAGCACACCGCTTTGTCTCAGACCGCATTCCCAACGAGCGAGCGAATTTCGAGTTCCGAAAGCTGCGTGTATTCCGTTTGCTGGAAGGTACTGTGGACGGCCTGTGCGTTACTATACCTCCTCCTACCTTCCTTCTCTTATGGCCGAGTCGCACTGCGGAAACAGTCGGCCAGTCGGTCCTACAATACAGTAGTTTCTTTGGGTTGCAATACGGTCACACTTCAATAGACACAGGGGAGTTTAGGACACGCAGGTCCTTGGGCTCCCGCACGGCCCCACTGCACTCAAACGTTCATGTCCCGGAGGCTCGTGATGTTGGCAACCCGGCCTGTGCCGATGGCTTGCTTGGTCGGGTCCTCGGAGCGCAGTAGCGTCTCCCAAGTTCCCCCCTCCCCGCCCAAGTGGTAAGGTGCTCCAGGTCCCCTGGTGGAGGATCCTCCAGGCAGATGAAAAGGATATGATCGAGAGTGGCTTTGGAGTGGTGGCAGAGGTTACAGGAAGGGTTCGTGTGGACTTGGTGATAGCGCGAGCGTATATAAGGGGAGGGTAAAGTGCGTGTTCGGAGCCGCCTCCAAAGTGTCTGATGATAATTGTCGAGGGAGGGATAGGATGGGGGGTACAGCCGACGCTCGGCTTTGCAGGCCTGCGTCAGTTCACTGAAGCAATGCATGCGCTCCCGTGAGAACCCCAGATCGGAGGCAGCCGGTGCGCGGTTGAGAGAACTTTGGGCTACAGCGTTGGCAGCCTCGTTTCCGGGATTCCCGGAGTGGGCAGGCACCCATATATGCTCCATGTGGCGGGGTGGGTGTGCGGCAAGGGAGTTCAGTATGCAAAATGCAGGGACGTGAACTATACCGCGAGCGAAATTCAGTATGGCAGTTTTAGATTCTGATAGTATATACCGGGCCTCCGTTAGCGTGATGGCTAGGGCAGTGGCGGCCTCTTCAGCCTCCTCCAAAGTGGCAGTGGGGGATATGTGAAGGGTGGCAATCGGTTGTATGGAGAGGTTCGTGATGGCTACAACCACGTCCTCGCCTGTGCATGCAGCATCCACTCACACGGCATCCGGTTCCGTGCCATAGTGTTTGTGGAGCACCCGTGCGCGAGCTCTGCGGCGGGGTTCATGGTAGGTGGGGTGCATGTTTTTGGCGAGAGGCTTAATAAGTAGTTCGCGGTGAATGTGGTGGGGGACCTGGAGCTGTGTGGGATCCGTGGCTGGTATCCTGATGTCGAGGGTGTGTAGGATGTCTGTCGGTGGTGGTTCTCGCGAGACGTATGTATTGTGTCTGCCGGTGGGCCTCAATAAGCTCACCTATCGTGTTGTGTAGGCCTAACTGGAGGAGTTTTTCGGTTGAGGTATTTAGGGTAGGTGTAGGGCTCTCTTAAATGCTGTTCGATTGGGAATGCGTCGCGGTCGCACGCCTGCATGTGTCGGCCAGGCCACATGTGCGCCACTTGTTCAGAAACTCTTGTCACCAGAAAAAACTTGTTCCGTTGCGTTCCCCGCGGCGGAAACTGGAGGCACCTTGCGCTACCGTAACTAGTGGCAGTTTTGCAGAATATCGGACAAACTATGACTGCGCTGCTGCTGACCAGTAACGATTCTAACTCAGGCAACGAGCCGCCACCGCAGAAGAAACCGCGCTCCAAGTAGATGATGGACTGGCTGCGAAGGGCGCCTGAGCAAGGCGGTTTTGAAAACTTCATGAGAGAGAATTAAGCGCGGGCTACATGCGTCTACTATCCGTGTCCTCTGCCTACTTCTACGCATTTATTTGGCGCTGCTGTTCCACAATGCATTACTGCTTCAGCTGGCTTTCTGCACGTATTACATACCATAATTACACGTCACTACAAATCGCTTCACAATCTCGGCAGATTTATAGTTTGTTTCACCCTCTCAGAGTACTAAAGAAAATGTATAATTATACGCATCACTCTTGCAATGAAATGGGAACCCAGTAAAATTGTTCTGACCGCTATTTTAGAGAAAAAGAAATGCAGCGCTGCTTTCTTGTTCATCTCAAATTCAAAAATAGCTGGGCAGGTAACTCACGCTCACCCGTGAAATCTGGTCCCAGCATTTTTTAATAGCAATATCTTGAAACGAAGACTCTTTCAGATCACACCGTTGGTATTTTGGGTCTGTTATGTCCCATAAGCAGCGCCTCTTTTCAATCATCGCGATCAGGTCACTTCCTCGGCGGCACGAAAACGACGGCGGCATGTTCACGCGAGCAACTGGCACACTCGTTTGCCGGCTCCTGCACGGATGGTTCCCCCCCCCCCCTTCTCCCCGTCAAAAAACTACTGGATTTCGCGGCCGAGGCAGCCTCTACAGAAGGCATTCCTTTCGACTTCCTGCATGGCCGCGTTCGTCAGAAGTGCACGCTTGCTCACAAGAATGCGGAAGGGGATCGTAGGAAACGGGCTTCTACCACGGTGGCCGCACTGCCATCCTGCCCGTTTGTATGCGTCCACCTGCAAGATGCCGTACCACGGCAGACAGCATTGCGAAGAAAGAAAACTCTTTTTTGCACTCTGAAAACTACGTTTCCAAGCACAAAAGGCACAAAAGCGGTGAATCACCGCAAAGTGCTAGCCTTGGGTGATGCGGTGACTCCAGGAAATTCTGTTTGATCATTGTTCTAGTTCCCAGCAGCAACCTGTCTTGTTTATCTGCCGTTCGTGCAGTATGACAAGAAGTTGTGGAACGAGTTGGTTAGGCGACTTGTTGACAACTGGCTAGCGAACGTAAAGCTGAACGGCGCAAGGGAACGAACACAGGAAGACAGACAGAGCACCTACTACCAACTGAGTTTATTAATTAAGCGCGCGTAGCAGCGCCGATAAATTCCACACTCCACTGTCGATACACGCTCTAAGCGGTGACCGTTTCTTCTGAAGGCACTTTCCGTCTGTCCGTTCTGTTCCGCGTTTGCAGCGGCGGCGTCGAACTCCAGAGTTGGTCGTTTTCCTCACCATCTGCCCGCAGTTTATAAGCCTTGTCAGGCGTGTTTGCTCCTTATCTTACTGCCCCGAAGTCTGGGCAGCATGGCCCCCTGATAACGCGGGAAATGCCATTTTTGTATTGTTTTTCCTTTTGCTGTATAAGACAGATGGGCAAGTGTTGTCAGCGATGTGTGTTTGGGATGTAGTAGTAGGGATGAAATGAGCATCTGTCTGAACAGCTTAAAGCCATCCGCAGGACCATCTGGGTGATTTTGAGACCGTAGCCTTTGCCACTATCATGTTCCAGCTTGTTTTGCCAAATGGCCATGGTCATTTATATGCCTCACTCAATCGCTTACTCATTGCATCTTTGTCAAGGCAACACATACTCTCTACAACTTGCTGCTGCGCACCACAGCAATGGTTTCACTGCGAATATTGTCACGAAGTGATGACTGCAGTCTGGAGAGCAGGAAGGGTACGAAAATGGTGTCTAGACAAAACTCTTTATTTGGGCTTACTTGTGCCCACAGTGGACTGAATCACTCGGCGGCGGCGTAGCAACAAGCGTGCTGGGTGTAGCAACAGAATGCTCGCCGGTGTCGGCCGTGCTCAATTTAAAGCGGATAGCGAACTTTCGAGATAAAGCGTGCAAAGTTACTAGAACATTCTGGAACAACGTAGAATCAGCTGTGCCTGGATCAATCGAGATAAATCTGGTCGCATCTTGCATCGCAAACAAAGCGATAAAGCGGCGTGGCAGCAGGTTTGAAGAATGAACAAACACTGCAAAGATTCGGGGCAATATTTGCTTCATGTTGAGGATCCCGAGTATTTCTCTACCTGTTGGCCTTTATGCTTTGTACTTTATCTACTATTTGTTCTCAGTTGCAAGCAATACCTGTTTGCCATCGGATGTTATCGCTGTAAATGTGACTAGGACGACAGCATTCTGAGTGAATAATATCGAAAAGAAAAAAAAAATACATTGTTGACCAAAGCTGTCATATGGGGAACGGTTTGTGAAAGGTCCAGCCACTCAAGTGGCATTCGCACGAGCATTGTATTCCTCCCTAGGCGAGGAGGGTGACTGTGCATCACTTCACGAAAAGCTTCGTGCCTTTGATAATACACGGTGTTGCTATACAGGCTTCTGCAAAGCTTCTGCGGTGGTGAGACCGTTTGCAAGGCCGCCACGAACTGTCCAGTATCCCCTTCCCTAGCTGCGTTTTAAGGCAACAGCCTTTAACGGCTCATGCTCGCATCCGTCCGTTGCATTTTAGGTTACGTGACAAGCTTGTGAGGTCACGTGATCTCTCTGCCACCCCCGCGCCAGCTGCTCTTCTCCTCTGCGGTGAAATGAATTCATGCGCGGCAAACTCAAACCAGTGCATTGAGTCGCAAACGGCTTTCGCCTTCCCGCAGTTAGGAGATCTCTTGGCAATTAGGTTTTTAAGGCGATAGCCTTTAATGGCTCATACTCGCGGTGACTGTCCATCCGTTACATCGCCACCTTGGCCACGTGACCTAGGTCGGTGACCGTCCGTCCGTTACATCGCCACCTAGGTCACGTGGTGCCACGCTCGCGCCAGCTGCTCTTCTCCTCTGTCGGGAAATGAATTCAAACGTGGGAAATTCAGATCACTGCAATGAGTCGCTAACAGCTTTCGCCTTCCCGCAGTTAAGAGATATCTAAGTGCCTCCAACAAATTTTCCTTCACGTGCTTCATTTTCAGCTCGTTCTCTGCTGGACGTAGGGCGCCAGCGTTCCTTTGTAAGGGGGGCGACACTTTTTTGTAGAGCACTATAACCTATTGTAAAATCGAGAGGCGCCATTTTGAGCCACATGCAACGTGCCTACCCTTACAACGGAGAGAAAGGTTCTGAAATTCGATTTTAATTAAGATTTCAATATCTGGAAGCAGTATGGAATGCTGCCATGCGTCAAAGACACTAAAATATTGATTTCCGCAAAAATACTTCCCTGCCGATCAATGAGCTGAATGAAGCTGTTTTAGCCGGCGGTCCGCATTGTATGTCCCCCTCGGCTCCCTGCTGCCCGCTGTTGGAATGCGGGGTTCGGGAGTGCTGCTTGACAGAACCTTGGTCGAGTTGAAGCCCTTTCCACCATGACGGGCGTGCCCTCAAGTGAAGGATCTGCGTAATGGGTGAAAGAAAACAATTGGGTTTATTCAAATTTGTGCAAGGTCAAAAGCAAACAGGAGAGTCCCTTGGCAGCACTTCTTGCTCTCATTCCCTTAAGTTCCTAGGTAAAGGATGACCTGGAATGGCCTATCATGTTCACTTTTGCCTACAATCATACTTCCTCTCACTTGTGGACACACCCCTGCCAAGTGTTGAGGTTGAGGAGGATGCCCACAAGGTAGCATCGACTGTGGTATGTCCGCTTGTTGTTCTCTAGCCAGCTGGTAGTCCACACGTGTTGGCGGCTCCTGTTCATTACACTTATGCGCAAGGCCAGAACGCGGGGTCGGGAAAAAAAGGCAGAAACTTGACCTTTGTCCTTAGACACGTTCGCGACGTTTGGGGATGATGCCCGGCAGCCCGCCGCGGTGCTCGGCACACCAAAGAGCCACCAGAAACGAGGCCCTTTTGTGCTCCAACTTCATCCTGTTGTTCTTTTGGATCGAAGACTGTCGCACTCTGACCAGGCAAAGGACGGCGATTGAAGCCAAATGTGAACCTGGTTCTCTCCGGGCCGTCTATTACGGCAGGCTTGGGAGCAGTCATTGTCGAGTAGATGGGGAATGCTCGGAACCAACCTGGAGAAACAGCGGTGCTGGCTGCTTTTAGAAGAAACTTAATTGGTGACGCTGTTCTCAACACCGCATGTATGCGGCACAGTGGATGGAGTTACGCTAGTTGGCGACGTTATGCACATCCCTCTGCGCCGGGCTCACCTGCGTGAATACCGCACAAATGGACAGTTCGCAGGAAGGGGGAGAGATGTGGATTTCTGGGGGAATTGTCAGAACTGCTGGCAGTGCAATTTTAAGAAGTTTGAGCGAATTTTCAGTCTACAGAATTTCATGATAAACATTTTGAGACGTGTCGGTAATGTGGTACTTGCTGTGAGACATTTCCTTGTAAATTTTGGCATTGTAGGTCTTTGCACAACACTTTAATTTTACCATTGAACAGCAGTGCAAACGAAAATGTCAGATATAATGTACAACTTTTCCCTTTGAGTAATTATGGCATCATGACAAGTTTATGCTCATGTCTGCATATTTATATCCAACCACGAATTGGTCTTGTAATTTGTAGCAGCACACCACAAGAAAGACAATACTCACCTGTTGACTCACGACTGGTTTATTGACGGAAGGCCATGGCTTATTTGTCAGCAGAAATGCTGTGTGATGAAATGCAGCAGGGCAAGCAAAACGCATGCGCAGGCACACAGTGGTGTCATACAAGGATTTATATTAAATTTTTTTTAAATCGAGCTATCAGATAGCTGCTTACAAAAAGTCAATTTAGTCACATACAAAGCTAAAGATGGGCTAAAGCACGGGCTATCATATTTTTTAACGTGAAAGGCTTCCAAACTAGCCGTGTCCAAACTTTACCTAGAACCTTTACCCTTTCTGGCATCCAAGTTTCTTGCCACTGCAGATGCATGGACACAGCTTCCCAAGTTTCTTGGGAGCTGGAAAAACAACTGAGACACTGTGCCTGCTTGACACTAGGAGCACTAGGAGGCCTAGGAGCCTCTCGGTGGCCTTCAGCCATTTTTCTTCTCACTTCACTTTTAAACTTTTGTAGAAGGGTTTCGGCAACAGTATGCCATGTCCAAACAAATCATTTCCTCAGAATGGTGACTCTGACCTTCTGGTGCTGAACTTGTGTTTGACATCAGTGCATCTCAAGGTGGCCTCATTTCAGTGAAAGTTAAGTGCAAAAATGTGAATGTGCTGATATTTTGCTGCACGTTTGGAAGTGCATGGTGATCGAAATCGTTGTCTCGCTCTGCCCTCTACCATGCCTTGAAATGTGGTTGCAACCTTGGCGCGTAAACACTGAGAAATATCTGAAGAAGTGTTGTTGATATATTTGCACACATTTTCTCTCACAGAGAGAGAGAGAGAGTGATGGAACTTTCACCTCTTCTTGTCTTATTAAATCAGTAGAGCAATGAGTCGTTGCTCACTGATAGTGGCCAAGTAGTCAGTTTGTTGTGACTGTTTTACTGCTGTGCGTAACACGTGGCCCTTCTTTCCTTTTCTCATTGCAGCCAAGAGGGCATACGAGCGGTTTCAACGGCCGATAGCTACATCCTCTCTTTCGACAGCCCATCCCCACAGGACAGTGGGTCCTACACATGCAGTGCTCTCTACGGAAGCACCATTCCCCTCTCCATCACTGTTCACATCACATTTTACCGTAAGTACATTCTCTCGGCCTCTTTCTTGTCGATAATAGGATTCTTTGCTTGGGGCCTTTATTGTCAAATATGTACTAGCCCATCTTTAGGACTCTCAGTGCCGATTGCTGGGCAGTTTAGCTTTGACCATTCATCAGCCAGAAAACAAAAAAATGGCAGCACTCGTTACATGAATTGCGGTTGTAACCATCAAACAAGCTCCACTGAGTGGTAACATGGACAGATTAGGGCTGGTGTAGGAGAGTCTGGAGACAGCCACTATTTAGCAGCCGCATCATTGTTTTGTTTCATAGGCACAAGTGTGTGTGTTATCTGTGGCTCTGCATCTTCACATGCATGTGCAGATGGCCACATTTGTCACTATTGCAACAGATCCTGCAGTATTGAGTTCACGGTGACACCCTCCAATCCTTATCCATGCAGCCTTTTACAGCGTCAGTGGTTAATGCAATGGGAGATCTGCGATGTTGGTGTAGAAGTGCATACATTGAGGGGGTGTAGGAGGGTAGGAAGGGGGAGAGGTGCGGCACGGAGGTTGAGATATCTGGCAGGTGCGGTATGACATGGCGGCGGTGGGGATGAGGTGCCACAGCCCCAATGGGAAAAGGCACTAGTGCACACTGGCGCATTCACATATGCAGTGGACATGTGCAGCATGTGGTAAATGCGTAGAAACAATGAATTTCTTGTACAATGTGGCAGTATCCACCTGGATGTCAATGCAGGCCTAGTCACTCTCCCTGAGGCCTTTAGGGTCAGAGATAACAAAGGGCATGTGAATGGATCTGCGGTAGAAGTTAGCAAAAAGCAATTGACAGCTTGGTGGCTCAAAAGTGGGCAGTGATGTTAGGTTAGAAGTTCAGGATTAAAAATTGTATTTAAAAAATAATGGAAAATTTCTAGTTAACGCCATTAAGTTTTATGGATTCCTTTAAGAATATATATAAAAAAAAGAAAAAACACAGCCAAGCATGGTGGCATGCCATCACCACCCTGTTTCAGAGCGGACACTCCTATCTTCTATCCTTCCATCCACCCATTGGTATAGAAAGGAGGAGGGCGTTTTGTAGCAATGCATGTCTGCTATTGCTGGTTTCTCTCGTAGCAGAAATGGTCATCAGCTTTTTGTTCTGCACCCTTGTGCTTCTTGTGCAGACGACATCACATGGGAGGACTGCCCCCAGCATCAGCACCTCATCCTGGGCCAGCCAGGCAAAGTGCGATGTCGTGTGCGTGGCAACCCCGTGCCGTTGGTACGGTGGTTCAAGGACCACGAGAACCTCGACCTTCAGCGCTATGAAGGCAGCGACGACGGCATCTCCGTGCAGTCTGCCCAGGACATCGACCGCGGGACATACATAGTCTCGGCCATGGTCTCAGTCACAGGAAAATTCCAGAAGCGCAACATCACCGTTGATGTCTACAGTGAGTTTTCCTGACTGAATCTTCGTGTGTGTGCTATCTTACTTTTCTTGTCTTGCTTCGGCTTCTTTGGGTTGGCGGCTGCAGTGCTTTTGGCATCCTGGAGCAGACCCTGTCGATAGACCAGTGTGCAGTCAAACCTTGTGCGCTGATCTGGTTGGTCGCATATGTTCTCTGCATTTTGTGTGTGGCTGGACAAGGCCCAAGATTTATTTTTTCTAATATTGACAAGCTTCTTTCCTTGAATCCTGTTCCATTTTCCTTTGGACAAATAATAAAACACTTGTCTGTAAAGGATAAGGTGATTTGATAGATTTGAGTAAGCTGTCAGAACAGTGCCAGGAACAGTTATTCTCTGTTAAATCTGAGTGCAATGCAAATGTCCGAGGATGCCCACTTGCAATTTCTTTTTTTACCTCTGAATCTTGGATGCCTCTCACTTTCATTTGCCCATAAACTGCCTGAAAGCTTTCAGTGATTTAATTCAATTTAATTTTTCGATCCCGGCCGCGGCGGTCGAAGTTCGATGGAGGCGAAATTTTGGAGGCCCGTGTACTCTGCGATGTCAGTGCATGTTAAAGAACCCTAGGTGGTCGAAATTTCCGGAGCCCTTCACTACGGTGTCTCTCACAGCCTGAGTCGCTTTGGGACGTTAAACCGCCATAAACTCAATTTAATTTTATTTCATTGAAGCATGAAGGGCCCGTAGGCATTGCATAAGAACATACAGCAGGGGTGGAACTTTTGCAGGTAGAGCTCTTGTATGGGCTAGTTGGTACATGAAATTTACAAAAGAAGATGGTGTGATAGACGAAGAAAAGGAGGCACACAAAATGACTGGACTGGCACCAGTTGGCTACGCAGTCCTACCACGGTAGTGTCACATATTATAGGGGAATGGAAACAGAAAATTCTGAATAGTGTGTTCTATGAGCGTGTTCTGCTCGAACTTTGTTCTTCTCAAAGCAGCCTCCTGGGTGGAGGCCAGGCTTCCTCTCGCATGTCTTGCAAAAAATTACACCTCCTTTCTGCCGCCTTTTATTGTTCTACCACTGCAGACAGCACTCAGTCCTTGTCGAAGGAGGCAGAAAGTTTTTTTGTCACTAAAGTCATAATCAGTTCCTACAAAGTCATTAGACAACTTTCCATAACAAGCGCTTGCTGGAATGGAAGTCATGCCACAATTTTTTGATGCCAATTCAGGTCCTCAAAACCACGTGATAAAAATATTTCTGTCAGTATGATGCTGCTATCCTCAGGACGAAAGCCAAATAGCCAATTTGCAGGCAACAATAATTCCAACCAGGTGGCGCTCAATTCATCCGCCTGAAAAAGAGCATGAAAAATATGTAATGAATAAAGCTAGTAGGAATGCAGCTGTCATGAAAAATAGGGCACTGTGGAATTACAATAGGTATGAGGTGGTAAGAGGGATCTGGAAAGGGGTGATGGTCCCTAGCCTGACCTTCGGTAATGCGGTCCTGTGTATGAGGCCAGATGTTCAAGCAAGGCTGGAAATTAGGCAATGGGGAGTAGGGAGGTTAGCTTTGGGAGCACATGGCAATACACCAAATCAGGGGGTACAGGGTGATATGGGATGGGCGTCTTTCGAGAGCAGAGAGGCTAGCAGTAAGATAGCATTTGAGGAACGATTGAGAAAGATGGAGGAAAAGCGGTGGGCTAGGAAAGTTTTCAGATACATGTATATAAAGAATGTTGACACGAAATGGAGAAAGCGAACTAGAAAATTGACAAGCAAATATCTGGACAGCAGTAAGGGGGCAAATCAGCAATTATCGGTTAAGAAAAAGGTTAAAGGAACAGAGAGAGCTTTGTGGAAAACAGGGATGCTGACGAAATCGGCACTGGGAACATACCGGACCTATAAACAGGAAATTGTCAAAGAAAATATCTATGATAATTGTAGGGGAAGTTCGTTGTTGTTTGAGGCCAGGACTGGAGTTTTGCGGACTAAGACGTACCAGGAGATAGACACTTTGTGCATTGCGTGCGGAGAGGAGGAGGAAACGGCTGAACACTTGATACTTTTCTGTAAAGGGCTTCACCCTACAGTGGAAAGCAGCGGGGCTGACTTACCCAAAGCATTGGGGTTTAGGGATAGTGAAGGGAAAGTGGATTTTAAGAGGTTAGAAGTAACCAAGCGAAGGTTATCTGATTGGTGGCTAAAAGCAAGACGAGAGTAAAATTTCACAAGACACGGCTAGGTGGCTTGAGCCACCGCCCGATGTAAAGGGTTCAGCCGTATCCATCCATCCATCCATCACATTCTGCAGGTGCTGGGTTGGACCCCCAGTGCCGCCAGGTACCCATTTGTTTTTTAATGAGTACAAGATTTCCCCTAGCCTTGTGCTCAGCTCTTCTAGTGTGAGGTGCTTGTGAAAAGGGTATTAGACCAAACCATTGCCTTGACAGAACAGAGATAAGTTCCGCCGTCAAGTAACCCTAAATCTGCCTCTTGCGGTAGAAGCCCAACTTGTGCGAATTGACACAGTCATCCTAAAACACAAGGTTTCCGGTCATCTGTCAGGCATGGTTAAAGTGTTACTGATAGAAAAAATGCTATATAATAACTGCATGTCAGCTTACGGTGTTTTTTTGTTTGACAGGGCTCATAGTGAACATCTGAACTTGGTGGCTCCAAAGGCTGACATTTTGTTACAACTCTATTTATGTGCTGCAAGAGCTGAATTTTTTCCACAAAACACAGTCTTTTTTTTCTACTGCGAAACCTGAAATTGCTGCTACAAATTTCAATTCCTTCTGCTATAAAACCTGCTACAAGAAGCCTGTTGGTAGTTCCACCGCTGGATACGATGATGCACTATAGTCGGATACAGCTAAAGTCTGCAGCGAAGTTCTACCCACATTTAGGACCTAAGCACAGAATTCCACCATGACAAAAAAGTAGCCCATTATTAAATTTTTCTTGCCCCTAAACAAAAAGCTAATCACAACTACAAAAAAATTAGCCCTAGAATGTTGATACCTGGCTTGTTTAATAAAGTCACATTAAAGTTTACTTTTGTGACTGGCTAGCGGCGTAATGCAGTGCGCCACTGATCGTGGCTCATTGTTAACAACTGCTGTTTTTTGAAGTTGTATCCTACAATAGGAACCATGCAAATCTTTTCGCACAATGCCATCATGAGTCTGGACCATGAAAAGCAGGATTGGGCATCGGTTTTCATGACACTAAATATGATTGTTTAAATAACATTTGTAAATAATCTTCAGCCATTACTTCTGCACTGATTTTGCTCAGTACAGTTTCCTTGAACCCAGAGCTAAGAGTGCACTTTTTTTTTCTTTCAGCACAACCCAAGATCTCGCCAACAGTGCCAGACACTAGTGAACTTGTGGAGGGGACTCTGGGCACCCTGAAGTGTTCAGCCGAAGGCTATCCACCCCCTCTGTACTACTGGCTAGACCAGGTGAGGGGTCCTGCTGTGATTTACCGAGTGCTGTGTGCTTTCTGAAAAAAAAAAAAAAATCGAAAATACTTGTGCTGATGGAAGCACAAAAGCAAGGTTTTAGTGCAAATAACCTGTGCATATACAAAATTAAAATGTTTTGGTTTTGATGATATCTCTGCCAGAGCAGTCAGCTTTTTGTAGCGAGAGCTTCACTGGGCTACCAGTCGAGCATTTCGCGGTGGCTCGGAGAGGCCAGTTGTACACATGCGCCATTACAATGGCAACCGGAAAGGAGCAGCAGGTGCGGCGTGCGCTTCACCTTCGCCGCGGCCGTGCACCCCCTCCACAGTCGGAGCCACGCGCTTCGTCGCCGCCTCGCCGCTCTATCACTCAAACCGCGCGCCACACGTGCAGCATTGTGTACAAAAGGCAGAGATGTAATGGCCGGCTGTATCACAACGTTTGACATTGATGCAGAGAGAGTCCAGCGGCTGCTAAACGCCGGTATAGACAAGAGAAGATTAACTCTTGCAATCCTGAGGTTGTCGCCTGGCACTTGGCTACTCAACAAAGAGAGAATGAGCGTAAGAAGGCGAAGAGCGCAGCGCAGAAGCCCGAACAGAGAGAAGAGCACCTTGCCAAACGGAGATGCCAGACTGCCGAGCGTTATAGATGGCGCATAGCCGCCGAGGTGGAGCCTATATATCTCTCATTGCTAAACATACAGTGACCACAACAAGCTCAGCCAGGGAAACTTACCTCTAGCTATGTATATCCTGGCATAGCTGTGCTAAGCCATTGCCAATTTTTTTTCTTGCTTGTCTCCTTCAAGGTTGCTAAGAATTTAGTGCATAGCGAGGAGCCCCTGTTGTCTGAAGTAATCTGGAGCACTCCACAGCAGCATGCTTTGTAGCTGAAACACCAGCACCATGCTCCTTCCATGAGTGGAGGTTCCCAGAAGGGGGAATAGTGAGAGGAAAAAAAAGGGTACTGAGCACTTTGCTGGAGTTGATTCTTCTTAATTTATTCTTGACATCAGTTAACACCATACTCACCAAAGGATTAAGTCACCTGCACAAGACAAACCTTTCTGATGCCGTTAAAATTAGTCAATAATGGCTGTTTTCTGGTCTGGTGACTGATGTGACTGCTGTGCACTTGGATGTTATGCTTCAGGTTTGAAGAACTTGTCGCGCCTTGAAATTCGCAATGTAAAGCGTTTTTTTATATTTCCAAAATATCTTCCTATTGAAAGCCATGTATTTTTTTTTTGCTATTTTACGAAGTAATTCTTACTGCACTTTTAATTTGACGACATCCTCTGCATCGCATGCACATACCAGGAGACTCCTTGAAAAGGTGAAAATGAAAACCTTAGCCCACACAGATCGCGTTTGCTTGCACTGTTTTATGCGTACCTACATGTTGCTGGTGGGCTTCAATCAGTAGACCAGAACAAACCGCTGTGTGATCTGTCATGTACATATGAAACCACGGTGGCCGCGCTTCTACTGCCTGTCATAGGCGTGGGCACAGCTCGGTGCTCAAGATTCGATGTAAATGGCTTTTTTTTGCTGTTTTTTTTTTGTCAGTTGCTTTCCACCACAAAAGTCGACTATGCTCGTTTGGACCTTTTATCCCCTTCACATGGTAACGCCTTTTGAACGGCGTTCATATCATTCGCCATGGGTGCACAAATTTTTCGCATCATCTTGAACCGTATCATATTTTATATAACCAACTCTGGCCGGGAGGGAAATTTTAAGAATTTGTAGCTTTGCACAATTTGGTTCAACAATGTATCATGAGATTCTACTATATTTACAAAATGCCATCTACCTGGAGTGCTCAAGAATGTAACTTTATTTGGACTGCTGAAACATAGGAATCACGACGTAACGAAATTTGAGATTTAACGAATTTCTTGGCTGCTAGTATGACTTTGCTATATTGAGGTTCAACTGTATTTAATTTTAATCTGTGTGTTGCCTGCCTAAGTGGTGTTTCATTTCTTTGTTTCAGGCAAACCGCAACCTGAGTACAGTCAATGGATTTCAGGTGGACCCAAAGGCGGGCCTTCTACAGGTTAGCAGTGACGTTGCTTCCATTGTCGTGTGTTTGCACATGTGCGAGCATCTGCTTATTTTACTGGAGATAATTGCAGGCCACTAATTTTTCAAGGGACAGTGAACATAACCCAAGAGGAACACGTCAGCAAGAGAGCTTCCATAAACTGGGAAAGGACATAAGCGCTGAGAACAGGCAGCAAAGCTTTGTACTCTTTGAAGGGGAGCTGTTGGCCAAAGCTCGTGTAGTTGGAGCAGACTAAAATGACGAAGGAATTATATCGCACCCTTTGTCTGCCTTATGGGGCCTCACCGTAGTCTCTACTCTCGTGTGACATCACTGCCACTGTTCAGAACGCATGAGAAGAAACTGGATTATAAATTCCGCATGGAGATCCATATTAATGCTAATGTATTTAGCTTGGTGTCCCACCTTCTTTAAGCTTCAAACCAAGATGGTTATTTCTCTAGAGATTTAGTGCCATACTTGGTTGTGGCCTGCAGTTCGGTACCAAATACTATGATATGCTTTAAAATGCCAACTTGTTCTCGTTTTCACAACCTCTTGTTGTTAGCGAGGATCGCGACAATGCAGTCATGGACTGCTCAGCTTGTGTGTAGGGATTTATGAAAGCTTGGACGATCACTCAAACCTTGCAGGTGACGAGTGTGCGACGAGAAGATGAAGGAACCTATCGCTGCCAGGCTGTGAACCCAGCGGGCAAGGACACCCGCGAGATAGCAGTTGCCATTGTTGGTAAGCTGGCAGCTAAAACGAGCAGTAATGAGTGCCTAAGTGCCTTTTTGAGATTGTAGAGTTTGTTGTTGCAAAAGCTGACCACCATGAAATGTGCTTTGAAAATCATGTTGTTTTCAGCCCTCCTTGCCTGAGGCTCAGTGACTGTATAAAAATCATACCAACTACAGAGCGGCGGCTATGGTTGCGCACTGTGGTGCACTGGTGGAGGCTTGCACTTTGGTTTGTGGCATAATCTGGGGGCTGTGCAAACTGCTGACTGATGGCTCCTTTTTGGAGGGAGGTGTTTGAGTGTGGGAGTAGAGTGAGCAGGTCCGTTGCATGCTCCTCACATTCTGTGTGCAGGCAGATGCCCTGGCCCATTTACATTTACCTGGCCCATTCTATGTTAGTTTCAGTCGTAATAAATATAACGAAAGTGATCACGCCTTGCCTTCTTCCTGAACATGAATACAGTGGCAGTTTGCAAGCGATGGTGCCACATCCGTAGAGTGGGTAATAAACCCCACAAAAAAGTTAGTGTCTGTTTTAAGTGTGGTGTTTGATCAATAATCAAAGGTTTCTTATCCTTTATTACCAAATGTCTTCTATACCCGATGTTTGTTACAAAAGTGGTCCGCTTAAAAGAGATAGGGCGGCTAACCAAATGAGTGAAATGTATGTCTTATTCCCTGTTGTCCGTTGCATCCATGTTTCTTGTGACAGATTCAGCTGTATCTGGGGAAAGATGCAATTCAAACTGTCTAATTTCGAAAAATATAACTGTTGAATGAGAGGTACAAAGGCATTTATTGACAGTTTCACTTCATAAAAATGTTGATTAGCATTTCTTTACACAAGGTTCGAACAGCCTTTTTTATAACTTCCGCAGGATTCAATCCGCTTTTGCATTCTCCCTAGATCGGAAGAAACTTTGCAACACATCCAGTTCGTTGACGGCAATGGCAAAAGAAGCCGAATTTTCCGCTCTTCCTCAGTGTTGTTTGGATGCTTCGCCCCTTGCATTTAGGCACTGCAGGGAAGCTGCCATGGCGACAGACTTCCGCAGCGTTTTTTTTACGATGCTGTACTCCCCAAACACGGTCCGCTCACGTGTAGGCGCATGGTTGTTCTCAGTTGCTTCGCCACCTTGGCTTCGGGCATTGCAAAGAAGATACAGCGTTTATATTTTCACATCAAATTCCGTAAGGAACGGCCCGCTTGTATGCCAGCGCACCATTCTCTATTTTTTTGGTTGTTGCTTTGCCCTTTTGCTCCTCGGTACAGTAGAGAAGCCGCCAGGACTGGTGACTGTCATTGCATTCACGAAACATGTCACGTGCTGGCGGGGTTGTCCCACTCGTATGTTTGCACATATGCAATTGATAGCTTAACATATTACACAACCAGAGCTTGTGCAAATTTTAAACATAGTAGCTGGGAAAGCATGATATCTGGGATTGTATTACAGTCGCCGACCGATTTTTCGGGCCCTCAAGGGGCCGAGATAGCGTCCGGAAAATCAGGCAGTCCGAAAAAACGAATTCACGCTAAAAAAGTCACTTTATTCAGTGAGCGGCTTGAAAAACTGGTCAATTTGCCTCTGCGGGGCACTACGTTGCCGTACAAGTAAGTCGGCTTGCACGTCGGCAAGGGTGACGTTCTCGCTGTACACAGCCAAAAGCACCATTAAAGCTCGGGTTAGTTCATTGCTAGTTGGCAGCACAGTCTCCGGCTCCTCACTGTCGGAACCCGAGTCATCAGTGTCCAGCACCTGGCGAACAATTTCGTCGTCAGTCAGTTCAGCGCAGAGCTCGATCTCGCTGTCAGCGTTGGCGAACTGCTCCAGCGTCACTCCCATGGGAACGGCTCCCGCAGCGAGCAAGTGCTCGATGAGGTCAGCAGATGAAGATGGCTGATGAGCTTCACTGGCGCTATCATCGGATGACGACGGCACTTCGTCTCTTATCGCGAAACCCGCATGGCGGAAGCAATTCCGCAGTGTGTCCTCAGTCACCACCTTCCATGCATCGGAAAGCATGCCAAGTGCAGACAACAAGTCGACACTAAGTTTTGCCGTTGTCCACGCATAGCACCATGCGACTAAGCATGCGTGACCGATAGAGGTGCTTAAGTGTCCGGATAACGCCTTGGTCCATGGGCTGTAGTAGGGACGTCGTGTTCGGCGGCAAGAATTCCAGCTGCATGGCTTTCAGATCCTGAATATGCCCATGTGCAGCGCAGTTGTCTACCAGCATGAGAACTTTGCGTCCTTGGCGCTCTAACTTTTTATCCAGCTTCCGGATGTAATGTTCGAAAATGTGCTGCGTTATCCATGCCTTCTTGTTGGCTTCGTACAGCACTGGAATATGCGCTCCTTTAGAACATCTTGGATTCTTTGGTTTTCCTATCGCCAGCATCGGGAGCTTTTCGGTGCCGAGCATGTTGCAGCCGACAAGGACTGTCAGCCGTTCCTTGCTGTGCTTGCCACCGTGGCAAGGGTCGCCGGCAAAAGCAAGGGTTTTTTCCGGTAACAGCTTGTAGAAGAGGCCGGTTTCGTCACAGTTAAATGTATCTTCGGGCGCGAACTGCTGCAGCAATGACCGCAGCCTGCCACACCGAAAGCTTTCAACAGCCGGCTCGTCAACCGCGGCACTCTCGCCACACATTTTTTTGAAGCTGAGGTGATGTCTCCTCTTAAAATTTCGGACCCAACCTTCACTAAACTTGCAGCCTTCAATATTCATTTGCAGCGCCAGGGTTTCTGCCTTTTTCTTTAAAACATCACCGGACACCGGCGCCTGTTTGGCAATCATAGCTTTCAGCCACACCAGAATGGCTTCCTCAAGCTTCGGGTGGGCACCTTGGCTGACATTCTTGTGGCGGGATCCAGATGACTTCTCGGCGGCTTCTAGAATTTTAACCTTGTTTTTTAGGTAATCTGACATAGTTTGCTTCGAGATTGCAAATTGCTTTGCAACGTCCGCTTGCGACCGGCCACTTTCCACTTGTCTGATAATGGCGGCCTTCTTTTCCAGCGTAAAACGGCTGTAATTTCCTCGCTTCGATGGTTTTGTCGAGGAAGCGGACGAGGACGGCGGTGTCGGCACCATCGGTAACTGCCTGTAGTTGACGCGGACGCGGCGATGGAAACAGCACAACACAACACACGTGAATGGCGACTGCGGCGACTGACGACAGTGCAAGACGGCAGCACGGCAGAGCAGGCACTGGCGGGAGGGTGCAGCAAGCGGTACCTGCTATCGAGGCTATACTGGGTATGCGAGGTTCCGGTTTCGATGGCGTGATCAGCGGCCGATATGACACGTGGTTTCGAGGTTGCAGAAAACCAAAATGGCAGCGGCCAGAAAATCAAAATGGCACCGGCGTTGTTTGCGTTTTCGGTAGCTGTTGAGTCGCGAATTGAAAGAAAAAGTCCAGAAAATCGAACGAGAAGGATTTCAAACGTCTGAAATTTTGGTCGGTGTTATACATTGACTCTATGGAGCGCGTGACGGTGCCATGGCAAGGTCCGGATTTTCAGGCAGGTCCGAAAAATTGGGCGTCCGAAATATTGGTCGGCGACTGTAATAAGAGACAAAATAGTGGAACTGTATGGGACTTTCTAATGCCCACGATTTTGAGCATACGAACCAGGAAATCATATTACCTGTGAAAATTTCAATGAGGCTTTACTGTATTTGAAGCATGGTTACCAACCGCTGAATTTCAAGCAGCCAATTTTTTTTTGCAGAGTGGAAAGCTTGCTGTCTAATACCCCTGTCACACGGGCAATTTCAATGCCCATTGAGTCAATGGACACCAAAATTTAATAAGGCCATCCAGATGCATCGCTACCACGCGGAAAATTTCAATGATCTTCGAGTGAGTAGTAAATATGCGATTGGACAGAAGAGGCTAGGAGTATCAACATTGAAAAAAAAAAAAAAG
This sequence comes from Amblyomma americanum, assembly GCF_052857255.1. Classification (NCBI taxonomy): domain Eukaryota; kingdom Metazoa; phylum Arthropoda; class Arachnida; order Ixodida; family Ixodidae; genus Amblyomma; species Amblyomma americanum. Next base: position 129,077,495 of record NC_135502.1, on the reverse strand, counting down.
ATCGGAAGTGAAGCTGAGTAAAACAAGCTGAATGTTGTAGCAAGTGCTATTTCAAGTGAAATGTTTTTTTTTTTTTCGGAAAAAGCTATTTAAATACTTTACAGTTCAGCACAATCTAGAGATAGTGATGGTGGGGCGACATCAGCAATACACACTTTGTTTCAGAAGCATTCACGTTTTGTCGGCGAAGATGCCACAGATCAGTGACCATCTTTGTCATGTTCATAGGTACTATCGTTGCAGCATTCATGGGGCACTTCTTGGTCTCCGTTGTCATAAAGTGCTCCAATAGGCAAAAAAAGAAGAGCAGAATACCGCGATGTCGCACAGCAAGATAAGCGTTGGTTCGTTTACTTCTGACCACCGGCCGTTCTGCGGAGCTGTCATTTGGCAACCGAATAAAATTAGTTTATAAACTGGCTAATGTGGTCTAAAATTTTGCAATGATACCAAAAATATTTTTCTTTATTTCGAGTTTTATGTGATCTTTTTTCAAAGTATGGTCAAGGCGAGGTTTTGCTCTCAATGGCCCGTGAGATTCCAATTGCCATTCATGAACTTCCATTGAGTTGATGTCCATTGAGTTCAGAGGTCATTGAAAACCATCGTATGGCACTGGCCATTTCACCATTGCGTTAGAGGTTCATTGACTGCCCGTGTGCCGGATATAAGGTACTTGATTCTGCTATGGCTTTTTTTAGAAATGCTGTAGCAGGTTTTTAAGAACTTTTCTATCGGTGCTTGTATCAGTGCAGTTTTGATGTATCCCGATGCCGGAATCAGTGATCAGCGAGCGCGATGATGACTGAACGTTGGCAAAAGTAATGCACCAAAAACTAATGTAGATCTCAGCCACCAGGCAGTAATTATAGGTTTTCAGTGTGGAGTAGCGTCGATTAGTTTCCAAACTCGAAGCTGTAATGGCATGGTAATACGCCTTGTTGAAAAATATTTTGAGGACTGTGGTTGCCGCTTCATCCAAGCAATGTGACAGTGGCGCAATCTGGTGACAAAAGCTAGAAACACGTCAGTGGTGACGTGGAGGGAGCATTGATTTTCATCGAAGGGCGCACTAGATAAAGCATAACATGCAATAAAAGATGATAAATATTCATTAAAGGAAAAGAAAAACATTGCACTTAAAACAAATCAGTTATATTTTAATGAGATGAGGTCAGTTGTTGGGAGTCACCGATAATGCCAAGGTTTCACTGCAAGATAGCACTTCAGTTTGTTTTGTGTGTTTTTCATTGCCAAATTGAAGTATAAATTCTTGTTTCTTGGATGTTCGGGTGCTCAATCCTTACAGTACGAGGCAAAATCTTTCAATTTTCGGCATAATCTTATGACTCGTTTTGGTTGGCGGTCAGTTCCTCTAAGCATAGCGAAACCGTAACGGGGGGAAAAAAAAGACCGGTGAAATGCTCGAAAAAAAAAATAAATGCAAGGAAATAGCATCAGCAACTAATACTGTCAACCCCGTGAGTTCCTACTTGCATGTCTCAAAGTATCTGTTCAGGCAAAAGATTTAATGGTGCACAATACTCCAAAACAACCGTGTGTTTGTTATGGTTCACTTCGTTTGTGCCACCACTTAAGTTATTGCTTTGCACAGTTGTGTTGCCGTGCTGTGTTTTGAATGCTCATATAAGACCAGAATGTTATTTGGGTGCTGTGGATATGCCTGTTCCGCTGAAGGGGCTAATGAGCGCCTTTGATGATTACAGTGAAGCCTCGGATCACGGAATTCCAGAATGCTACAGTGTCGGTTGGAGAAGAGGTGAAACTTGAATGCCGTGCTCATGGAAAGCCAACACCAGACATGAAGATCCGTCGGGATGGAAACACTCACTTCCTTCTGGACCAGGTTGGTTTGCCGTGGTGTGGAAACAGTGACGACACATATCGACCAGAGAATGCAGGCAACTTCTTTCAAGGCATTTTATCTTTTTTTTATATAACTGCTTTTGCTAGCAGTGATCTGAATCTTGCTGGCAATGAGTCATCACAGGGCAATGTGCCATCATAGAAGTTTTGAGAACTTCTTGACCTCACTGAAGTAGGATGCACCTTTCTTTTGTAGATGCAAAAGTGCTCCAATAACAAGTTACCAAGCTACTTCAGTATACACACACACACAAGCTTTCCTTGTGTCACTGGTGAAGCTGCTTTCCTTATTTATTTTTTTCAGCTTTGCATGTTTATTTTGCTGGAGCAGGGAAGTTGTTCGCAAGGAAATGTGGTATTGTCAGTTAAGCATTCACACTGGTGCCGCCGTTACACTAAATAATAGGCGGAGCGTAAGTGTCCCCTCCAGTTTTAGTGCTGTAGCATTTGCTGATCTCACTGATCTTTGTCTGAAGCCTGCTTGACTTTAAAAAGCCTCGAACCTAAACCAAAGTGAAAACAAGTTAGTGTCAGTGCACATAAATCTCATTTGGCCTGAGGCAATCTCTCTCTCTCTCCATCATGTTTGCAGCATTTCAAGTTTCAGGAGACCCAGAATGACCAGCAGGAGACGGTGTTGACAATGACCGCGATGAGCGCGACACGAGAGATGGACGGCCTCTACTACTGTTCGGCTGAGAACAAGGCGGAGAAAGTGGAGCGTGTCGGTCACCTCACTGTGCAGTGTATGTGCCACCTGTATTTTGTTGTTACGTTTACTTCTCATGGCCACTGTCTTATTATTTTTCAATCTTTTTAGGTTGCCCCAGCCTAATATGTCTGCAGACAGTAGCCTGTTGTGCCTTCTGGTGGTGCAGGCTGGGCACTTCTTTTTTCTGCCCAATTTAATCTGTCTGCAGGCAGGGGCATTTTATTTTTCATTTATTTTCTTCACCCCAGCATGCTTTTGTTTCCTGGATCCCTCAGAAAGAACATTGCTATTCTGTCTCAAAAACAGTGTGGAATGGGCAGTTGAATGCAGCTGGAGTGTTGCTGGGGGTGGGCATGCCCTAGGCCAGGCGTTCCCAATCTTTTCAGTCTTGGGGAATTCCAGAAGGCTCTCAAAGGAGTGCTGAGGAACCGCATATCTCTTGGCTTACGCAAAAAAGAACATCCTTATGCATTCATGGCTCAGCAAGCGCTAAAATTCAATAAATAACGACTAGCTGTACTGGGAAATGCAATTGCAGTATATTATTAGTCCCAAAATAAAGTGGATCAAAGGAAAGGTGGGGGATCAGGCGTGCACAGATTTAGGTGCCAAAGGGTTCCAGTGAACCCAGTATGAGGACCCCTGCCATGGGCACGCATAGCTGCACTAGCAGCAGCATCTTACTGATGATTGTGGATGTCATAGCTTGCAAACAATGCTCAGAAGGTCAGTGAGCTCAGTTTGTCACCATTGCAATAGCATGCACCTATGCGCCACATGCAGCATTGGCAGGTGACCCTCACTTGCCACTTTGGGCCTCTGTACGTATGTCAGTGAGCCTCTTTCACAGTGCTCTTGCACTGCAAGAGTAGTGGTTCTTCCGAGGCACCCATTCACTGCATTATTTACTTTCAAATTCTTAAAGAACAAAAATAAGTGAAATTCTAATGTGTGGCTTCTCCACAGGATGGAGGTGCTGCACTGTAGGGGAAGCTCTCCTTTTGGGTGCCCAGACCTCAGTTGTGTATGAGACTCTTCTATTAGTTTGGTATATAGGTAAAACCTCGTTGATACGTTTTTTCTTTTTTTGCGGAAAAAGCGTATTATCCGGGAAAACGTATGATCCAAACCGCCTAATTTCGAGAAATGTAACTATTGATTGAGGTAAAAAGACAGTTATTAACAATTTCACTTTATAAAAATGTCGATTGGCATTTCTTGGCACAAGAGCTGAACAGATTCTACTCTAGTGCTCGCCGAATTCAGTCCGTGTTCGCGCCTGCTTTAGTGCGGGAGGAAATTCGTAACGCATCCAGTCCGTCGATGGCAGTGACGAAAGTAACCAAAATCTCTTCCGTGTCATTTTCGGATGCTTCGCCCCCTTTGCTCTCATGTACTGTGGGAAAGCCACCACGGCGGCTGATTGTCGCAGCGTTTCTACTGCTTAAGCTGCGTTTCCCAGACACGGCCCGTTTGTATAATAATAATAATAATAATGTTTTATTTTGTCCAACTGTTTACAAAGTGTACATTCCCGCACCGCTTAAGCACTGTTGTGCTTGTCTGCGGTGCCGGCAGCCTGCGAAATACACATGTTTTCTCGGTACCTTTCTAGAACTAAATCACTGGCTTGACAATCTTATCAAAGTACAACAAAAAAACAAGAGCACATGTTACCGTCGTCGCTATCTGGACAGCGGAAATTTTTGATTAAAGCACAAGATCATTCACAGTTTTTGTACACAAGCGCGACATGTCATCATCGTTAGTCTGTGGACAGATTGAATTTTGTTAGTAACTAAAGAATTGGGCAAGCATACACAGATACTGCATCTTCTCTACGACACGGGGAAATTCCAGCGCATCGCTGTAGTTCGTAGAAGCTTCGCCTCCTTTCCCTTATGCACCTCGAAGAAACCTCAGCGTTTCTCCTCTTCATATCGTGTCCCCGCAGAAACGGCCATCGCGAATGCTAGCGCGCCGTTTTTATTTTTTGCCCTTGATTGTGGTGGTGGTGGTAATGGCGCTGCTTCGCCTCATTGCATCACGGCACTGCAGAGAAGCCACCACGGCGGGTGACTGTCGCAAAAAAACATGTTGCATGCCCTCTCGTTCGGCCCACTTGTATGCTTGCACATGTGTGGATAAATGTATGATACGACCGCAATCTGTCGAAATTTTAAACATAGTAGCCGGGAAAGTGTGTTTTTCGGGAACGTATTAACCGAAAAAAATATAGTGTAACTCTACGGGACATTTTTAATGTACGCGATTTTGAGCGTACAAACTGGGAAATCGTATGAACCGGGAACGTATCAACGAGGTTTTACTTAGTTGAAGGGAGCCATACGAAGTCACTGGTGAGCTGTTTTAGACACTGCAGATGATCCACAGAGAGAGAGAGAGAGAGAAGCTACTTATCCACTGACTACAAGGCATCAGGCTTGATGTCCTTTTGTCTATGTGAAAGACAGCGTTGTTTGCTTGCTCATTTCTCTTCTACAACAAAGTTTTGCAGTCTGTCTGTAGAGCTGAGTGCGCTGAGAGGTCGCAGCAGCACGTGCACTTGTCGCATATGGCTAAGCGTTCACCTTTCCTTCCCTGCTCACACTTCCCCACTCCTCCACCCAGTCCCGCCGCAGGTGTTCGCCCGTGAGAACCCCGTCAAGACATGGGGCCAGCAGCCCGCTGTTCTCGAGTGTGTGGCGGAGGCCATCCCCAACGCCACCCTGTCCTGGTACTACCGCAAGCAGCTGCTGCAGGAGCGCACGAGCCAGTACTTCAAGGTGGAGGGCAGCCGCGGCAGCAGCAAGCTGACGGTGGAGCCCACCTTCCCCGACCGCTTTGGCACCTACGTGTGCGAGGCGCAGAACTTTCTGGGCAAGGGCTCGGTTAACATTGAGCTGCAGGAGGCCCGCTTGCCAGGTGCCCTGCCCAGCCCTAGGGTGGACGCCCTGACCCCTACCACCATCACGTTCGGCTTCGTCCATACGGCCGACGACGGCGGCATGCCCATCACCAAAATTATCATCAAATACTGGAAGGACGGCGACCGTGAGGATGTTGCCAAGGTCAAGGACTGGAACGACAGTTAGTATTTTTTGCTTTTCTTTTGGTGAGCTTCGCTTCTTTGGCAGATGCCAACTCTCAAGACTTCAATTTTCTGAGACTCCTGAATTTTGACCAAATCTCCTGATTGTATGGAGATGGATCTTATTTCTCCCGAGAATTGTCTCTGGCTTGGAATTATTTGCTAAGAAGGAAACTTGCTACATGCAGTTTAACGGGTGGTCCATAATTGCCTTGACGTGCTTCTTATCTGACCAACAAAGCCAGTGTGTCTGGAGCTACCACAGGCACCAGCAGGTTTTTAAGAATTATTTGTACCTTTGGGACGTACTTCCAGCAGGAAGACCATTTTGCCGTGAACATCGAAGCACTGGCTGTGGTGCACGCTGTTGGAGCTAGGCACAACCAACTCGTCCGATTTTGTGCAATTCTTTCAGATTCTGCAATTATGCAAATATTGTGACTAGAAATGAATTCCAAGCATGTCAGCAAAGCAGGCGGCTGAGGCAAGGTCCCCTCGCTGCTGTCTAGCCAAGCAAGCTCATCTTGAGAACGCTGCTCTTAAGTAAGGGCTGTCAAGGAAAAACATATGATAATGCGAGTTAGTTCTAAAGCTGTATGCTGTATCAGGGTGCCCTAGGCCTGCATTTTGTTTTCAATTTTTAATGCAGACGGTTCTGCTGCAACTGTAGTAAACGACTTTTATAAGTCTGTCTCGTTTTTCTCACTCTTATTTTGGGCCAAACATGGCTTTTGTGCATAAGTTATGTGCTTACTCTAGTCCCATCGAGACCAAATTTGGGGGCGGCAGAAAGTTAGGTGGGTGGAATACATTAAGAAGTTTGCGGGGATATGGGGGCCGCAGCAATTTAGAGAGACATGGCAGAGGCCTTTGCCCTGCAATGGGCGTAGTCAGGCTGATGATGGTGATGATGATCTTTATGATGGGTTGAATTCAAGTATCTAGGTTTAATGCATTGGGTAATATTGTTAGAGATAAAAAGTTTCAAAATATTGAGGGATCAGCCATTGAAAATCAAGCACGAGGCATAAAATTGTCTCAAAATTCTGCATGCCAAGGGGGTGACATTATATTGCTTATTTGTGCTCAGCAGAGGGTTGGGAACAAGAAAAACTATTTTGCTCTGCTCTGTGGTGCTGCTATGTCCAGTAGCTGCACAAGCATGCACAGTTTTTACTTTTGCAAGGCATCGAGCTGTCTTAGAACTAAAAACATACAGTAAAACCTCCTTAATTCGTAATCATTGGGACCGTGAAAAATATTCGAATTAACTCTGTTTTCGAATTACCGAATTTCCCATGTATAAGGCTCCCCTCATGTGTGCAGGCTCTCAACAGAAAAGTTGGCACATGAGATGCACTCTTGTATAAGACGCACCTCAGTGTACCCAGTTAGGGCAGTGCGGCTTGACTGTACATGCTTGTGTGACCATCACGAAATGCATCGTGCCTTTGAAAAACGTGGCACAAAATGATAGAAAAAAGGCTACGCTCACACCCCAAAAATCTCTCTCATAGGCACAGCAGCAACACCTGTTTTTACTCAAAGCCTTCAAAGGCTTCATTTTCGGATACACTATCAAAAAGTTCGCCGATCTCTGGTGGCAGCACTGCTGAGACATGTTCGCATTCAGAATCGTTGCTCTGATCATCGTCGTGCTCGGGCGCCGATGAAGCTAGCAGGCCAGCATTGCGAAAGCCCGCAGTTACCATTGGCACTGTAACTGTACTCCAGGCCTCTTGGACCCACTTCACAACTTTGCTAACAAAGCGCGCCTCCTGCATCCAGTTGCAATGCAGCTGTGCTCACCTTCGGTCATCCACGCCTCCCAAATGCGCTGCAGGACAGCTTTAAAGCGGTTACTCTGCCTTTTTTTTCTCTCCACCTTGAGGGATTCCTTTAAACATTTGACTGTGAGTTTTAAAGCTTTGGTTAAACAGTGTAAACAGTGTTACAACCAAGCGATTGATAGTGACACTTTTTTCTTCCCCACATGGCTCATTTTTATCACGGCTATGGTGGAATTCTTGTGGCCACCCATTCTATACGGTGAAGCAAGCCTGAACATCAACCCAAATTATTTTCGCACTCACAAAAGAAAAAGAAGAACTCTTACGAGACGCACTGTTTTATAGGACACACCACCAAACTCGTAGCTCATGCTAGCCAAAAAGAGTTGACTGTGTACGGCGGGATGTGTACAACAGCAGTGGTTTTCTGGTTTGGGAGCTCGTTGTCTGCCGGGCAGCCGGACAGCCACTTCACTTCTTCCGCCTCTAGTCGTTCAGCGCAACTTCTTCACTATAACTGAAAATATGTTGGCACATACAACGCTTGCCTCCTGCACCTCTCCCTGCTTCACCCTGCGGCCTCACTTGGTTTTGTCGTTTCCTGCTGGATGGCATTACAGCATTTGCAGCTCAAAGCAACAGGTGCATAGCGATGCGATTACGGTAAAAGCTCGGTAATTCGAACTTGTGGTTAATTCGAACTGATGCCCGGGACCCGGCAGAGCCCTGTGTATACAAATGGGAAAACTCCCGATAATTCTAACAAGTCTGCATCTGCTACGGTTCATTCGAACTAGGAGCCCCTGGCTGACACCACTCCTTGTAGGTAGAAGTTGACCCGTAGCGGGTACAACTTGCTGCAAATTTACTAGGGATCTAAAACATTGGAAAAGGAAAAAGCCGAGTGGACGAAGCTGGCAGCGCCTGCGCTTCGGTGCATGCCAAAGCAAGTTTTCGCTGCCGGAGCACTCGCCCGCGCCGCCGATACTTCGACACAAGCCGTTCCAAGTTTTCGTTGTAACGCAGTCACTGGATCGCGATCGCGTGGTGTACACAACGCAGTATGGTGGTTCGGGTGCTGCCGTGATGCTTTTTGTTGGTGCCGCGAGCTATGTGGACAGCAGTGTGGAGACGTTGGAGTGACGCTGATATAATTGAGGCTGCATGCTCTCAGCAGACGTCGCAGGGCTCACGTGCGGTGAGCACAGCCTACAGTGATGAGTCCAGCTGCGGTGACGAGCCTAAGCCGCCACCAAGTGCATGTGAAGTAGCATTGGCGCTCGGGTGTTGCAGCACGCTACATCTGTGCCAATGAGAATTCGGACGTTAAGCTGGAGCTCTTGGGCAAGCTTCAGATGAAGCTGATAGTCTCAGCAGAAGAAACGCAACCGATTGCACATCGCTGATTAATTTTAATTTTGACAACCCTTCCCTGAAAATAAACATGTTTTGGAGTATAAATAGCGTCTTATATTCCAGCACTAAAGCTTGCTGATCACGCGAATGCATTCCAGTACTTGTTTCTGGCGCATAACTGGCCGATCTAATTTATTTCATTTGCCATTAGGACCGCATGAATTTTATTCTTAGAATCTCCCACCACAAGCGTGTAGTAGCACCTAGCTGGCGATGAGTCTGGATGTGACTGCTCCGAATTCTGCCCGTGGGGCGGGGCGCAATGACCGCTTATTTTAGCACCCATTCCATAATTGAAACCTTGCTTAATTCGAACAATTTTCCGGCCCCCTCAGAGTTCAAATTAATGAGCTTTTAGTGTATAAGGACAGTAGTCCGAAGCCATGATTATCATCGTTATCGTCATCAGCCTGACTACACCCGTTACAGGGCAAAGGCCTCTCCCATGTCTCCAATTAACCCTGTCCTTTGCCAGCTGTGCCCAACCTATGCCTGCATACCTCCTAATCTCATCCGCCCACCTAACCTTCAGCCGCCCCCTGCTACGCTTACTTTCTCTTGGAATCCACTCCGTTACCCTTAAGGACCAGCGGCTATCTTGCCTTCGCATCACATGCCCTGCCCAAGCTCATTTATTTCTCTTGATTTCGACCAGAATGTCATTAAAAGTTGAAATACGGAGCTGCACCTTGCCTTCCACACTCGTTTGTGACCTGATTGACTAGCGCAAACCGAACTGCAAAAAGTCTTATAGTTTTAGATTCTTGCGTGACACAGGCTTCAAAGGTTATCGGTAGTTTGCTCTTGCGATGCCTAGCGCTCATCACAGGAAGCGACCACCAGCACGAACAGCCAGGTAAAAGGCTTGCAACTGGATTTTGCTTTAGTGGAACGAATTTTCACATGAAATAATGACTCTTTCATACCTAGCTGGAGCCAATATGTCCTGCTGAGAACGGGCACTGGCATGGGGCACGTGCTACGCACCACTCATCCAAAATTACCTGAGTCTCCGCAAATAGCTCAGCTCCGTGCATAGTTTCAGATGGTCATTTTTCTGAAGAAAAGTTGATTTATTCGTAGCGGTACTTAAAGCACGTAATCAGAGATTTTGGTAACCTAACCCTCTAACCATGGCACACCACCCAAAGAAACATCGCAGACCGGCATTGCACACAGTCAACCCGACACGGGTACGGAGCAAGAATGATAGCGTTGCACGACAAGCGCAGGCGCATGTTTCGGCAGTCCACAAGCTATAGCGCAAACTGGTTTTCATGCTGGGAGTACTGGGGCTGTGGCACTTCGCATATCATGCACCGGAATTGCTCTGCGGCACTGTCTCGTGGCTCCTAGGGGCCGTCGCTTCACCGGTTTGAGGTGAAATCTAGATTGGGCATTCCTGAATGACACCCCACATCTTTGAATTAACCGGGTTGGTTACGGGCTGCCGCTTCGAATTATCTGGTCAGATTTGCATTAGAATTTACGGGGCAGCATAAATTCTTTGAATTGTCTGTTTTTTTTGAATAACTGAGTTTAAATTACAGTGAAAGCTCGTTAATTCGACCCCCATTAATTCGGACAATCGGATAATTTGACCTGCACGCATGGTCCCTACAATTATATATAGGAGTCTATGGGGCAAAACTCTCATTAATTTGGACAAATTTTACCGCCCATCGGTTAATTCGACCTAGTTCCACGGCCCGCCAAGAGCGGCGCTACTGTAAAGTTGGAAAAAAAGAATAGCGTAGGCCATCCGTACGGTCATCGTCATCAGCAGTGCGAGAGAAGGCGATGGAAGGAAGGTTAGCAGTGGCCGAAGCGCCCGGTGTCTTTCTTTGTGCTTCGTTGCCTCTTGCAGTCGTGCTCAGTCGTCGTGTTAACCATATCTTCAGCAAGTCTCATTTTGGCGTGTGTCGTCGTTGCCCCGTGTTTCTTGCTGCTACGATCGCGGTTATTGAACCCTAACACGCCTTTTCTGGATATTGCGTGCTTTGCCAGCGTGTTTACTGTGCAGTTTTCTAGTGCGTAGCGCGCCGTGCCTGCGCGCCTCGCCATCGCGTCGTGCTCCGATGGCGACATCGGCAAAGCGGCCGAAGTACAACCAGGCGAAGGACCTAGCCACGAAAGTGGAAATATTGAAGGTGCTGAAGGATGGTGTTTCACGCTCTGACGTGATGGTCAAGTACGATGTTAAAAGAACCACCTTGGCCACTTACGTGAAGAATGAAAACAGCATTATGGAGGCGTTTGACAGTGAAGCCTACGGTGACAAAAGGAAACTACTGCGGACTGCGGCCCACCCGGAACTCGAAGAAGCCGTAATGCGATGGATTAGAAACGCACGTGAGGCCTACCTCCCTGTGAATGGGCCATTAATTTGTGCCCAGGCTGAAAGGTTCGCCACAAAAATGAACCTTGAAGAGTTCAAAGCTTCTGATGGTTGGCTTGCTCGCTTCAGAAGCCGTCACAATCTGACTTTTAAGAGTGTGTGTGGCGAAAGAGCATCCGTGGACGAAGACAGGATCGAGGAGTGGCGGATCACTGGGCTTCATGAACACCTAGCTGCGTACGACGCTCCGAATATATTTAACGCCGACGAAACAGCGCTTTTCTTTAAAGCACTCCCGGATAAGACGATCACCTTTAAAGGTGACCCCTGCACAGCAGGGAAAAGAAGCAAAGAAAGGGTCACTGTGCTACTTCTCTCCTAGTGATCGGAAAGGCTCAGAAGCCGAGGTGCTTCAAGAACGCGCGGCGCCTTCCGGTTGAATACCAAGCCAACAGGAAGGCTTGGATGACGTCCAGCATATTTCAGTCCTGGCTTCATCAAATGGATCGGCGTTTTCGAGCTGAGAAACGGAAGGTCCTCATGGTTGTGGACAATTGCAGTGCTCACTGCAAGGTGTCGGGCCTGGAATGGATTGAGCTTGTGTTCCTCCCGCCGAATACAACCGCAGCCCTTCAGCCCATGGACCAGGGCATAATCCAGCATATAAAATGCAAGTACAGAAAGCATGTATTGCAGCGCATGCTTCTCTGTATGGAAGCTGGGAAGAAGTACGACCTTACGCTCCTCAGCGCTTTGAACATTCTGGCGCACGAATGGGCCAACACGCCTACAGCAGTTATTGCGAACTGCTTTCGGCACAGCGGTTTTGTGCAACCGAACTGCGGTGTGGGGGAACTGCCCACAGAAGCAGCTGACGCAACCACAGAAGACAGCTGTTTCGACAGCGTTTTGCCTCCTGCCGTGCGGCTCGCGGATTACGTGTCCATCGATGATGGTGTCGCCATTGCCGGTCAGCTGACCGAGGACGAAATCATCCAAGAAGTGACAGGCGCCGACAACGACGATTCGTCGGAAGATGACAATTGTGAGCACCTGCCCCAAACGCCGAAGCGCACGGTGAAAGAAGCCGCAGAAGCCTTGTCCGTGCTGGAAGACTTCTGTGAACAAATTCCGGATGGTTCGCGTGCCGCGGAGCATCTGGCAGCTGTTAGAGCTATTGTAGCCGCTCAAATTTGCCCAAAAAAGCAGACGACGTTAACAAACTTCTTTGCCAAATAAAGGTATGTCATGCTGGGGCAAATTTCATGTTTTTTGTGGTTCATTCGATATTTCGACATTCGGTTAATTCGACAATTTTTCGCGGTCCCGTCAGTGTCGAATTAACGAGCTTTTACTGTATCGAGGTTTTACGGCATTTGGAAAGAGAAGGTGAAGCTCTTTAAACGGTACAATTCTCATTCACCTAACGTTAACATTAAAAGAGTTCTCCGAGTAGCATCTCCCCTTAATGGTAGCCCGAAACCATCTGCCTCTTTATGAAATGTGCACGGAGCTCACATTAAGTAAAAGGAAGGATGCAGTGCATAGCCCAAGATACCATGTGCACTGCTGAAGGTAAGCATTACTTGGAACCAATGAGCCGCCAGCTAGTGGCAACAGTGGCTATAGGCTGGTCCACCAGCTATGCGAGCCAAGCCGCACGCTGCGTTGCTGGTCTTTTCTAATTATTTTATAAGATGTTGCTGTAGTGATGCCCATTTCTGATGCTTCTGTCTACCGTAACACTCTTCTCTTCTTCCACTGTGCTGAAACTGCGCGCTCGTCACTAGCTGTTCTCAGTTTGAGCAGTGAAGCCTACTTTCTGTGGGGCCCATTGTGAGGAGGCTTAACCTCAACCAGCATTTGTGAGGAGGATGCAAGAGGGTGTGGAGCCATTTGCCATTTTGGAACAGTTCTAGTTTGACATTTCCATAACCATTGTTCTAATGCTTACTAGAGAGCAAATGGTCTTTCGCAGCCTCCCAAGAGCCATTTGATAATTCCACCTTCAGATGATTCGGTTGTTTTTTTCTGGTCCCTTGAAATCTGAATGAGGGGTGTTTCTTTGCTGTATCTCTAAAAACACGTCACTATGTTCAAGAAAATACATTCCTAAAAGCAATTTTGTCAGCACTAAATGCTTCCTGTGACGAGCTGTTTTAAATTTGGGCACCGTTATCATGCAGAGCCTTTGCCAATGTGCAGTTGTATTCACAAGTGGCAACAGTGCTGGCTGTAGCACAAGAGCAGGTGGGGAGAACATAATGGAAATGGGAATTTCTGTCCCGCTGTGTTGAATATTAGTCTTCTAATAGCATCCTAACTGGAATGGTGGAGCAATGTTGTTTGACCTGGTTCTTCCAGTGGACCGTGCAGACACTGTAACTGTCGACGGCCTGGAGCCCAAGCGCAAGTACTGGTTCAGGTTTGCGGCCCACAGTGCTGTTGGCACAGGCCCCTACTCGGACGCCCTCACAAGGGAGACTCCTCCGGAGATGGCTCCAGACGCACCCATCATGCTTAGCAACGAGAAGAGTGTGTACCCCAACAAGTACGAGATTCGCTGGGCCATGCCACGCGACAATGGCCGCCCCGTGCGCCACTTCCGGGTCACCTACTTCAAGGTGCGTCCTCTCACTTTGTTCCTTTGAGATGCCACTCACCATACTATTTTTTCGTCTAAATAGTCTGTAGGCCTCGTCACAGGCACTCTCGAAATGGACAGATTAGCATCTTTACTGACGTTTTTGTGTTTTTTCCTGATTTTCCAATGGTGTTGACATTGAGATTTCGTCCAATTGGTTGCTGCGGTAGCCACATGTTAAACCTGTCTGGTGTGCCACAGTGCTGCGATCTAGAAGTGTCGTTAGCATGTGGTAAATACCGGAGAAAAATACTTCAAGAGAAGATTGAAATTCTGCATGAAGTCCACTCTGGACAGTTTTGAAAACAAGGCATCACCAGAAAGCAGGTGATACTGAAGAGCACAACCTTCATCAAAAGTAAGAAAATGAGTGAGCGATTCAAGCAGCAGTGCTTGTAGGCCAAGTTGCCAGGCTGGAAAGTCCAACAGCATGCGACTATATTGATGCTTTTTGTGAAAGATGAGTTATATGCAGTCAAAATTTGAGCTTCCGTGTCTTCACGCCTGACTCACTTGCAAGCATTTTGGTCGAAATGCTATAGTAGTCGGAACATGCTCACCTTGTGGCAGGTGGCAGTTAGTGAAGGAGCAAAGCTCTTGACAATGCTGAATCCGCAGTGAAAAACGATAGTTATCTAATACTCTGTCAAGGGATGATTTATTACACACGCTCATAGAGTCCCTCGTGCCGGAGTCCCCAATAGTCATCTGCAGTTCGAGCACCGTATGCAACGCGCACCGAGCTCACACTTGAGCCCACTTCGACCATGCCGCTTGGATCACTCCCGCACTGCCCGCGCACTACTCGCGCACATGCCCGCCATAGCCAACATCGCATCCCCTCACCCTCCAGTGTTGTCAGCCGTCCCTGTGTGTCCCCTGATGGCGCCACCCGCACTGGCCCTTACAACTCACCCTGCGGCATGTGGCAGTTAATAGTTAGGTGGGAGGTGGTGCAATAGCATAGTGCCACTTGGTACCTGAGTGCAACGAACTTCCATTTAGTTAATGATACTGCCGGTGTGGGGACGTCACTTCCAGTTTGTTTGACGTCGCTTGCGGTTTAGTTGACGTCACTTCAGATGCGGTTACGTAATTTCTGATCTTTGTCATGAGTCATTATTCATGACCGGTCATATGACCTATTAACATATACACAGCTGCCACACATAGCATGATCATACCACCATATACCATAATGCCATTACAGCAAAAGCTCATTATTCGAACTTGCAGTTAAACCAAACTGAAATCCATGTCCCGGCACAGCCCTGTGTATTTCAATGGGGGAAAACTCCCAATAATTTGAACAAGTCGGCATCCGCTATGGTTAATTAGAACTAGGAGCAACTGGCTGTCACCGCTCCTCATAGATATAAGTTGACCCATAGTGAGTAAAATACGCTCCAAATTTACCAGAGATGTAAAACAATGGAAAATGAAAAAAAAAAAAACTAGTGCACGAGGCTCACGGAGCCCGTGTTCCGGTGCATGCCGCTGCAGGTTTTTGCTGCCGGAGCACTCGGCCGCGCCGCCAATGCTTTGACGTGAGCAGTTCCAGGTTTTTGTTGTGCTGCGGTCACTGGGTCGAGATCACGTGATGTAAACAACGTAGTATGGTGGTTTTGGCGATGATGGCTTTTGTTGGTGCCGCGAGGACGAGCTACGTGGACAGCAGCGTGGAGACGTTGAAGCCCTTGAGTGACGCTGATATAATTGAGGCTGCATGCTCCCAGCAAACGTCGCAGGGCTCACATGCGGGGAACATAGCCGACAGTGATGGGTCCGACGGCGGCAACAAGACTATGCTACTGCCAAGTGCATGTGAAGTAGCATTGGCGCTCAATGTTGCAGCACGCCACTTCTCTGTCAATGAGAACACTGGCTTTGCGCAGGAGCTTTGGGCAAGCTGCAGATAATGCTGGTGGGGTCTCGGCAGAAGAAACACAAGCAAATGCACTTTGCTGATTACTTTTAATTTTGACAACCCTTCCCCGTAAATAAACATCTTTTAGGGCATAAATAGCGCCATATATTTCAGCACTAAAGCTCGCTGCTCACTGCTCACTGCTCACTAAAGCTCGCTGCTTGGTATTTATTAACGACCTTCCTTGCAACATATCATCGTCAATTCGCCTATTCGCAGACGACTGCATTCTGTATCGACGCATATCATCTAACAACGATCAAGTCCTCCTCCAAAAAGACCTCAACGAAATAACCAACTGGTGCACCCGGTGGCTGATGACGTTAAATGTTTCAAAATGCAAGTACATGACAGTATCACGTAAACGCAATAGCTTAAATTACCAGTATTCTTTAAGGTCAATCCCCCTAACACAAGTCGAGTCCTACCGGTACCTAGGAATAACAATCACTAGCAAACTTTCATGGTCCGAGCATATCTTAAACATAGTAGCTGAAAGTTCAAAATCGCTCAACAGACTGAGAAGGTACCTAGCCGTGTCCCCTCCATTCATCCGCAAACTCGCTTATGAAACATTCATTCGTACTAAACTAGAATATGCCTCACCCATTTGGAACCCGCACCAGTCATACCTAATTGAAGCATTAGAATCAGTACAAAGTCGTTCAGCCCGATTTATTACTTCATGTTACGATCGCAGAACCAGTGTTTCTGGCATAAAATCATCGCTTGACATACCGCCACTGTCTTTTCGCCGTAAAATTTCCCAACTCTGCCTTTTCCACAAGTTATACTACAGTTTTCCTCAATTGCACTGCACACTTCTACTCCCTCCCAATAGAACATCTCGTCGTCTTTTTAACAGCCTGAGCCTACAGCGCTTACATGGTTCCACCAATGCCTTTCAAAAATCCTTCCTGCCATCCGCCATTGAACTGTGGAATGAGCTGCCTGATGCCGTTGTAACTGAGCGCGATGCAAATAAATTCAAAACCCTGCTTTTAACTCATCCTTTTCGTTAGCGCACTTACAGTGTAATGCTCGACAATTTTCAGTACCACCTCTGCACATGTTACATTTTTGAACCCTTGTCTGCTAATCAGTTTTCCCGTTTTCTTCCTGTATATATAGCGTGATGGCCACAGTGTACCTGTGATTGTTCCCTTTTTCATTTTTCAATGCTCTTTTAACAATTGTTTTGCCTTCTTCACTGTTATATTTCAAATGTTCCTATTGTTTGTGATTTCGTATTTTTGCTCCCCCCTTATGTAATGCCCCACCTAGGGGTCCTTAAGGGAAAATAAATGATGATGATGATGATGAATGCATTCCAGTGCTTGTGTCTGGCACATAACTGGCCGATCAATTTATTTCATTTGCCATTAGGACCGCATGAATCATGTTTTTCAGAATGTGCCCGCCACAAACGTGTAGTAGCGGCTAGCTCGCGATAACGAGTCTAGGTGTGACTGCTTCAGGTTCTGCCCGCGCGGCGGGGCGCTATGACCGCTCATTCTAGCGCCCATTTGATAATTCGAACAATTTTCCGGCCCCCATCGATTTCGAATTAACGAGCTTTTACTGTACACAGTGCCTATGCTGCGGTGTGACATCACGCTATCAACAAAAAATGGCCTGATGAGCTCCTTATGCTATCACATGAAATAAAAAACTCTCATCACCACGCATTTGCCTGGACAGCAGTGACAATTGTAGCAAACACATGCACGGGCGGGTAGTACGATGGTTGGGATATGTTTGTGATGGAATCTGCTATAGCTGCTTCACGCCAATATCGGTAACCACTAAAACTGTGTGACACTTGGACACTTCCAGTGCGCGCCCAATTAACAGTTGTTTCATGGCCACTGTATGTGGTCTCATTTTATCAACGTCCATGAGATTTTGGTCAGGAGTGTTTCTGTTATATACTTCTTGATTACAAACCCATTTGTTTGCCACCCCTTTGTACAAGTATGCTTACATGCAGTGCTCTCTCGTATGTAGTATACCAACTTGTTGATCAGGGTCAAGTGGAAATGTGTAGGACACACTTGGAGTTCAATCGTGATCAGATTGGATTGGGATCGGAAGTGCCTGTGTGTCAGCAATATTACTGTTCTTTACCTGCCAGTGGAGCCGCCGCGGTGGCCGAGTGGTTATGGCGCTCGGCTGCCGGCCCGAAAGACGCGGGTTCGATTGTGCACGTTAAAGAACCCCAGGTGGTCGAAATTCCCGGAGCCCTTCACTACGGCGTCTCTCATAGCCTGAGTCGCTTTGGGAAGTTAGACACCCATAAACCATAAACCCATAAACCAACCTTACCTGCCAGTGGCCTTTTGAGTGGTGTTTGCCATCTGAGTCCCTTCTCCCCTTCCTTGCTGGCAGGTGGACAAGCGGCCAGGCAACAACTTTGTGCGAGTCGAGGAGCCCAGGGAGATCACAGTGACCGAGTGGCACAATGTGCCAAGGGTGGAACTGCGGGGCCTCTCACCCGAAAGCTACTACCGGGCCGAAATTGAGGCCTACAATGACATCGGGTACAGCAAACCCGAGAGCCTGGTTTTCCTCACTGCCAGGGGTGAGTTGATTGGCTGATTTTCCCTGGAGAGGTCTGAGGCAGAGAACAAAAGATTGAATTGAAGCCAGGGCTGTAACGTGGGTATCATTCATGATGTTTTTCAGTGCTAGGCATAAGAGAAAAAAAGAATTCAGGGCTCCCACCTGCATGCAGGTGCTTGTCTCCTGAATCTTTTGCAGGTTTTGAAAGAAAAGAATCGGGCAGGGCATGTTACACGCTAAAGAAGTTGGTGCAGGTGTATGACACAGTGACCTAGAGGATGCTCGGGGAAGGGCATTAGAAACCACGCCGATAGTGTGGTATGTGGTGTTGGTGCTTCCTTGTAACAAATGAGGTAATCTGTTGCCATGTTATAGATCGATATAGCAAAATATTTCGCGATATCCTGCAGAGTTTATTATATCCAGGATCGACTGTATTCACATAAGAAAGATAAATTCTTAAATAAAAATGCTTAAATCCATGATTTTTCACGCAGTCATGGGAAAGTAAGGGCCTTAACTATGTGAGATGTAAAGACCGTTTCATTCTATTAAAGCTCGGCAGACTCCCTCAGTGTCTGCAGCCCTACCAATATCATATGCTAACACCAGTGATCCACTTCAGGTGCATGGTAAGCTTGGCATTGCTATTGTACGCAAAGAGGTGCTCTCGATGTATTTTTCGGTATTGGTACCCGATAAGCTTTTCGGCAACATTGAACTTGCATGCTGGTGCACTATTTTCCGATTGCTCCATGCATAAAACTAGAGTTAAACCTTGCTGTAATGAACCTCCATACAGCGAAGTACTCGATGCAATGAAGCTTTCTAATTCCCCAATGCCGCCCCCATTGAGCACGTGTATTTGAGACCTCCATGTAACGAACATGCAGCGGCGGTTGACCTTGATATAACGAACTTGCTGAGCCATCCATCTGTTGGCTTGTGCTGAGTTACGAAATTTGGGAGAAAAGTTTCATGATGATAAAGAATGAATTAACATGAGAGGAATGCCACCGATCGCAACGAGCGACCGCAGTTGAGTCAACGCGTCATGCTCCAGCGCCGCCGACACTTCTCTGTTGCTTTCACTTTTGGAATGCCATTTCACGTGGCACTACAACAGTTCATGCTCAAAAGCAGCAAAAAATGGCATAGCAAAAACAAAAGGGCACGAGCAGTGCGCGCCCATCGCCTCCGCGCGGTACGTTGCTCGCGTGATTCCGGCGCCGATAGCTCTCGTGCGTCAGGACTCGGGAGTGGGGACGGCGGAGAGCACCAGCGATGCAAGGCAAAGAGTCCTCTTCCTGGGGCAACAGCGGCAGGCAGACCGAGAGGGGTAACATGCAGGAAGACGTATGTGTCTCCGCAGCCGGTCTACGATGGTGGTGCGATTGCGCGCGCTCTCTTCTAGCTCGATTGGTGCCCCCGCCTCTCCCACCCTCCCCACCCCACTCGTAGCGCATCGCGCGAGCCACGGCGTAGATGGCGACGGCTGCCGCAGCAGCCGTCGCAGCGCGATCGCAAAACGTTTCTCCTTGTTTACGACTTCGAGTAACGGGGTTTAAACATTTTCAAGGTGATTTCACCTACATTTATTTCTTATTTTGGTTTCCGTTCTGCATTGTCCTTTCGGGTCTTCTTGCAAAAACTGCATGTGACGAAAACCTGGATGTAACGAAAAATCCCGGACTTTTTTTTTCAACTTTGTTATATACAGGTTTAAATGTACTTGTTTAAATGTAGTTGAAAACAGCCACTAACGTTCAGGAGGCATGATTCTCTAGATTTTAGCTACTGGGAGAAGTGTGGTTTCTCAGATGAGTCCTCTAAAGCATGCAGCCGACAGTGATGTGTGGAGGTTCTCTGTGCTCTTCTTTCTATTGGTCTTACCTGATAATCTTTTGTGTGGTCATCTTCAAACAGGAGAAGTGCATAAAAGCATTTTTTCATGTAATTTTGTTTGTAAACTTGTACAGTCGCCGACCGATTTTTCGGACTCGAAGGGACCTGAAAAATGGTCCGAATAATCGAACATTCCGAAAAATCCGTGAAGTACAAAAAATCACTTTATTGAGATGAAATCGGCTTAAAAATGTCACTGATTTTACCTTGCAGCAAATTTCTCGTGCTGGCGACGATTTGCGCCCAAGGTTGTGCTTTCTCTGTACACGCTAGACAGCAAGGTCATCGCATTTAGTTGGAATACTTCCCACGCTTTTTTGACGGACCCGGCGGGGCCATGTTGTCCACAACCCGAGTGTGCACCACACCGCTCGTTAAACACACGCAAAGATAAGGCACTTTTCTTTCAAAGCGGCGGAACCGCCAGACGCAATCACAAAATGGCGAACAGATGTAACTTCGTGAAGACTGAGTGCCACTCGGTCAACGCGGTCAGAGAAACCCAAGTGACGAAATGGCGAACATACGAGACCCGCCGCAATGGCTCAGTGGTTAGGGTGCTTGGCTACTGATCCGGAGTACCCGGGTTGGAACCCGACCGCGGTGGCCTCATTTTGATGGAGGCAAAACGCAAAGGTGCCCATGTGCTGTGCGATGTCAGTGCACGTTAAAGATCCCCAGGTAATCGAAATTATTCCGGAGCCCTCCATTACGGCACCTCTTTCTTCCTTTCTTCTCTCAGTCCCTCCTTTATCCCTTCCCGCTGAGATGTGAGATAGCTCCGGCACAATTTCCTTCCCCCCAACAACCAATTTTCAACGTATGGGACAAGCAATAACTGCCCGCGACAATGTCGGCGACAAAAGCAAGTTAGCGGCGATGACAATCCGGCTGCCACCTCGAAGTGTCAGAGATCGCAGGGACCTCTACTGACAACGATGAGGTACAGAATGTGTGTCAAGCCAAGCCAACTGCAGCATAAATCCACCTCAATCCAAGAAGGGGCCTTTTGCGCCGGTGAAAAAGCTGATAAGATGGCCGATTTTGGCCCGCAGGTGACTGAAACTAGTCCGAAAAATCGAACTTTCGAACTTTTGAAGTCCGAAATATCCGTCGCGAATATGTATGCGCTTCTATGGGCCGACTGATGGTGTCTCATCGAGGTCCGAAATATCCTACAAGTCCGAATTATTGGAGTCCGATTTACCCGTCGGCTACTGTACTCAGGTTTTTTTTCATGTTTTTTGCTCATTTCACACCTGCGAAGTTGACCCCCACATTGTAATCATGATCATATTACATTCAGGTAAATTCAATAAGTATTAATATTGCTTTACTGTTGCACTGCGTCTTCAATATTTTTGAGCACAAAGGAAACTTGGTTATATACTACAGTCATACCTGAATACCATATTTACTGGTGTAATGAACCTAATTTTTTACGAGAAAAACAGTTTACATCAGTTTGAGGGGAATATTCATTACACAGGAAAAAAAAAGGTTGGGTTTCGACAGATTTTTTTCGAACTCAGAATTTCATGTACATCCGTCCGTCCATCCATCTGTCCGTACATCCATCATCAACAAAGGCGCACAGTCAAATTGCATTTCTAGGTCATCCGCATTCGTTTCACCTGTGTTTAGCATCATTCGCTTCAAAAGATGCTTTGTATCGCTCCGCGATGCAAAGATTTTTTTTTATAAACGACGCCAGCCAATCGTGGCAAGACAAAGCGAACATGTTGAACACTGGCCCTGAAGCTCGGGTGCATTTTTTTATGCGAGGTTAAAAAAAAAAAAAATCTCAGCGACACCAGATGGGAGTGGGATCATTACGCGAGTAAATGCGGTATATTGAACTCGAAGGAGATGGTGAAATACTTCTCTGTATCGATAATTCGATGCAGTACAAGCTCGTTAATTCGACACTGACGGGACCGCGAAAAATTGTCGAATTAACCGAATGTCGAAATATCGAATGAACCACAAAAAACATGAAATTTGCCCCAGCATGACATACCTTTATTTGGCAAAGAAGTTTGTTATCGTCGTCTGCTTTTTCGGGCGAATTTGAGCGACTACAATAGCTCTAACAGCTGCCAGATGCTCCGCGGCACGCGAACCATCCGGAATTTGTTCACAGAAGTCTTCCAGCACGGACAAGGCTTCTGCGGCTTCTTTCACCGTGCGCTTCGGCGTTTGTGGCAGGTGCTCACAATCGTCATCTTCCGATGAATCGTCGTTGTCGGCGCCTGTCACTTCTTGGATGATTTCGTCCTCGGTCAGCTGACCGGCAATGGCGACACCATCATCGATGGACACGTAATCCGCGAGCCGCACGGCAGGAGGCAAAACGCTGTCGAAACAGCTGTCGTCTTCTGTGGTTGCGTCAGCTGCTTCTGTGGGCAGTTCCCCCACACCGCAGTTCGGTTGCACAAAACCGCTGTGCCGAAAGCAGTTCGCAATAACTGCTGTAGGCGTGTTGGCCCATTCGTGCGCCAGAATGTTCAAAGCGCTGAGGAGCGTAAGGTCGTACTTCTTCCCAGCTTCCATACAGAGAAGCCTGGGCACAAATTAATGGCCCACTCACAGGGAGGTAGGCCTCACGTGCGTTTCTAATCCATCGCATTACGGCTTCTTCGAGTTCCGGGTGGGCCGCAGTCCGCAGTCGTTTCCTTTTGTCACCGTAGGCTTCACTGTCAAATGCCTCCATAATGCTGTTTTCATTCTTCACGTAA
Source organism: Amblyomma americanum (assembly GCF_052857255.1). NCBI lineage: Eukaryota > Metazoa > Arthropoda > Arachnida > Ixodida > Ixodidae > Amblyomma > Amblyomma americanum. The sequence continues at coordinate 129,054,485 of NC_135502.1, read as the reverse complement.
GTGGCCAAGGTGGTCCTTTTAACATCATACTTGACCATCACGTCAGAGCATGAAACACCATCCTTCAGCACCTTCAATATTTCCACTTTCGTGGCTAGGTCCTTCGCCTGGTTCTCAGCCGCCGCGGTGGCTGAGTGGTTATGGCGCTCGGCTGCCGGCCCGAAAGGCGCGGGTTTAATCCCGGCCGCGGCGGTCGAATTTTGATGGAGGCGAAAATTTTAGAGGCCCGTGTGCTGTGCGATGTCAGTGCACGTAAAAGAACCCCAGGTGGTCGATATTTCCGCAGCCCTTCACTACGGCGTCCCTCATAGCCTGAGTCGCTTTGGGACGTTAAATCCCCCATAAACCATAAACCTTCGCCTGGTTGTACTTCGGCCGCTTTGCCGGTGTCGCCATCGGAGCAGGACGCGATGGCGAGGCGCGCAGGCACAGCGCGCTACGCACTAGAAAACTGCACAGTAAACACGCTGGCAAAGCACGCAATATCCAGAAAAGGCGTGTTAGGGTTCAATAACCGCGATCGTAGCAGCAAGAAACACGGGGCAACGACGACACACGCCAAAACGAGACTTGCTGAAGATAGGGTCAACACGACGGCTGAGCACGATTGCAAGAGGCAACGAAGCACAAAGAAAGACACCGGGCGCTTCGGCCACTGCTAACCTTCCTTCCCTCGCCCTCTCTTGCACTGCTGATGACGATGACCGTACGGATGGCCTACGGTACATTCTTGTTTTCCAACTTTACAGTAGCGCCGCTCTTGGCGGGCCGTGGAACTAGGTCGAATTAACCGATGGGCGGTAAAATTTGTCCGAATTAACGAGAGTTTTGCCCCATAGACTCCTATATATAATTGTAGGGACCATGCGTGCAGGTCGAATTATCCGATTGTCCGAATTAATGGGGGTCGAATTAACGAGCTTTCACTGTATATAAAAATGCCAATAGATAAGCTTATCTGTGGCAAAGAAGCAAGTATACATTGCCCCCATTCTACTGGCGTGTTGGCAGCGCTTGGCTTGCCAGCCATTACCAGGCCTAACCTGCTGCGCATCGAAGCCGTATCAGAAAGTGTTTTAGAAATATACTCCGTTTAACACTTGGCAGTCAACGCTGAAGAGTCTGTGTAAGCAGTGCGCCCATAAAGCCATAATACTCCACCATGTCTCATTTGTTTTCCTCAAATTCTCAGTGAGTGTTTTGACGAAAAAAAAAGGGCAGTATTAAGCATTGAGCTAGCATTGGGAATCAGTCAAAGCTCGGGCACTCTGGCTATACGTGCAGATGAAGTCAAAGTGATTCGTCCTACCAGCCGCATATCATACTGCCACATTTCATTTACTTTTTGAAGTCCCATTGAGTTGCAGGACGAAGTAAAACGAAGTCCAGGAGGTTGCCAATCATGGCACTTAAAATTTGTCGCAACGAAATATGCCTGTGTTCACTTGGTTTGTGGGGTTGGAAATAATACATTTTGCCCACTTAAATGTGGCTAACACAGTTCAAAACCGCTGACCCTACCCTGCGATCACGAGCGCTAGCGAGCACATGCCGACCAAGGTATGTGCTCTGAAAGAAGCAAAGGAACGACACTCTGGCTGACATGAAAAGCATTTATTGCTACAACGATAACACCAGCTAGGGAATTGAAGTCATCCAACCCACAAGGCATGTTACGAGCGAATATTCGCTCACGCTAGGGCAGTGGAGGAGCTCAGAAGCCGGACGGGACGACCTCTCGGGAAAATGTTCCACAAAGCCTCGCTGGCGGAGAGCGGAGCGCCGCGCTGGAGCACAAGTGCGCTTCGCGTTCTCGAGATGAAGAGAGAGAGCTGTCTCCCACGCGCACGGCAGTCACACCATTTGTGGCGCTCGTGGCGCCGCGGTGCTGGCGCCCTCCCTTTTTTGCCACAGGTTATGAACATATGCAGGTGTGTTAGCTTTGTAAAGCGTTGACTGGATGTATGAAATGGGGTACAGCCATTGCCTGTTATAGGGTGTGTATTCCTGTTACCAGTGCACTGTAAACAGAATAAACACATCACAGTTAAGCTACATTTGGTTTCTGCAGCGGCTTCGGCAGCAAAGTGAGTGTAGCACGCCAGGCGAGAGCCGCCGCTGGTCTTTAGTTAGTTAGGTGAGCTTCACCACATATTGATGCGGCACAGAAAATGAGTACAAGTTGCCGAAAGCTTACCCCAAAGCACACCCCCTGTTCCACTCGTGACGTGGTGTCAGAGTTCTAGCGCTGCCAGCAGGTGCCCACGGCCTTTCAGCCGACCTACCTCGGCATGCAAAAACTGATTGAATAGGGCTGTTAGAAGCTCCATTTGCAGGGGCACTGTGCACCATTTGATGCATTTAATGACCAATGAAATTGAAGTTTGATATACTACAGGACTTACTTATGCTTTTACATGGGATTTTCAAGTGGAAAACCTGCTGGGTTCAGTACATCTGGGCTTGACTGCTTTGAAGGTGCGCTGCAGCATAGCTTTGAAGCAGTGCAATCGCATGTTAGGTAGAGCTTTCCTGAGAGTAACACTCGGTTATGTTAGATAATACTGTTAGTGCGTGTCAGTCTGGCATGCATTTTATCTTAAGATAAAAATAAAAAGTGCGTGTAGATACAGATATATGTTGCTCAACAAAGCACTGCCGTAGAGAAAGAGTCCCTGCAAATAAAACCTTGTTCTCTTAACCTCGTAACAGTCTGATAAATGGGACATTCTTGAAGCTTACTTGCATGATCATGCATACTTATCTCTACTGTAATTTCATATGTATCTTTGTAATTCGAAATTCGTAGTACATTTGTAGTGACGATTTTCACTTTTCCAAGTATCCATTCTGCAATAATCTCATATGAGGTGGGTAGTATTGCTAAATAACTAAGGAACTATGTGGAGCCCTGAAGAGCTTCTTTTTGGATGTCTAGCCTCCACATATCCCAAGGGATGCCTGTCCTGGCCATGGCCGTGATATTGTTTGAATCCGAGGTTGCATAACCATTGAAGTCATTCTCTGAATATACCCTCTAGGGTGCTTCACCTGTTGTAGCCTTGTTGTTGTCGCCTTTGCATATGTTGTCACTATTGTAGCCAGTGAACACTGAATGAATAACTCAGTTGTGAATCCACATTGGGCTTGTGACTGCAGCTGCCTTGGTTGTGATTCCGAGTGCAGTAAACCCTCATTAACTCAAAGTGGTAAAAATGGAGTAAAATGTTTCGAAATAAAGTTTTGGGGTAATTGAGGTACTGGCACTTTCAGTGTACTGGTTGTGCTTTACATATATTAAAGCCTTCTGTTCAGCGTTACGCAGGCTCCATTATATAGAGCACATACAAAGTAGTGATACGAAGTGTCTTGTATAGCAGCACGAGAAGCACGGGCAGGAAAATGTGCACAGTCATGTTGATAGGTTGTTCATACAGTAAAGGGTCATTAATTCAACGCCCCATTAATTCAGAAACGTGGACAATTTGAACTGCTGGCTTGGTCCCAGCCAATGCCCATGTAAGTCTATGATGTCGGACGCTCGCTAATTCGGATGCTACGGGTCTTGCACCGGTTAGTAATTCAGACTGGCTCCCGAAGCGAGGTCGCTTCCAGGCATGACCATCGCGGCAAGATATCGTCGAAGTGTTGCTCGTGCACCTCTTACATGTGCATGATGGCAGATGTGTGACAAAAACGGACTGCCCCAGCTCTGAGAAGTCCAACCGCTTAGGTAGTTTCGGCTTCACTTTTCTGAGCTTTGCACCAGCCTGCAGCGACGGCGACTAGCCAGTACCGGCAAGCCTACTTAACCCAGCTGAGCACCACTTCAGACGCTGGTGTTTCCTCCACCCTATTTTTCTTGCCGCTTCGGTGCCATTTATTTCGTTTGAGTCTGCGTAGTTCTATTCTTCCAGTGTGCCGAAACTGCATGCTTGTCGCGTGTCGTGCCCTGTTCACATGGTGAAGCCTCTTCAAACGCGATTGTGCCACTTGTGATGGGGTTGACGTGATAGTGGTGGAGCTCCACCGTGTGGCATCATGAAGGATGCGGGAGGCCCTTACGATTTTGGAGCAGTTCTGCTGCAATACTCCCGACAGTATGCACTCAATAAAGCATTGATCGAAACACGAAAAAGCAGTCATAGCTGCGCTGTCCTTGCAGGCACCCATTGCCCAGTCTTTCACCAAATAAATTTAGTGTGTTGCCATTGATTTTTGAGTTTTTCTAGGGTAATTCGATAATTTGAACTTTCGGATAATTCGACCATTCTTTCTTTTTTTTTAGAGTCCCTTGAAGTTCAAATGGGATTTTCCTGTAGTGTGTTGAGAGTGATGGGACCTTTGAAGCCAGCGGAGGAGGTGATGCATGTCACCTTCTGATGCACAAAGTGCAGAACTGTACTGCCACCGAATGCTGCCACCGAATACGCTAGTTAGCGGTTAAATGCAGGCTCTGTTAAGGCACGTTTATGCTCCAGCGTTTATGCTCCAGCGAGACCCTCTATACTCCAACTGCGCTTGACCGCCGACGCGTTCGGCGGCTTTGGCGTACTGTGACCGCACTGGCGGAGACTTGGAGCACGTCTCTATTTCACGCCGAGTGCGCCAGCCACTGCCTGGCTGGCCAGACCAGTCTGTGCCTCCAGACCTCATGTGCCTCCTCGGAGCACCGCCACGACGAAATCGCAAGTTCGCGGCCAGTAAAGCTTTCGCATTAAAAGAGATTTAGAACCTACAGAGACCGTGACTTCGCTCTCCTCCAACTAGTTTGTTTGCGGCTCCATTCAATAGCTTCGGCAGTTTAGCGGAGCTGTTCTCTTCGAGCTCTCGGCTAATTTAATCCATTCACAGTACACATCTGAAGGTACATGCAAGTGGGCGAGATAACCCGATTCAGTGGACCCCGAACCTCCAGAAACGTGCGGAACTCGTTGAAGCGTCGTGCATCGGTTTTAATTTCAAGCCGCCAACTTTAAACACAAGCGCCCTTGAGCGCCCATCCATTTTTTGTGCCAAAGAAATAAATAACCTGGCCCTTGCAACCGTGAGAAACCTCCTCGACGCCGCCTGCTGCACCGTGCAATAGCACCTTTCAAGGAATCGCAATCCATCGGCCCCAAATCCTCGGCCAGCCTCCGATGGGCGCGACATGACGAACTTCTCCTTATCCCTCGCGACTCCCCGCACTGTGGTTAAGATATTTAATTAGCAACGGCTGCTGACTGAGGAAGAGGGAAACGACCCCCCGGTGCCTAACCTAACCGTGCTCCCTCAAAAGCATCGCACGCACTGTGGGGCTGAGGTCACTGAAATGCAGGCCGAAGTTTTTGTGAGAACTTCATTGGCGGGTTTGGGAACGTGATCCATCGTAACGCTGGCAAGACGCTGGTGCAAACGTAAAGGAAGCGACGGTAGCTATCCCTGATAGATAACTTCAACGTGCGGCAACGGTAGCTTTCATTTCAGCTGCTGCTAGACCGCACCACTAGCTTCCAAAAATCACGGAGTCTGCGTTTACGTCACGCTTCACGTCGCTCCATCCTGTGACGTCATAAGAGGACGCCGTGACGTCATAAGAGTGCGCCGAGTTTGAATCGGAGGGCGGGAAAAACTTTTTCAACTTCGAATCCAAATTTCTTTGAAATAAATGCATTTTTCGCTTCCGGACAAGCGGCAACAAAGCCATGAAATGCCGAACTATCAGATTTTGCTAACAAATGAAAATTGATAGAGTTCTCCTCACTGTCTCTTTAAGCAGTATGGGCTGGGCCTTATTTTTTTTAATCGCCCATCCTAATTTCTGTAAGTGTGGAGCAGTCCAGATTGCTCTGTCGAAATTGGCAGATTCGACCAGAAGTCTTTGTGACAGAGGCATGTTTCCTCCTGCTTCATAGCTGACGGTGGTGCAAGGAACGCTGGGTACTTACTTTGTTGGCAGCACATGAAGCGTTCTGGCTTGCTCCACCCAGAGCATGAGCCTTCCAAACGCAAATTTTGGGTGAATACTCTGCATCAGATTCAGGTGCTCTGTCGTGTAGTGGGCAGACTGCTCTAGATCTGCGCTTGGAATTCACTATTAGCTTGCAGCTGTGGAAGGCTTAAAAGTAGTGCACCCACAAAAGCTTATCACACCGGCATGTGTCACTGTTGCTTCTCGAGGCTTTGGTGAGGGCTCAAAATAAAATATTCTAGGAATTGCAAAATATGGTCAAGGCTATCAGGCGTTCTGTTATGGAACTGTCCGGTTATAATTTCCTTTGGTGGCAAACTGCTTTTCGGGCGTGGACGAAGTTGAAGAGAATACGTATGCCAGCCATTTATGCCTCCAAGACATGCTACTCTTACTTCACGAGATCCTGAGAACAGGATGAAAATATGGTGAGGGGTAAAATGAAGTGCAGGGTGTTGCCCGTCATAGCTTTGTCACAAAGAAAAAGATCTTTGTGTCTATTTTGGACGTGTGGCAAACTACTTTTTGGGCGTGGAAGTTGCCAACGCAAATGATGCGCTAGCACCGTCATCCTTGTATGCTGTGTATGAAACTGAGTATAGTGCAGAGTTACCCTTTGGTTTGGAACATGACCTGGTTGCTGCACTTAGCACCAACTGACGCCACTCTTTTGTTTTCACTAGGCATTCTTCAACATTTGTATTTGATTTTCACCGGAAAACCTTTTCGATATGAGAAGTGGCAAACACATGTTACTCATGGAAATAGAAAGCTTTTGACTTAGCCAATATTTTGAGATGTGTACAAGTTTGAGTTATCGAATGTTTACAGTGTAAACGCATTGTAGAGCTATGCCCAGAAACTTGGTGAGCTTTTCTTTGATGCCTTCCTGGGAGGTCTGGTGTGCACTTGTCTCCCATCACCTGCCGCACTCAAACCTGGCTTGCCGCACTGAGGGAAGGCGTGCCAGCTGCATTCTGTCCCGGTGACTCGTTCCTCTCACTCTTTCCAACAACCTTCTTTTCCTGGTGTCCAGTCATCACTCATTGCATTTCTCCTTTTTTTTCATCTTTTTTATGTGCACTGTTCAGCTCACTCCCCGAACCTCCCGGGGGGTCTTCTCTCTTACCTCTTTCTTGAGTGCCTCACCTTTGGGCATCTCTTTCTCTCTCTCTCTTTTCCCGCACTTCCCATCTCTCTCTCTCCTCCTTCCCTTCTAGATCCCTCCATCCAAACACCAGTGAACCCACCAAACTTTGCTGGTACATACACACGTTTCCTACTTCTCTCGTGTCTCTGCTAGTACCATGGCCATCTCGCTGATGCATGGATGGTGCCTGCTTGCCTTTGCTCTGTTCCACACCACTTGCATGTGTTACTCTTAAGGGAGACGCGAGCATCAGAGGTGAAATCATTTTTTTTGTTTATAGCTACGAAATTTGGCATGCTTGTTGAGAAGTCCACTGAATGCTTAAATATAAAATTTCAGTGAAATATCTTGATTAGTTTTGACATAAATATTTACATGCTTCATTGCTATACCAAACTTGCAGAAAGCCTGGTGTGACAACAAAGCATGGTAGGAGCCTGTCACTCTTTAAGTTTTTCCTAGAGGAGTGTTTGATACAGTGACGATCTCCAAATATTTCTAGAAGCCTGATTTTTTTCTATAAGAGTGTTGTATCCATGCTTGCATAATGCACCACTCATCATGCCAGCACCACAGCAGTAACCTAATCGTTTGAGCATCCGCCTCGCGTGCGGGAGGTGTGGGGGTTCAATCCCCAGTGCCGCCAGGTGCCCACCGGCGATACAATGGGTACAAGCTTGACCCTGGCCTGATGCTCGGCTTATTTAGAGTGAAATACTTGGGAAATGGGCCTTTGACCCCACCTTGAGTAGAAGAAAACGTCGTGTCATGGCGGTCTTTGGCCACAGATGCCCTTGCACCATAAAAGTCCAGCATCATCATAATCATATCATCATGCCAAATTAGTGACAAAGCGGAAGAATGAGAAAGTAATTCAGAAATCGTTTTGTTCATATGTTAAGAAGTTTGCAGGGATAGGGTGTGCGCAGTTCGCACAGGACAGGGTTAATTGGAGAGAGATGGGAGAGGCCTTTGGCCCTGCAGTGGGCGTAGCCAGGCTGAGGATGATGATGATGATGATGAATTCAGAAATATAGGAACATCACTGCATAAAGAATTTATCAAAAGAACACAGTGCAACAAACTGCACGAAAATCCATGAAGCAATTGGCCTGCTATGCTTTCTGTAAGCAGGGCAGTCTAAAAACACTTTTGAGAATGGTGGCTTTTTCATGGAGATTTCAGCCAGATTTTTGCTACCTACAGTCACAAAAACATTTTTTAAGGTCATTTCTGGGCTGTTTTTGAGAATTTCTGGGGGTATAATTAAAAAGACCTTATTGATATCAAATCCGATGTTTTCTAAAATCAGATTTCTTTCAAAATTTTTGCGATTTGATCCTTCGTCCTTTCTTAAGGGAGAGTATCCTTCCAAACCAGAGGTTTCGTGTCCCACAGGTGATTACGAACGCCATGTGGTCATTTCACAATTAGGTCCAAGATTGGATAATGCCACAGTCTTCTGAGGCTGCCCGAATGGCATCTGTCGGGAGGGAAGTGATAGAATTCCTCAGGGAAAGTGGTCATTAGATGACTCAGGCTGAAATGTTAATGCTGTGCACTTTTTAACCGAAGTGGGACCCATCAGTATTGGTGGTAGTTTTGTTTTGTTTTTTTCACCATGTTTACCAAAATCTGCCATTTTAATATTGTCTAGCTGGAGTGCAGTTCCTATTGGCAGTGCCATATTAAGCTCTGGAATCGTACATATACGCAGTTATGAACTGCAGCATTTAAGATATTTCTATTTTTTTCTTTTGACAAGGTTCCAAAGGCAAATTAGGATGTGTTGAACTATTTTCACTTGCATTGTGTAATGCCACTCTACTTCTCATTTCATTACTCATGTTAGTTAGGGTGCTCTCAGCACTCTAAATAAACAAAATTTGTGATTGTTAGTCAGGAATATGATTGACACCTAGCTTCACAATCTCAGTCGCCGCTGTGTTTATTAACTTGATTACAGCAGTAGTTATTTCGGTGAATTGCCTTATTGAAATGTAATTAGTTCTATTTTAGTGTGTCCAGTTGTTCTAATCACATTATTTAATATTTATTATCAAATTTCTCAATATATCAGTCATTATTGATTTCATGTCATGTTTGATTACATTTCTAGTTGGAAATAATTCTAATTACACATTCATTGCTACATTATAGCAGACTAGCAACTGATTCTAGCTTGTGATTGTTGATAACTTTAGTATTAAGTGCATCATTTAGCTACAGAACGATAGGGCTTCTGCTTCACCTCAAGGTATGTTACCACACAAATGACGAAGTTTCACTTGGAAATGCCATTGCATTAGATTATGTTTTAAAGCGCGTACTTTCATTTGGCATCATACTGCTTAGCATTTGAAATGCAGTGCTATCTTCTCTGTGTTTAATTCAGACTGCTTCACCGCTGAGAGTGCCTCATCAAATGCTTCTCAGCTGAACCCCTTGCTTTTTCGCACTCAAATTTCGCACAGGGGTAGAATTTAGCAACAATTTTTGTTTTGCACTATGTTTTGGTCGTGTGCTTGCCTGAATTGGTGAGAATTAATCGGAAGTATGCATTGCATGTGGCGATCCTGGGACTCTTTTGGAACAGCTGTACAGGCAGTGCCAGCTCCTGTCAGCAACAGAATGATGAAAGCAGACAAACACAAAACAAAGAGTGCTGCTGAACCCTCCAGGGGTTCAGCAGCACTCTTTGTGCTGCTGAAGATCTAAGGGCAACAAATAAAAATGACAACTAAAGAAGAAAGCATGCAGAATTGTTATGCGCTGGACAATCGCACAGTTGCTGTAAACTGGTGTGCTGCTTCTGGTGCATACGCGCACTGGCAACGTGGGTGCCAATATCTGGCATGTACTCATGCCTGCTCGCATTTTGCACCGTACGCATAGGCAGACCGGCTCCAGCATACACTCGTGCACACAGGCGTGCAACGTGTGTTCACACGAAGTGTCCTCGGAGTCGGGGCTCTAGTAATTGTCATTGGGTGTACCATTTTCGAGAGTTCTTTGTAAGGGATACCTTTCGATAGAAACTCTTCTTCGGTACCGTCGAGCGCGTTCAATATCCTACATTTCATGAAAGCACTATCAACGAGCTCCTCGGGAATGCCAGTGTGAGTGTCTGCGATACAACTACAGAGCGTAGTTGGAGAGGCCCATTTCAGCCATCCAATGGCAGTAACTGCAGCTTTCCCTACCTCATCCAGCCCATGTAGCAGAGCTTGACACGATCATATCATATCATAGCTTGGCAGCTATGAATGCTTTTCTTTTAATGGCAGCTAACTACTGCGTTCGTGGTCCCGAAATGTTGCTAGGTGTAATTGTCCTGCTTCCGATACTTCTGATAGCGTAGGCGTCGCAAGGTCAGTGCGGTGAAATGGCATCGAAATCAAAACCACCGAAAACCGACTCTACCGCTAGATAGCACCTCCTCTCGTTGGAAGCCTGATGGTGATAGTGCTGAATAATAGTGAGTCCGGAACTGCAAATTCGGGCTGAAAATTGTTTGGATCTATGTATAATCTGAAGGGGAAATTTGGCATGCTGAAATCTGGAGAAAAACTTTATATTTTACGCGGGTTTTATGGCAGATAAAAATATTGCTGCCAAATACCACTTGGTGTGTCAAATCTGAACATGAACAAGCCAGCAGTTTAGCTAAGAGAAGCTTTTTTTATGAGCCACTCTAAGCAGTGCAACATTCTGTAGAGCTATTACTAATAATTTTATATGTCTTACAAATATTATTTCTTGAGGCTGTCAAATTCTTCCTAAATGCTTTTCCTCATTCTTACATGTTAGTCTTTCTCACTTTATGTTGCTGAAATCCAGATCGTCTATCTGTGCTACTTTTTTAATACTAGTAACAATCGCAGCTGCTGAACTGGCTGAGGTAGTCTCGTTCTGAGTGTCCCGGATGAAGAAATTTTTGTATTAGGTCAACGGAAATCTGTCTGAACAATTGGCAATTGTTAAGGAAAAAAAATTTGTAGTATGGCAAAAACAGAAAAAGTTGTCAGTGGTCACATATGTTTAGTTCTTGCTTAACAAGGCTGCGCTGCTAATTTTCGCATTGTTGCAATTTCATTTGTCTTTTTATTGAGCACAACTTAAAGGGGTCGTTTCAGGCGCATTCACTTATTCAAGTGGACTGGAGTTGATTTCATACGTGGATTATATGGAATCGTCTGCCGGTAGTGTATTTTTTCCCTTGCCTTGCTTCAAAGATGGCACAATGCCATGCATGTGCATGATGGGGCTTGCCTGCCTCAGATCTTTCTTTTCTTATCTATCGGTGTGCACATTTCTCTTCCCAATACTGCGCAAATATCAGTAGTTTTTGGTCAGAAACGCTGTGTGTGTACCATGCTGCTCAATAAAAGGCACTCTGGGCTGTATTTTGTAACAGTTCTTTTCACGATTCATTATTTCACTTCCTCACATTTGATGCATTAGCCATCCACTAATGTTGCTTGTTCAGTGGTCAGTTGTTAAGAGGCCACAGTAATGAATCGGGAAAAACATTGTAACAGAGTGCAGTGCTTTCGCCACCTGTGTGAAAGAATGGCAGTGCAGCATTTTTTTTTTTTTGCCTGTGTGTGAAATTTATTATAGCAGCTTGAGTGTTTTGCACTGCCTTGTTTTTGTGTTAGCCATGTATGTCGCTGTTAGCTTCAGCATGATTGGAGTTTATTTGCTCCTTGCACTGTGTGTGGCTTTTCATGGTGTGTCGTTTTTTGCAAGTTGTGGCACATTGCTACACACTTGATTCATTTAAATTGTACTGCGTATGACTATGTTTAGTCTTCTTCAAGCTTTCTTCAAGGATAAATATTTAATGTCTCAGAGTGCAGGCACTTTGTATGTTTACACTGAGGCAGAATTGCAGCAGGCTATGTTAGTTCTTGTCCTATCTGAGCAATCTCCTCTCGCTTCCCTGGTTTTGTTTTGTTACTTGGAGCATGCAGATTTATGTTCTAATAGTTTATGCAAAGAACTTAACTATATGTTTTCTCCCATCTTTTCTCTTGCTCCCACACCCTCAACCCTTGCGCCTTCTCTCATTCCATGGACGCCTGCATTTCATAAATGTTTAAACACCTCTATTGTCATCACCTACACACTGTCGCGACTTTCTTCCCTTTTACTGTTCTCCCTTTGTTCTTCACTTGACTTTGGTGTGATGTCCTAAATTTCAACCCTACCCCTTTGTTCACACTCCCAAACGTGATTTTTTGTGCTGTTAATTCTCCTTCCTGTCAATCTCCTCGCTGCTTTCTTTTTTTTTTTCTCCAAAACTTTCACTGGTTCTCTCTTCATTACTGCATCTGACACCCTGCCTGCTTTCATCCCAAACGTCGCCTGTCTTTCGTCTTACGAACTACAAACTAATTTCTGGCCTTGTCGCACATGCCTGTCTGAAAACTACTCTGCGAAACTTCAACCCTGCATCTATTCACGTCTTCCCTTCTCCCAAACTGGGTCGCCCTTTTACCCTCCTCGTCACCAACCCCTCCTCGCCACCGTTGATCAGGCGAGGTGCCCGAAGAGGAGCGTGCTGGGCAGCAGGCCCGGCTGAGCAGCCTGGGCCTCCCGCTCACCACCATCATCATCATCGTTGTGGCCGCCGTGCTGCTGGTGCTGCTGCTGCTTGACGTGGTCTGCTACCTGCGCTTCCACTGGGGCTTCCTCTACTGCCTGCGACATGCATGCGGGGGTGGCCAGTCGCCCACCAAGCCCGCTGCTGCTGATGATGCCAAGAGCAGGTGCGTTCGCGCCACAGTGCAGCTCGCCAATGCCGACTACCCTGGCGCTGAGTGGGGTGGTGTGCAACGCTCGCTGCAGGTCCGCTACCTGCCCGAAGACAATGCACTCTCCACGGAGAAGGCGCTGTTTTGGGGGGCCGACAACGGCAGTCGCGTCACATTCACGTGATGGTTGAACTAGTTCGTTGAAGTCAATGTGGCGGTTTGCGAGGTCCAGGCAGTCACTGTGGTGAGGGTAGTTGTTTGGGTACATTTGTTATCCGTAATGTGTATGTTGTAGTGTGAACATACTCCACAGTTGTAGATACATGCATCACTGATGCTAACTTCCAAGTGAGTGCCAGCGATGTCCCATTATAAAAGAGCGCAAAATAGTGAGTGTGTAAACAACAAAAGTAGATGCAACTAGTGCTGTGGGATGTACTTTTTTTGTTTACGTCCTCGTTTTTTTGCACTGTTTTATAACACAACCAAACCAGCTCGCTTAGCTTTCTGTGCTTTTAAGCCAGTGATGTATCTTGTTTTGCCCAGTTTGTCGTTACAGCTTCTACGTATGTACAGTCTTTTGAGTGCGGCTGACACAGGGTTAAGCAAAGCTTGGCTGTACAATTTCTTTTTGCAGTCAGTTTTTCTGTGCCTGATCAGTTTTGGACCAAAATACTGCTGGTGGTATAAAAAAATGCTGTGTGCGCAGAGAAGCCTGTCCTCAGTCTTGTAGACATTGGCCATTTCAGGACTGTAGTTCTTGCAACTGCACATTGCTGAGGCAAGCAGGATATTGGCACTTTAGCCCCCTTTCCCCGCTTCCTATAGAGAGACTGGCAGATTAGCATAGTATGTGCTTAAAATGTTGGCTGGTTGTCTCAGTCTTGATATCATTCCTCTCTTGTTGTGCTTCGTTTGGCTGCATGTATTTCAAGTGCTCAGAAAATGATTCACGTTGGCAGAGTTGAGTTTCTCAAGGACAATGCATGAATTGGAAATAATTTTTCTACACAGATGCCTGCGCTAGGTGTCTGTCCTGACGACTGTGGCTTTGTCCGTGCAGAAGTGCAATGGCCGTCTGTGTGGCCACAGCAGCAAGGGCAGCTCTTGCATGTTGCACACTGCATTTGTAGCTGGGAACAGAGTGATAAAAAGAAGGCCCAATGATATCGACTGTTAGCCTTGTGAAATTTTTTCAACTTTCAGAATTCCTTCTAAAAGCTGTACACATCCTGGCGAAAGTTCACTTTGGATTTGTGCTTAAATTGGAAACTTGCGATGGAAACTGATAGTGGCTAGCTGTGGTGTATGGACACTACCAGAGCCTGGCCTGTAATCTTTACCAATTTTTATGGCCAAAGATGAAGCCTGGCAGCTTGTGGGTGAAAGGGTCGCTACAGAATTTGGAAGAACAGCCACGTGTTTTAAACTCCCTTTTCCAAGCTGCCAGCCACGAAAGCTTGTTGTTTGTGTTACAGAGAAGAACTTTTTCCTGTTTGTAGTTTTTCTACTTTTGTGGAGCTTCATTCAGTGCCAGGCCCAGTGGTTCCAACCGACAGTACAAATTGAAAAGTGCCCTGAAGGAATTGTGCCTCCTTCAGATCTTCCACTGAGCAAGCTCCCTATACACAGCTGTTCTTTGCTCTTGCTCTGCTGTGTTTTCACCTGAGGCATGGTTGAGCTTTCCACCTTCGTCGCCGCAGCCCTCCCACAGTGACGGAACCCGATCAAGAGAAGACAAAGCCGAAGGCTGAGAAGTCAATCTCCACTGAGTAAGGTCCTTTCCCTTTGCCGCTGGGTTGAGCATCGTTCCTTTCCTGTGCGGTGGAGATTTCACTACTACTCATCTCGGCTCACCAGTACTAACTTGGGACGGTGGAATTTTCAAACTGAACCGTTCGGTAATCAGCTGTGGCAATGAGAGACAGAGAGAGAAGGTGCCTCAGATTGCTTCCTTTGTTACCTTAATACATTTGACACTTCTCTTATGTGGTGCTCGCTGATGTCCTGTGGGAACGGATCTTGGACTAACCTTCTGGTTAATTCTCACTTCCTTGGTGTGCAGCCTTGTATAAATTCAGCTAGTGTCTGCTGGTTCTTTGTGGCTAGGCAGGCAGAGTCCAAAAGGTCACCCTCTCAATCAGTGATGGTCAGTGTAAAGAAAAGAAAAGAAAAAAAACCTGTGTTTTCACACAGTAGCCATTCAGTAAACTTTGTTGCATCTGTTTCTCAGCACAAATTTTGGTGCTAGATATTTCTTTGCTTGTTTTGTAACTTTTTCAAGGGCTCCTTTGTACTTGTCTCTTTGGGCAATGGTCACTAAATACCTCCTTTTCTTCCCGCTATACATTTTCAAGCATTGGTGATGGGGGTGCTAGCTTAGACGTCTCTCCTTTCAGCTACTCGAGGTGTTTTCGGTGGGTTGCTCCCTCATCTCACTCCTGCTTTTCTGTCTCACCTACTGTACTACTTCGTTTTTTTTTGTTGCTGAATTTGTCCATACATGAGTGAGCCAATTGAAAATGCACTTGCTGCTTTTGCCTCTGGATTGTGGTAGCGCACAATCAGCGATTTTTTTTGTTGTTGTTGATACTGCTTGGGTATTGAGTTCTTTGTCAGACAGTTTTGTTCTGACTGTGTGCATTTGTTGGCTTCTTCTAGCTGATGTGGTTTAGTTTTGGTTAAATTGAAATTTACTGGGTTAGGAAGTTTCCCGCGAGAGTGTGACCAGGGGCGAATTACGCCACAATCAAATCGCAAACTTCTCGCAAACAGATCCACTAGCCTTGCTCCCATTGTTCAATATGTCCAGCACCCATGCCTATCAATGGGAGCGGGGCTTTGTGGCCATTTTATTGCTGTTTTGAGATTGTGATCATTCAGTAATTTGGCCCCAGGGCAACTGGCGCAAAATGGGGCTAACTGGAGATTGAAATTTGCTTTGTTAGGAAGCTTGCTGGGAGAGAGCGACCAGGGCAACTGGCACAAGATGGGACTAACTGGGGATTGCAGGAAGAAACCTTGGTTCTACAGTGCAGAACTTGACTCAGCCAATGACATTTAAGGGTTTAAAGTGAACAATGGAATTTGCATTTTTTTTCCTGTTCAAAGAGCTCAGATCATGCTTGAGGAGGTCATATGAATAACCTGTTGAGTTGCCATGGTGCTCTTCTTGTGGCAACAACAGGAGCACAATTTTATGTGCCATTGGCCACCAGTGTACGTGCAGGTTGATGTTGACAGAGTGCAGATTTTGTGGCGCTTGCCTGGGATGAAGGTTCTTTTCTGTGTCCCCAGCACAAACTGTGGTGACTGAGAGAAAGCTTTGCTACCACAGATACTGTGGCTCGTGACATTCTGTGAGTAGCTAGAAATTTAGGCTGATAATGGTTCTATCAGTCTCTTGTCACAGTTGCTTGCCAAGTGGGAACTTCAGCCACTGGCTGCCGAATGTATAGCTACTCCAACGGAGCTGTGTGTGCTATTCTTGTCGTTCTTTGGTGCTGGCTGAAAAGAAAAAAAAAGTTCATTTAGCAGCTTCAACATAAATGTTGTTTCGGTCTTGCCTTCTTGATCGCCTGTACAAAGGAATGGTCAGAAAGAATTCAATGGTAAGTAGTATTCTTGTCAGTAAGTGAAAACTCCAGGCAGTTACCAGTGTACTGGACTTTTGTTTTTCTTTCGTTATGTTCGGTTGATTTCTCTCTTCTTTTTTAATGAGCTCCTGTGAGCCTTGTGACCTTGCACGCATGGCCTGCTCTGTCTGCTAGTAGATGCATAGTGTGTATTCAAGCTTCCCCCGCCATGCCTGACCTGCCTGAATGTATGGTCCAGCTTAAAGCCATGATTTAATCGGTTTGCCCTTGCTATGTTGTTTGCATTTTTATTTTCCCAGAACTGACTTTCTTTTTTCTCCTTCCTTGGGCAATGCTGCCTTTTCTTTTTCTTTTTTTCTTTCCTTTTCTTTTTTTGCCATTAGCAAGGAATTGTTGAGCACACCTGACGAGAAGACACGAGATGCCGCTGAAGACACACCCATGATTGACACCAAAGGGTAGGCGTTAATGTTAATTTCTCTGAAACCGGGTGCTTTGGTTCCTTTTTTGTTATTTTCTTATCCCTTATTTTTCGTCTTCAGTATTGCCTCTGGCTTGCTTCAGATTCGCTTGGAATGCTTTTTTTATTGCTCGGTTTTTGCTTTTTTGTCAGACATAGTCTTCTATGTTTTTTTTTTTTTCCCCAGCCAAAAATTCTACCTAAAAAGTCCCCTTGGTTACTGTATCAATCATTTATCATGTTCTGTAAATGTTTGTAGAGAAAACGCAACAAGCATACCTTGGTACATTGAAATATTGCTTTCAGCCAAAAGCAGCTTTGAAACAAGCAAACAGGCATTTTTATCTGAGAAGTATCTGCAATCCTTTTGTGCATTTGAAGTGGTCTGTCTGCCATTAATGATAGCAGCAGTGCTTAGCTATCCATTGCTGAGTTTTGATGCCAACTTGCAGGATGTCTGAAAAGAAAATCGGAAAATTGTAAAATTAGTTTTGAGGAAAGGCAGTGACCCATTAACTGCCTGACATATCTCTGTGGTGGTGGGCACAGGTTAGGGAAGGGATAAAGGAAGGAGTGAAAGAAGAAAGGAAGTTCGACCACCTGGGGATCTTTAACCTGCACTCGCATTGCATAGCACAAGGGCGCCTTTTGGTTTCATCTCCATCGAAACAAAAGCCACTTTCTTTTCTTACACTTAGGGAGAGGGGCTTATTTGGCAGCAAGTCTAGGAAAGTTCTTAGCAAATGTTGGACCAACAGCTCTAGAAAATATCAACATAGGACGCTTTTTTCTGACAGTTTCTATAACCAACTCGCACTCAGCATTGTCCATTTGTGAGATATCCAAGATTCATTCCTGAACGCCATGGTGTTGTCCCCAGAGGTTTATTGCAGTGTTGCAGTGAAAGCCCAAAGCCAGTTAAGTCAACCTCATTAGGGTTGCACTTGTAGATAGGAGGATTCCAAGAGAAGGCAAGCGTAGCAGGGGGTGGCAGAAGGTTAGGTGGGCGGATGAGATTAGGAAGTTTGCAGGCATAGGGTGGGCGCAGCTGGCAAAGGACAGGGTTAATTGAAGAGACTTGGGAGAGGCCTTTGCCCTGCAGTGGGTGTAGTCAGGCTGATCATGATGATGTAGACAGGAACTTGCAATGTCGGGACTCTCATTGAATTTTATCGTTATAAACAAGTATCATCACGGTGACCTTTGGTGGAAGTCTGTCCAATGAAAACTAAAATGCAGGCTTTGTTCTTGAGATATTCGAAAATTTTTATTGTGTGCGGCTTTTGAGACACCTGGTGCGTAGGCGTATTGCACGGTGTCTTAGTGGAGGCCATTAAAATTTTGGTTTGGTTTAATGCCTCACAGAAGTCATTAACATTAGTAGTGTCATATGCACAACAAAGTCAAAACTGTAGAAAAACTCCCAAGTACCCTTCCAAATGGCTTCATGGTTATGGCATTTGGCTGTTAAGCCCAAGGATGCAGGATCAAATCCTAGCCGCAGCGGCTGCATTTCATGAAGACAAAGTGAAACGACACCCGTGCGATGCAAGTGGATGTTAAGTCTCCAGATGGTTGAAAGTAACCCAGAGCTCTCGTTACGGCTTCTTTCATAACCCATGTGCAACCCCATGCACTATCAGGGACAAAAGTAACTGACACCCCCAGTTCTGCCGCTCTGCATGTGGGTGCCTCCTGACAGTGCTCTCCTGGTGACGAGACTGGCGCATTATATAGTGCCATACCCAAGAGCAACTCAGAATATTCGGCACATTCATGAAGCTGAAGTTTTCACTGGTCAAGATTCAACTAATTAACATAGTCGTGTCACTCGGGTGTATCACTGCTGTTGTAGAGGCCTTTGGGGAGCAACAGCCTGTCGATCAGGCCATACCAGGATACACGAAATGAACCCTTGTGGTGTCATACAGTCATTCTCTGTTTCTAAGGTGTGCCTGATGTCAGAGACAAAAAGAAAAAGAAAAGATATGAAAAATATGAGGAAAAATATGTCTGCAGGAAAATATTGTCAGATATGCTACCAAGCTCAGTGTTTTGAGAGATATTTAGTGCATTCGCTTGTTGACATGGAAGAGCACCCTAACGGCAATATGAACGATGGAAAAAATTGCCTGAAATGGAAGAAGCCAGTGTAGCTGCTGCATACTCTCAGAAGAAGTGGCGAGTTATGTACTGTAATGTACACCCAGCGCCTGAAAGGGATAAGCAGTGAAACTTTGGTGCTGTCCAGTAGAGAACTGGTAATGTAATTTGCAACGGTAGTCTTGGCTTTCAAGTGCATTGTTAATGCTGCAGGAAACTTGGGCTCACCCAGCAGGGAACCAAGCATGGCACTGACAGACTGCTCATTTGGGCTGTTATGCTTACTTAGCCTTTCTGTCTATTGGAATAAATGGGGCCAAATGGGGCGCCTTTCTTTTATTGTTTTTTTTTTCGCTGTTTTCTTCTGTGGCTGTTGCAGATAATGTAGTTTTCATAAAACTCTTTGTCGAATGGCTTGAGCCAGGTGTGCCCAGGAATGCAGGCTGCATGTGCTCAACTTAGCCGCGGCTTGGTCTGTTGTGGCTTTGCTTGTTTGCATATTTTTTTACCAGCTGGTTTAGTACACCGAGGGCACCTGCTCTGAGAGGGGTCAGTGTTTGCTCATTGCACTTGGAAACTTTGAAAGTGTCTCTTGGCTTTGACTGACTAGCTGATTTTTTTTCTTTGGCAGTTGGAAGTTTTTGATGCCAGGTGCTGCTACTTATCCTTGAACTCTGTATGCTTGCCCTTATGCTTCGATAAAACGTGATTTGAAGCGTTCTCTGCCAACGGTGTCAATTGTCACATCTATGCTGTTCAGTGGGGACATTTTAGTCTGTACATTGAATACAATCAGTCATATGCAATTAGTATAGTTCACCTCACCGTTGGGGACATTTGAAGGTCCTGTCACACACGTTCAGCTTGTAGAGTCTCATAACTGCTTTTGCGCTGTGTACAACTGTTCATAAACTCTTTCCACTAGACGGGATAGACTCAAGAGGGGCACCTTTGTGTTTGAATTCATGCTTTATGGTAGTTGCACAGACTATGCAGTACTCACAGCAAATATGTCAGGAGTCGGGTAGAATGATGCAGAGCAGTGATATGTGGAAGTGATTGGAAGAGTCCTTTGTCCTGCAATGGCCTCAACTGGGCTACTAATTGTGGTGGTGGTGGCATTACCAACATCAGCAGGAAGTGTTACTTAGCTTACTGGCCCTTGCAAGCTGGTAGGCAAATGTTGCCCACTGCCATGAGCTCTCCATCTTAGGCTCAAGTTCTTTGAATGAATGATTGGTTGGCCTTTTCTGCAAACCTTTGAAATTACATTTATTTTGAGGCATCAGCCCTGATAGATAGCCTCAAAAAGGAGATTTAGAACACCTTGTTGGTGCTTAAACATATCTGGTTTAGCGCGAAAAGACTTGTCGAGGCCTATGCCATTCCTTTTGTCTTACGTCTACTGTGTCCTGCTACAGCTTGTATCGTATGAACGCGTGTAAGGGCCGCACTTTTTTTTTCCAGATTTGAGCGTCAATATTCGGGGTGCGGCCCGTACACGCAATGTTCGAAAAAAAAAAGTACAAACACACAATCAGGAAATTAGCGGCATTAATTCTACGTTCAATCGCCACTCGTGGTGTATTGCGACTCCGAGGTGGTGCTGTGCTTTTTAAGTTCCAGCCACCCTAGCTGTGCTCTCTGGTTGCTCTGGTGCACGCTTATCCCACAAGAAGTCGCGCAGCACGTCCGCTGTCAACGCGTAGCCATTGAGCAGCTCTTCTTCCAGTTCGGGAAACTTGCACGGCTTGCCTCGACAAGTGCGCTTTTTGCAGCTTGTGTTCCTTAATGCATCCTTTTGGTTCCACCATTGTCGGACGCACTTCTCGGCCACGTCAAATTTCATGCCCGCCCTACGCTTGCCATGTTCGACAGCAAACTCCCAGCCATGTAGCCATTAAGGTGCTTGCCCATCGTGATAAAACTGCTAAAACTATAACGCTCGGCAGCAGGAGGCGAAAGTCACAGCTATTGTGAACCACAACTCCCGTGCCTTTGACAGCCACAAAAAGCTGGAGCTAGTGATACTGATGCCGATATGGATAGCGGGAGCCGTCGGTGGAGGAAACAGCTTACAATGATGATAATGAGCTGCGGCATCTGGCGCCATCCATGGGTGACACCTGGAAGCTCCTGTGCACATGTGTCGCCCCCCGCGATCAAGAGCACTGTTGCTCGCAGCCGGAGCCGATCTCGGAGGCCACGGCGCGTGCATTTCGATGGCTATACCCGCGTGGGCCGTATGGAAAGTTTGGGTGCAGCCCTTACGAAGATATTGTTTTTATCTAATATTTCCTTCTGGAAAACTGGATGCGGCCCATACATGGGTGCAGCCCTTACAGGCGTTTATACGGTATTTCAGCAAAATGCCACAACTTTCCTGGGAGCTTGTTTCAGTGACACTAACGGTTGCATGCTTCTTACATTAAAGTGTACGGCCTCTTTTTTTCACTATAGCACTATGTGTACAGTTGCCAACTGTTCACTGAGTTGAAAATATTCGCTTCGAAATTATTTAAGGAAACAGTTATTCGCTTCGTATTCCCTTACCACTACAAGGTACTGACTGCTCTTGCCTGGGGGCACTTTCAGTTGTCAGCCATGCAGTGGCATTCCTTGTCAGGTGGAGTAAAATGCTTTCCAGGCACACATACAAATGGAATGGTGGGTCACTAACTTACTTGCTGGCCAAACTCTTTCCACTGTAGAGTGCTTACACCAGTTGGCAGGCTGACTGTGTTTTCCCCCTCTGTTCCTTTTTGTTCCCCTTGTGCTGCTGCAGGCTTAAGGACGGCAAACACGACATGAAATTTGAGCCTGCCGACAAGAACCACTCGCTGAAAGGTTCCAAGTCGAGCATCGCCAAAGACAGCATGGTCTGACGCTTTCCCTGCCCTGAAGTGGGACGATCGTCGCCCCCTTCTGCCACCAACGCGAGTCAACATCGCGAGCGCCGCTGCAGCTAGGTACCGCTACGGATGACAGGAAGGCAGCAGAGAGACACCTGCGGAGTTGCACTCTGCGTGTGTGTGACCACTCGCTCACTCATCAACTTCGACCGTGTGGAGGAGGAGCCGCATGTGTCGGGACTCGCTCCTCTCTTCTGCCGTGTTTCATTTCCTTCTTGTTCATCGGTTATTCTTTTCTTTTCGTAAACTTCGTTGCCACCAAGAGTGGGCTTTTTCTGCTAGGTGCAGTCAGTAGGTTCTCATATTAAAGATTTTGAACAACCAGTTTGTGGTGGCAGGAGTTCACTCCTCTTTGCATATGTCACTCTTCTTAACTCGTGTTGCCATGATCAAAATGTTTGCACTACTGCTGTAGTTGACAACAGCAATGTCCTTGCTTTCTTGTACTCCAAGGACTTGCTGACTTGCCTTTGGTCTTGTTCAGGGATGGTTGGCGGTGTCATTCTTGCGTTGTGGACTGCGCCTGGTTCTTGTGCATCGATGGGCATGCTCACGCGGTAGGTCGATGGCACTTTGAGCACAACGCGTTGGAGAAAGGAGCCTGTTTATGTATAAAGTGCACAGGTGTTGCGTTTCTCGTTTTTGCAGTTCCTTATACTGCTAAATGTGCGAGTCCTTGAAGGCAGACTACAACTCTCTCATTAACCCTGGACTGTGCTACTGCTGCAGCTGTGTCCTCAATTTTTTTTTCGGCATTGTTGTTGTTGTTCAAGGACACTGCAGTACTTTTGTGTGTTGAAGTTATTTAGTGCTGCGTTGCAGTCATCTGTTATGGACAGCTATCCTAGTGTTGTATTACAGAGTAATCACATCGAATCATTCCATGTACACTACTTATCTTGAAACATTTTTTTTTTGCTTTTTATCTGTTTTTATGGACACAACTTGACCTTTTGAGAATGCTGCAAGAAGTGGTGTTTTCACAAGATACCATTTTTTTTCCTTTAGCTTAGTGGAGCTGTTTTTATTTACATGTGCATATATATATATATATATATATATATATATATATATATATATATATATATATATATATATATATATATATATATATATATATATATATATATATATATATATATATATATATATATATATATATATATATAGTAAATATTTTAAAAGTGTATTTCACTCTGGGGAGTGAGAAGAAACTGATCTCCTATCTAGTTTCATGAATCTCCCGGCATTTTCACTCTTTCCCGGGGCCCGAGTTCCTTTTTTTTTGTTTGACTGGGTTTTTCTCTTCACTGGGAGGCAAGGTTTGTCTCTTGACCCTCAAAAATCTTTTGTAACCAATGTGCGTGTGTGTGTGTGTGTGTTCATGTGTAAGCATGCTTGTGGAACCCTTTGTATAAAGCGTTTCTTAATGTATTAACCCCCCACTTTTTTTGGTTCTGCCCAGACTTTCCACCGTGTCCGCTTTAGATGTCATGCTGTCATACCGTGTCGCATGCCATAGGAGCTTATGGTAGTGAGGGACTGGGCCCAGCATTTCTAAAGCTGTTTGAACCTCAGCTAATGTGTGGTAACCAGTAGCCAAGGGTGCAGCTGTGTGAGCTTTCAAAGTGCAGTTTGACAGCGAAGTCATGCGGTGATAAGGCATTTAACCCGGAGGCCTGTTCAGGCCTCAAGCCAAAGGTGTGTAGCCAATGCCATTCCTCCTTCCTTCAAGAAGAGTTCTGCGTTTACTACCCAGCCATCATGCGTGGTGTCACAGTCCATTGTAGAGTTATTCCAGTGCAGAAACTTAGGAATGAAAGTAGCACTTGGCTGAAAAAAAGCGCCTCACTTGTGTGTCCACTTGTGTTTTTTTTTTTTGCTCTAATTTATTATCTTTTCCATGCAGTATCTGCAAATCCTAAAAAAATTTCTTCAGAGACCAGTGGGTGTGCTGTCATTGCATTCATCTGTCCTGAGCCCCTCAGCGTTACTGCCGACCACAAAAGTGATAAAACACGAGAAAAAAAAATACTATGCCACATATTGTGGTGTGTCGAAGGTGCTTTGAAAGGGGAGGGTGCTGGGTCTGAGTGTTATTTGCTCGTGACATCGCTCAAGACTGAACTAGCGATCAAAACACTCTTTAGTTGGTTGTTGTTTGCGAGGTGCAGAAAGCTTTCATGAGCAGGTTGTTTGAGGGAAGATTCTCTTCTGGAGGCATTGCTAACAGCTAGACGCACTGGTAGGAGTTTATTTTAGCAAGTTATATCATGCTTTTTGCTGAAAAAGATTGTTGCTGTTGGTTCTTCCATAGACTCATCCGATGGGCTCTGTTAGTGAGTTTCACTTGCATTGCGGCCGCCTCGTTGACTTCTGTATTCGCTAGGTCAGGTTAAGACTAAATCATCGTGCTCAGCTTTGCTCTAAGGATTAGTATCCCGCTCCCTTGGCAACTGTATTTTTGTACATTAAACACGTTAGACACAACAGCCAATGACAGGTATTTGTATAAGGAAAAAAAAGAATGTTGTGTGCTCCAAAGCAGCGAACTTTATTATTGACTGAGCTGTTCTCTGCGTCGACCAAACATTATTGCGCGTGCACTATTTATCTGTCCATCTATATCTTTCGAACGCTGCCTACACAAGTGTGCGAACTTTACGTCTGCCTTCGCGGTGGGTAGAAGCGCCATGAACCGTACTGGTGTAGCTTTTTCTGGGTCTTGACACGTGAACGGTGAGCTCACATCAAAAGCAACGAAGGAGGGGGTGCAAGTGACAAAATTGGTGCGAAACAACGCTGACGTCACTTAACACGCAAGCGGTCTCTCTTGCCAATGGCCGCGCTAGTTTCGGCTTTCGAGGAGGGGGCGCTCACCCTCCTCCGAAGAACGAGGCGCTCTGTGTCTGCGCACGCGTGGTTTTTCTTTTATGTCGCCTTTTCGCAGCGCTGCGGAGGCGGGCCGTCGGAGAGGGCGTCTCGCGGGGTCGCCGCCGGCTTGTCGCAAGAGGGTATTTCCGGCTGGCGCCGTCGTCGGCGTGTCTTCCGTGTCGCGTAACCCCGTCTCGTTAAAACTGTGAACCGCTGTGGAAGGCGCCCGCGAGTTGACGTTGACTTCCATAGCGCTGCATAGTTTTAGTGATACAGTGTGTACAGGCAGCTATGTAAGCCCGCTCGTTTCCCTCTCGGAGTGGGTGCAGAAGTCAACGAGAACGGCGGTCCGCTCTTACCGTCCTGACGCTTCTGCTTCGACAGAAAAAAAAAAAAAGAAAATAGAAATGCACGGTTTCGCTCCCAATATTGTTCACGCACTTGTTCGCAGCTACCTGAGGTGCCCCTCTGGGAGAAAGGTTTGGAAACTGTTGCAGTTCAGATTTGAAGTCGTTCGTGGCCGGCTGCCAGACCCGCTTACAGTAAGCGATCGAACAACCTCCGTTGTCTTCGAGACGGCGTGGTTTATGTGCTCTTCGAAACTTGAGGCGCTCACCTTGGCGAAAGGAGTTGAATTATTCATTTCGGCTTCTGCAGCGCGTACTTAAGCTTTCTTCGAACTAAGATCGCGTTTGCATCCTGAAAAACGGCCCTGGCAGCCCCACGACACACCCAGCGGCTACTTTCTTTTTTGTTTTACTTTCAATTCGGCGTGACGCAGTTCTACGTCGCCGCGGGTTCTGTAGGCGAATTTGTAGCATCTGGGCGCCATGCGTCGAGGGGACTGTAGTAGCAGGTTGCGTATGGTGCGTTTTCTGTGTGGTGCGCCGTGGAAGTGTTTGAATGTGTGAGTGTACAGCCCATAAGATCAAAAGAAAAAAAAAGGTTCTGGTTATGAATGGCACTCGTTTTCTGAGCGTATATATATGAATGTCTATACATATTATATATATATATACATACATATATGCGTTCGCACTGTAGCGCTTTAATGACGTTTCATCTTGTTTCATGAAGGGTTGTAAAGTTTTTAAGGTCTGCAGCTGGAACTCGGTCTGTGACGTGTGTGCGTTAATAAAGTTGATTCGTAAAAAAACAGCGGGAGTTCGGTGGTGCCTGTCTTGTGTTTCTGGGCCCAAACGTGTGTGGGAGTCTGTTAGCCCACACAGATACGTTTCAAGAGCAGCAGGAAGCTAATGGGATCAAACAGATATGGTCTCGCTCACCTGCAACGCGCAAGCCGCGGTTGGAACAAACTGCGTGGATGTAAAGCAATATGAAAGCTAGGGAACTCGCGAACTACGTAGGGGCCGCCGCGGTTCGCGCAGCGCGGCCGGCTGCTCTTCCCACGCATGCGCCTGGTACCGCCCATTCTCG
Organism: Amblyomma americanum; assembly: GCF_052857255.1. Classification (NCBI taxonomy): domain Eukaryota; kingdom Metazoa; phylum Arthropoda; class Arachnida; order Ixodida; family Ixodidae; genus Amblyomma; species Amblyomma americanum. The sequence continues at coordinate 129,028,241 of NC_135502.1, read as the reverse complement.
TCGGCTGTCGGCGGCAGCGCTTCGCGAAGCGCAGCGGCCAAGCCGATCACGTGTTGCCCTTCATATTGCTTCTACCTGTACGTGTGGCCAGCGGTGTTTTGCAAATGGCGAATTTAAACAGCCATTTACGAGCAGATTCCATTTAGTCCGCCCCGTGTTCAGGGGCGCTTCTAAGCAAACGCAAGGCATTCGTATTGCCGCCAGGACGAATTGCAGCGCATCGCAAAAAAGTGGTAGGGTTTTCACGTAGTGATAACCGAGTAGACGTGCGAAATCATGTGTTCATTCTTCGCCTCTTCTCTCTGGCATAAGCATGTGCACGCAACCGCGTTTCTCTTCGTCAGACCCTTTCCACTCGGCGGCAGCGGGCGCGGCGCCCTCCTCCCATTGGCTACATATATATTGATCAACATTAATGGATTAAAACCATCCATAAATGGATTAGTTAGCGAGCTTTAATGTATTAAAACAATTAACTTAACAAGTTCGATCGTGGTTGAATAGTAATATTGTGACAAATTTTAATCTATTTTTTCCATGTTCTCAGCGTTGCCATTTCGTGCATGAAAGTGACAACGGTGGAATGCTTTCTTGTACTCCACGTTTTTGTACATGTGTTCGCCTCGCATCGCGGAAGCAATTTCTGAGTGTCTTGTTCGAGCTCTTTTTTTTTTCTATTTTAATCACTGCTGAGTCATGAGCTTCACACCCCGGCTGCCCGGCCACGCGCACAAGCAATAACGCTTACGCGGGCTGGAGCATGTACTTGCGAATTGAAGTGAATCAAAGATATTATTATTATATCTGGCGCGACGCTCCTCTGAACTTACCTGAGCTTCCTCCCATTGGCTGCAGCTTGCGCGACTCTCCTCCAAATTAACCTGAGTTACTCCGGGAGCACAAGATTCTTGCACGGCACCCGGGTTGGTACGTCTGGAGTAGCACTTCAGAACTAAAAATGACAGCAGATTTGCGTATTCAGGGCTAATCTGACTTGGGTGCGCTAGCGCTGTGCGGCCATTGTTTTGCACTGTTTATAGTCCACCTAGGTCACGTGACCTTGTGACATCACAGACTGCCAGTTGCATATTGTTACGTAGTGGTGACTGCAGTCACGAAGACAAAAAGTATGGTGGGGCAGCCAGAAAAAGAATGTAAACCAATATGCCCCTGCCTGTGCCACTAAGTATAACAGGCTTAATCACGAAGACAGTGAAAATTGCATTCAACACAAACGGGGCTGTCTCACGCCCACCCAGAAACTGAATGACTCGGCGGTCGTCGAAGACAGTGAAAATTGCATTCAACCCAAACTGGGCTGTCTCACGCCCACCCAGAAACTGAATGACTCGGCGGTCGTCGAGCAGAATGCCCGCCGCTCTCGCCCGCTCTCAATTTACAGCTGGCAAGGAACCGTGGAAATAAGGCAGCCCCAACAATGTGGAATAATAGGGACCTTTAGAATACCGTGACGCTAACAGGGGAATAGCGGCGGGACAATAAGCGCCGGGTATTGTCCCGCACTGGACCCCCGCTATTCCCCTGTACTCCTAACCGATACATCCATCCTATTCTAAAGATCGCTGATGTGGAAGCACTCGAGCCTGGTTGCGATCATTCGATATTAAGCCTGCATGGTCGCACCTCGCACAAAATGATAAAGCCGGGGGCTTTTAGCGTGGGCAAACAGTACGGAGACTCGTGGAATATACACCTGGGCAGGTTGCTCACAACCCGGTGGGCAGCCTGTCACAAAACAGGCTTCAGAGAAATGAACACGCAACAAACGCAGGGAACGGCTAGCCACGGCCGTGGGCTAGCGCGCTAAGGAAAGTTAAACCCGGAAAGGTCGGCAAGAAGGCCCGTAAAACTAGGGTCCCTAGAAACACTTGTAAAACTAGAAGGCAAGCGTAGGTTTTTTCAAGTGGAGAGCGTTGGTACCCCCATGACGATGTAAACACCTCTCCCTGGTGTAAACAGTGTGACGTTAAAAAGGTGTGGCCCGATGGGCAAAATCGTCCACTTTCGGTTCTGAACCGTTTTTTCTGGTGTCGAGCACTCCCCCGCCGCCTTTGTTCCCCGATTCGAGACGCCTCGCAGCCTTCTCCTCGTGAGAGCCTCCTCGGTACGGCGCATGCTTTGTCCAGCGGACCAGAAACACGTGCGCTGATGACGTGGGTCAGGAGAGGTCTACTGTCCGGCGTTGGCGGCCGTTTGAAGCCTCGCAGCCGGAGCACGCAGTTGACGTCCGACAAATGAACCGTCAGCGCGCGCTTTGGCCGAACACTGCGAGGCTTTCGGCTACCGAATTGACTTTGACGGCACTATTGCACTGGAAACCGAAGCTGACCCGCGCAGGAGGCTTCTCGAGACGTGGCACATCCAACAGACACGGAAGAATGTTATTCGCTCCCTGGGGACACTTTTCTCTTCTTACATCCATGGCTTGCGGCAACTGACCCGGAGGTCTTCCACACGAGGGCTTAAAAAGCCAAGCTGCGCCTCGCCCGTAGTCACACCATAAAGAAGGGATCGAGCCGGTCCCGAAATGTCGTGTTCTTCCAAAAATTAACTTGGTTGGCGTCAGTCATCTTTCTACTAAAATAATTGACGGGTGGCGACAGCTCGCTCGGGAAGAGCAACAGGTGGGCTGAAAACGCTGATTGGTCAAAAAACGTGACGTCACACTTGTGACGTCAGTGGTCACGTAATTTTTTTAAAGACAACACTTGCTAGATCCAACCAAATCAAAATCTCAGGCAGAAATCAGGCTAGCCAAAGCGCGACACGTATATGATGGGTCAGACGAGGATTTTATGGAATCATACAAACATACGTAGGAGATGTAACTCGCTCTAGCCTACCGGAGTATAGGGGGCCTCCCAGAGAGGAACTCGATGCGCCTATAACGGAGGCAGAGGTGAGAGCAGAGATAATTAAGTTCAGAACGAAATCCGCTCCGGGACCGCACAAACACAATGCTGCGGAATCTAGACGACGAGTCGATCACAGCAATTACAAACTACATCCAGCAAGTGTGGGAAAGGGTGAGCTCCCCAAGCAGTGGAAGGAAGCTAGTATTATACTAAACCAGGCAAACCACCAAAGCTGGAAAACCGTAGACCGATCTCATACGTCCTGCGTAGGAAAGTTAATGGAGCACGTGATCCAAACGAGAATGACTCGATTTATGGAAGTCAACGAGCTATGGCCAAACGAGATGATCGGCTTCCGACCGAGCTTGAGCACCCAAGATGTAATGCTGAGACTTCAGCACGACATCATAGATTCGCGGTCGAGAGACGCAAAGGTAATCTTAGGATTGGACTTAAAAAAAACCTTTGATAATGTCAAGCACGAGGCAATCTTAGCAGAACTGCAAAAAGTAGGTGTAGGCTGTACAACCTACAACTACATAAAAGACTTCCTGTCTGATAGGACAGTGCGTATAAAATATGAGGACATAGAATCAGAGGAAATCACGTTGGGAAGCAGAGGTACCCCCAAGGCTCTGTACTACCTACAACTACATAAAAGACTTCCTGTCTGATAGGACAGCGCGTATAAAATATCAGGACATAGAATAAGAGGAAATCACGTTGGGAAGCAGAGGTACCCCCCAAGGCTATCCCCGCTCCTCTTCAACCTAGCAATGAGAGGCCTCCCCACGAGGCTCAAAGAGATAGAAAACCCAAACTTCAGCATGTATGCGGACGATATACACGTTTGGATTAACCAGGGTAGCGGCGCTGACATCGAGAGCAAGTTGCAGGAAGCCACGAATATAGTGGTGGACTACGCAGCAGCTAGGGGGCTCTCGTGCTCACCAGAGAAGTCGGAGCTCCTGGTGTACAACCCTAAATCTCTGAGACTTAAACAAAGCGATGACTTTAACATCACAGTCGAGGGTAAACCGGTCCCCAAGGTAGACACGATCAGGATTCTTGGTCTCCATATCCAAAGCAATGGATTAAATGATGCGACTATAAAGAAGCTGGAAGGCTATGCGGCACAGGTCATAGGAATCTTTAGGAGGATAGCCCTCAAGGGAAGAGGGCTTAAAGAGAGGAGCCTAATTAAGCTGCTGCAGGCCTACGTTATTAGCCGTCTGAGCTACGCCACACCATACCTTAATATACGTGCCTCGGAACGAGACAAACTATATTCGATAATCAGGAGATGCTACAAGCGAGCACTCGGTATACCCATAAGCACTCTTAGGAAAGACTCTTAGGAATGGGAGTTCACAACACATGGAGGGAAATCGCCGAGGCTGTTAAAACAGCCCAGCTGGAAAGACAGCCAATCCAGCACAGGTAGGGCTACCCTAAACATGGTAGGACTACAAATAGACAGGGGTATGCAAAAGAAGCAGAAGCAGGACATCCCAACAACTTAGGGTGGATCCTCTCCCTAGGAATATGCATCCCACCTTTCACAAGGAAAGGAAGGAGAAGAGAGCTGAGGCGCTAGTCAGGCGCTTCAGCGAGGCAAACGAGAAAACAGTAGCATACACGGACGCGGCGAGTGGCGAGCTGGGAGCGGCGGTAGCCTCGGTGGTGGGTGGCCGGGGTGAGGCAGTCTCATCAGCAACCATACGCAGCCGCAATCCGGAGTGGGCAGAAGAAGCTGCAATAGCGCTTGCTTGCGTAGGGACAGAAGCAAAATTCATAGTCAGCGACAGCAAAACGGCCATATATAACTATGGTAGAGGTAGGATTGCACCAGAAGCGGTGCGGATACTAACAGGAGGAAAGATAGACAGGAAAATTAGCCTCGTATGGGCACCAGCTCACACGTCAGTTGCAGGCAATGAGGCGGCACACGCTCTGGCTCGAGATCACTACTTCCGAGCCGGAGCAGAACCGCCCGACTGCAAAGAACTAGACGAGAGACTGCAGAATTACACGGAAATAACTGAAAACTACAGATTACAAAGGAGACTAGTCCCTCCACCGGACAGAGAGCTCGGAAACAAAGAGGCGACGACCTGGCGCAGATTACAAACCGGAAATTACATTAATCCGGTCTGGGCATCGCACGTCCTCAAAGACGAAGACATAGATGATAAGTGCAAAAAAATGTGGAGAGAGGGGGACCCTCTATCACGTAATTTGGGAATGTGAAGACTCCCCAGGGGCTAACGAAGGAATTGATAGCAAAGAAGCCTGGGAGACCCTTCTGCGGAGCACGGACCCCGTCAAGCAGAAGCAAGCCATTCATCTGGCGGTGGAGGCCGCGAAGAACCAGCAACTCTTTGCCTGCCTTTAATCGCGGATGTCCCGGCCCCTACCCCCTAGGCCTGCGTGCCGGGGGTAGGGAGTAGGGGGCCTCCCTTCTGATGGAAATAAAGGTTTTTGGAATGGAATGGACAAACACGTTTTCCCTAGATTTTTCTCTGAATTCCCCACGTTTTTCAGAGCGCGCGCGTGCCGCTCTCGCTGCCTGCTTCTTTTTTTTTTTTAGGCGATGTTTATTGCCTCAGGGCAAAAAAAGGTATGGAATGAGGGATGACGAGGATGCTTAAATAAATGAAAAAATGTTGGCTGACCTAATAAAATCATGGAGTGAACGATGATGTCGTCCCTGTGTCCAAGCGGTATATGAATCCGGATTTTTCGATGAGAGACCCACTGCCGCCGGGTGCCGAATTCTCATCGGCTTCAGCGCCGGGCAAACCCGCAGCAGCTGGTGAATATCCGCCTCACTGTCTCTGATCTTGCTGACTGGACACCCGGGGCGGGGATATAAATCTTGAAATTGCGGCCACTTTCGTGTCACGGCTGGAGTTGGGGCAACCCCGAAGCGCAACCTCCTCTGCACGGGTAAGACCTCGGGGGAGGGTTACCGCACACGGAGGGATTAGAGCACGTGTGTGGCGCCGGAGGTGTTCCTTTCTTGTTAAAAGGAGGGTGGCGTCATCCAGAGTGAGGACTCGAGGCAAAGACTAGGTTAGGGTCCAAAGGCGGGTCGCAGAATCTGCACAGCTTTGTGCGCTCAGGAGGCCACGCGGGGCCCACTCAATACGGATATGCTGCGGGATGCGTGCCGCTAGACGATGGATGCCTTAGCAAATTTCTGGGATGCGACTGACGCGTCGTAGTAGGCGTGTGACGTGAAGGGCGTCGGTGCGAATCACAATGCGGGCCGTAGGTAGCACGGGAACGGCGGCAACAGAGCAAAGTGCCTCTTGAGCCGCAAGCATCTCCGCACAGAAGGAGTTTCTGAGAGGCGAAGCCTTGACGTTTTGTTCAGGACAGGCTTGCAAGGGCAGTAAACTGCCGTTGTTTTTTCGCAGGCCTGTATTCTTGCGTCAACGTATATAACGAGATCTTGGAGCCATGCGGAAGAATGGCGCCTTGTTCTGCAATTCGGTCGCGAAACGACGATGCCGCGCGGGTAGATGCTGACGGCAGTGACCCAACGAAGGTCAACATCAACCTGATAGCGGTGACCGTGACTCGCATCACGACGACAGACGTTTCAGCGTCTGCTAGAAGGTCTTCACGAAGCGGAAGAACATCCTGCATCATATTAGAAATGCCCAGAAGTTAGAGACGGAAAGACCACTCCGTAAGTGCGATCAGTGCAGCAGCATTTGGTTCGTCACTGCTGCGTAGTACACCATGTTTCCTGCCGAAAGTCTGCAACTTCCCTTTGGGAACGACAAAGGTAATTATTTATATATAGTGCATGAATTCGCGAGCATGCAGTCTGCCGCTGTGACGCCTCTCAATGTCTTTTTTTTTCTTGGGGAGGGGGGAAAGGGGGGGGGGGGGCTTTTCGTTCTTGAGCAAGTTTGTGCGAATGCAGTTTTTTTTTTTTTTCTGCGAGCTTCTCGTATTTCATATTTATCCGTGCTCTGCGTTGTGGTCCTTTCGTGGCGTGTGTAGAGCGCGCTCGAACGGCGGACTCTGCTGTGCATTTATGACAATCGCCACTGCTTGGCGTACGGTACAGCTTCTAAAGACATGAGGTCAAACACTGCCAGAGTTCCATGGGGATGTGCATGCACGAAAAGCCACAGGCCACTCGATCGTAAATGGTGCAAGTGCACTCCGGCCACGGTGCGCCGACAGACAGGTGCGGTCGACTGCGCGTGGCACTGCATGCATGTAGACAGTTGTGGACAATGCTCGACAGAACCCCTATTGGTTTTGTTGGTGCTGACATTTCGCACGGGGGTATCCTTTGCCTGTCCGTTCCTGTTTTACATGACGTTTTGTAGCAGACATTCGAAGCAACTTTGGGTTTTGGAGGACGACTGCGACGACAGTGTTCGATTTGAAGGACGCGTACTTTGGCAATTTAACTGTGGCCATATAACGGTTTTTGATTGGGCTGTCGTGCTAGAAAACACAACTGCTCGTTTCACTAACCTGGCCACAAAAATATTACCTAGAATCGTTCGCCACAGTCCGTTGCGAGCATATTTATGATCTGGGTTGCTAGCTGGCCCAACAAGCGGTAGAAAACGGGGATCACGCAAGGGAAAGTCGCGGCCTCGATCCGAGCGTATGACTTTGCGAACTCTTTTAGTGCGAACTGCAAATAAATCTATACTGATGCATGACTGTGAAGCCGGTGACGAACCTTCTTAGATCGAGCTTCAGCGTCCTCTCGTCTTTCGTCCTGTTTTCGTCAAGTTTGCGCGGATTTCCTTTCGGCAAAATTAAGTGTCCTAATTGTTTGAGTCGATTTCGAGAAGCTCTTATAATATGACAGCTGCACACGAAAAAGCTTACTTGCGCGATCAAGAGGCACATGTTCGTCGTAATATATTGCTTCCGACAACTCCGTTTAGAATCCGGAGCCCGAGTTGCTTGTCCGGCGCGATCAAGTCGCGTTTTTGAAAATCGAAACACGGGAATGTTTGCTTATGGCTTGTCACTCTTGCAAAAGTGAACGTGCCTAAGCTCTGGAAGAATTGCCATTCTTTCCGGTACACAGTCCGCACCCGCTAGATTTATTACGCGTTATTTGTTTCTCACCTTAACTACTGTAGCTTAGTATGGGCCACAATGACTAAAAATAACATGAATAAGCTTCTAGTATTGCAAAAGAAAATTGTTCGAATAATGGCCAATATTGATAACATGACTACCACCAAATACGCCTTCCAAGCACATAACACTGTCCGCGTTGATCTTTTGTATAATTTTAAGTTATTGCAAAAATTGTATTTTTCCACGGCACCAGTTGTCAATTGTTACTCTACCCTAGCATCTTTGGACACGCGTCGTGCTAACATACATACAAGAAGTACTAACTCATGGAACATACCCCGTTTTCGCACCGATTATGCATTACAAATGTTGTCGTATAATCTGCCCCATGTTTTAAACACAGATCAACATACAACGGGATATACAAAAGCTGAGCTGCGGAAGTATTTTGTTCATATGTCATTCTATGTCTCCACTTGCTGACTGTTGAACGTTTGCTTGAGTGTTAATGTATTTTTTAACACATGTATGACCATTTCAGTGCTCAGTGTTTTAAAACATTATTCGATTCAGTGTATATACGTGTCGAGTGTTTCCTTTATTTAATCTATTACTGTATGTCTGACTGGGTTTAAAAATTTCCTGTACCGCTCGTGTGCTACTGCTTGTAGGGGTTTCCTGGACCCAGTCAAGCAGCCCAGCCAGCTTTTAGCCTGGAAACCATCCAGTTGAACCTGGAAAATGAACTTATTGACTATTGACTTATATTCCGCGCATCAAAAATGCGTATGCAAGCGCTGATTATATATGATCTGGACTGTAAGAGGAAAAAAAAAAAACTCTTGTCTCTAGGAAAGGCTTATGCCTTCAGTATCTTTGGGTGCACATGTCCGCAAGCCAATGACTATAACATATTGCATTCTGTCACCTAATTGAACATTTCTGCGTGAAAGTGGGTGTTATTTAGTGAGCAACTAGGGCCAGCTAGCACACACGCATTCAAATATTTATTCAGGTGGCGGCAACAGAAGCGCAGCCCGAGTATCACAGACGTTCGTGATTGAAATGTATTGGGCATTTGAAGATATACTGAGCAAATCAGAAAAAAAAAATGGGCTGTATATTCCGCGAGGTGCAAAGTTCCAACTTTTAAGCATGTACAATTAAGTGGGGACAGCGTACTGGAAATTTCAGTACACATAATCCACAATATTTTTCTAACAGCCATGCTTGATGAGCACAGGAGCATTCTTCATTTGTCATTGACATTGAGTGCTTTCAATTTAGCACCCGTATGCATAATATTTTGTATAGTATATTTTTGTACAATCTACAGAGTGCCATGAATGGAAAGCGAAAGAGATCCAGGTGTGTAAGTTCATAATATCATAATAAACGCGCGCACCGAGACCCACGAACCGAATGCCCGCCTACCACGCGCTGCTGCACGGCGGTGTCGCCTAGCGATTCCCTAGGTGCTCTAGGACATGTCCAGAGGGGCGCGGTGACGCCACGTCCGGTTGAGAACGAGGGCTAAGCAAAGAATAAAAACGTCATGGAGAAGCGCATACGAATAGGATAGATTAAGTTCGAGATCGACCTCCTGCGCGGTAAAGCCTTTGTGGACAAGAAGACATGAATGGGTCACGTTGGAAAGTGTTATAGCCCGACAGCCTCACCGCAGCCCCAGGTTCCTGGAGTGCGACTAATGCTGAAGGGTGCTTAAAAGTGTCGAGATATAAGCTCAATTAGTTTAGAAGAACTTCCTGTTGGGTTAGTTGGTGCATTGCTTTGAAGAGCCACGTTGCGCATTCAAAAGAGACAAACACAGGAAAAGGCCAAGAAGACGGAAAGAGCGCAATTTGGCTCTTCAAAAAAATATAACCTCAAGTTAGCTCTTATTCATCACGTTTCTCGATTTTTTGGGGTCTGCTACCACCTCCCTTTGGCATGAAATTTTCGAAGTCTGAGGAATCCAAGATGGCGGCCACCAGTAGTAAATCGATATAGCAGTGCAATTGGTGATTGACTGTTGACGTTATTAGTGAGTTGATTGGTGAGGTCACTGATTTTGTGACGTCATAATTAACTAGTCAAGTGACTATGTTTAATCGCTTATAACTCAGTAATTAATGAGGTCATGATAAAACGAATTCGATAGTTGGAATACTCTAGATGAGTAGAAGACGTTAGACATAAATATTAACTAATGAAGTTAATCTTAGTTATGGGTAGGCTAAAATTGAATTGCTTATAATTTATTTATTTATTTTACCCTCAGGCCAAAGCATTACAGAGGGGAGTGGGTAATACATAATAACACTGAAAATACAAACAACAGCAGAGAGCAATAAATTATCACAACGTAGATAAGTTAGAACAAGTGATCAACACAACATATCATTCAATAGAAGCGGTAACAGCAGACCTAAACAATACAGGGTCAGGAATTGTGGCAACTGAGGAAGGAAGGTGGTTCCAGTCATATGGCGTGCAAGCAATAAAAGAATCCGAGAATGCTTTAGTTTTGCATATAGAAATGCCTACCTTATGTATGTGATCTGTCCGGCGTGAAATATATGAAGGGGGAAGAAGTAACGCGTAGCGAATAGACTCATGATTAAATATTTTGTGAAAAAGGCACAGGCGTGCAATTTTGCGTCGTGATGCAAGTGAAGTTAGGCCCAGGGCAGTTTTCATAGCGGTTACGCTTGATGTACGCCGAAAGTCAGAGAGAATAAACCGCGCTGATTTGTGTTGTACCATCTCCAGTAGGTCGCTCAAACTCTTAACACCAGGGCCCCAGATTGATGAAGCATATTCTAGTTGTGAACGTACGAGTGTCGTATAGAATAGAAGTTTGATTGATGTTAGTTGGGGCTGCGTGAAAGTTACGTCTCAGATATCCGAGCATGCAATTAGCTTTGTTAGTGATGTGCTCAATGTGCGCATGCCAGCTAAGGTCAGACGTAATATGAATTCCGAGGTACTTATATCTTGTAACTGGATCAAGCAACACATCATTAAGAGTATATACGGGCGATTCACTATTAACGCGAGAAATGCGCATTAGTTTGCACTTTTCAGCATTTAAAGTCATATTCCAAGTTTTACACCATGTTGAGATAGCGTTAAGGTCAGACTGAATCATGTGCTTGTCACTATCATTTGTTATTTCCCGAGAAATGATGCAGTCATCGGCAAAAAGATGTAACTGAAAACATCGTGATCTAACTAATGCCATATTCGTAACGGGCTCGATGAGTAGAACATGTTAGACACCAATGTCACCTAATTCGGTGAATATTTAGTTATTGCGGCCGTGACGTCAGCACTCCGCAGCTCACAATTTCATACCTCATGGTCAACGGGCACCTACCGCCTTGAGGGAAGAAAAAATGGCCCCCCAAAGAGGCGAAAAACTTTTTCGGCCCAAATTGGTCAATAATATCTGACCTATCTCAACACGGTAGGCGCCCGCTCGCCGTGAGGCTTGGAAAAGTAGCGTAATCACGTGGTAATACATCGCATGGGCGATAGATTGCGCTACCAAACAGCTAACGCTCGCTACTTCAGTCTTGCAGACGGTGGCGGCATATCTTTTTTAATGTCTTTGAAACACGGCAGTTCCATTGTATGAGAGAGAAAGCCTGATGTTTTTTTTTTTTTTTGGCGAGGGGGGGGGGGGGGGGGGCTGGGTGGCCTAGTTGCCACCGCTATGTTGAATTTTGGTTTGAGTTGGGCTTCTCCGCAGCTACGGCTCCCAAACCCTGAACTGGGAGGGGCTCCGCGGAATGTTCGGCGATTACGCTCAGGTCAGCATTTCGTGTAAATTTTGATGGACGAGTAACTTCCTTTAAAGGGGTCGTGAAGTGTTTTCCGAAAATTTTTGAACAACGTGCGTATTTGGAATTCTCATCCTTGATTCTATAGTGTACCTTGGTTCAGTTCACAATCCGGGTTTATTGAATAGCCAAAAAACTAAATTTCCGTTTCCCAGCGCGCGTCCCTCTCAAGTCTACAGCAAACGTCATTTTAAGCAGCCAATCAGAGGTTTCTGTCGTCAACACAACATGGCGTCTTAGCGAGGTCTGTTTAGCCACAATCATACCTCGGCACCATGAGAGGTGGCTCAATCACACTCACGACCACTCACTCACATTCACACTCATGACCACTCTCACACTCGCACTTATGACCACTCATTCTTACAACTCACTCGCACTCCGAACCACTCACATCCGCTCACACTCACGAGTCACTATTCACTCCCGCCCATGTCCACTCACTCACATTCACCCACTGCTGACAAAGGAGGGGATGAGAAATTTACTGCGGCGGCCGGCTTCCCTGGCACAGCCTTGGCCGCACCGAAGTAGTGGTGAGCCGCGCGTGGGACTCTTTATCCAATTTTCGCAGTTTCGATGCTCTAAAGAAGTGGCAACTTATCACGCATCTCCCGAACGAATGTTACGCACGTATGCTCTTGCGCTTGGTGCTGAAACGATGAGTGCCCGTTTAGCTTCAGCCAAGATGCTTAAACACGTTTTTCAGCGACCAGTGTCTAAGTAACAATAATGGTTTCGCTTGACAGTAGTCATGGACGGCGTCTAAGTACCAATATTGGGTTTGTCTTGATAGTGACGTGTCCGTGAGCCTGTACGAACACAATGGAGGCAAGTGGCGACTATGTATACTTTTTCGAGGCGTGGGAAATTTAGAGTGTTTTTTAAAGGGGCTCTAATAAAGATGCGGCATGCCTGGGATATTAAATTACGGCGCTTCACGAATAGTGTCCAGCAAGAATTTTATAAATGCGCTTTGTGGAAGCTGAGTTATCTGTAGTCAAAATTTGAATTTCAGCGTCTTCGCGCCTTTCCCTCTCCTCTCGTCACTTTTTGCACGCTGGAAGGTAGGCACTCCTTCGCCGACCCCACCTCCGGGGGAGAGCTTCTGACCCACTTGAGACGCGCGGCTTATTGGCCGCAGCCATGGTAACTGTCTGACATCTGAAATAATCTAACCAATAGCCAGCTCTCAACATGTACACGCGGGTGCTGTTAGATGCGGGGCTCCAAGTTCCATAGCAGGCCACCGGTGTTGGGGGGGATTACGCTTCGATCCCACCGCTGCCACCAGTTGTTAGATGCGGGGCTCCAAGTTCCATAGCAGGCCACCGGTGTTGGGGGGATTACGCTTCGATCCCACCGCTGCCACCAGTTGTTAGATGCGGGCCCCTGGTTCGCCTGTGCCGTCTCTCGCCAAGGTCGGTGTCCCCGGGTTCCGGATCGGGAGACTGCTGTAGTGGGGTTGACGAAGAGATGAGAGGGTCTTCGAGGTGAAGGAGAGACTGAAGGGTTTATTTACATTTATACAAAGATTGAAAGAGTGAATCGGGAGCTGGCGAACACACGCCAGATCGCTGCTTAAATAGGGTCCGCTGTCCCCAGGTCCCTAGTTGGGGAATCTAGTTCATTAAAAATGCGTCGAATCACTGTGATGTAGATCACGTGTCCAGTCTTCCGGGTCCGCCCCCAGCCACACACTCTTGCCACTTCTGGCAGATTGGGGTCCGCGCTGTCCAGGCTTCAGTGATGAATAGCCCGAAGGGGGTCCCACTGAGAGCGTCGAAGGTCAGTCACCTGCACTTCACAGCGGTAGCGTGGGGGCGAATGGATCCCACCGCAGTTCGCAGAAGCTTTCACGTAGAGCGTGGGAAAGCACAGTCCAAGTCGAAGTTGTTTTCGAAGCACGAAGATTCCAGAGACGTTGGCTTAGTTAAACCCGGCCGCATTTGTCACGGCTGATTTGCAGTTCCGCCGCTCGCCGGCTCCCCCGCCGTCCCCTCCGGGAGAAAAATGTCCCGGGTGGGTCCGGTGTTGAGAACAAAAGACGAGTTCACCAAAGCCTTTCTCAAACAGCAGGGGGGGGGGGGGGGGGAAGGACCCTTGTAGACGCCACCACCTGCACTCGTAGCGCTGCAACCACATCGACGGCCCTTTGAAGCCTCGGTAGATTGATGATTCCCAGTGGCTTTAATATTCTTGGCATGTTGGCGTCTCCAAACGTAACAGCTCCTCCGCGGCCAGGACAATCTCGATCGGCCAGTGGTCACAATCACTGGTCGAGGAGATATGACTTGAGTTGTAGCGTGGGAGGCCCTTCTTCATCTTGTCTGCAAGCACAGAGTAGAGTCCTAAACCTCGGACAACGGAGGCATTAGTCGAAATCAGCCACTCAACATGGCGCCACTCCCCAGGCAGTGCACGAAATTCAACCGAGAGCCGCCAGGCTGTTTTGCAATACTATTGCATTGTTAATGTAAACGTAAGCACAAAATTTTGTAGCTGACAGCAGTAATCTCGGCTACTAAGAACAGCTTCCATGTCTGCCAAATTCGCTGCCAAAGCCCGATTCGCCGAACACGGCTTGAAGAGAGGTGGCAAATTTGGAAGCAAAAGAAAAAGGATAATAGGACACCACGCCAAAACAAAGCTAACTAGCACCTAAAAAAATTACGAAAAGGCACCGAATTGCCACCGAACGGATACCTCAATTATGGGAATAACCTGCTCAATCCGTCGGCATTGCCATGACATTTGCCCCTTTTGTATCGCACAGAAAAGTTATATTGCTGGAGGGCTAGACTCCATCGAAGCAAGCGGCCATTCTTGGGCGACATTTGACGCAGCCATGTAAGCGGACAATGATCTGTCTCGAAAGTAAATTTCGCCCCGTAATCATAACAGGCTAGCTTCTGTGCGGCCCAAACCAGACAAGCGCATTCCTTTTCCGAAGCGCTGTAGGCTTCTTCCCTTACGGTTAACTTCCTGCTGGCATAAAGGATAGGGTGCTCCTCATTGTCGTCTCCGACTTGGCTTAATACGACCCCCATACCCCGGTCGCTGGCGTCACACTGGACCACGAATTCCTTGCTGTAGTCCGGCGCGCGTAACACGGGCCGCGAAACCAGCACGCTCTTCAAGCTCTGAAACGAAATTTCTTTTGCTGCGTCCCAGATAACGCTATTCGGCTTTTCTTTTCGAAGCGCATCGGTCAAAGGACTTGCTAGCTGTGAATAGTTGGGTATGTACCTTCGGTAGTACCCTACAAGACCGAGAAATGACCGTACATCCGTCTTAGTTCGGGGCTGCGGGAATTCAGCGATAGGGGCTATCTTGAGGTCTGACGGTCTCCTCGTCCCCATCACTTGTACAGAAAGCTGCTACAGCTGTTCTCTGCAGAATTCTGCAGCCTCACTTCATTCACGTAATCTTTGAATACCAAAATCGGCTATCTAACCTAGCACCGTTAAACACAGGTACTCAAATTGGCACAAATATCCGTGCTTTCTTTGCCTTCGCCTGACATTAGCAACACACCTGTCAATGTAGTGAATGTAGCGACAAGCTCTTGGTATCTCGACCAAGTTCTACATTTCTGAATCTACTGAAGATAAAAAGCAAACCTGTGCCAAATTTTCAAACACAAAGAAATTTGCTTGCTCGGAACGGTTCTACATAAGCAAACAGATCATCATCAACTCGGGAAATGTCTTCGCTGAACTCCTGTGAGTGCCTTTATCACTCGGTAGCATCCCAAATTAACGCATGTCCTTTCTAACTGAATAGTACAATAAACTTGATCTAAGTGTTAAGAAAACAGTAACACTTGATCAAATCTAATTTTTTTTTTACTTAAAACAAAGTAGAATTTCCTTCCCCGTTGTTACACGCACACACAAAAAAGAGGAATAAAAAAAACAGCTACTTCGAATTGCTACGCGGGGTCAAACATGGCTCACCACCCCCGCGTCGAAAGGATTAGTCCTTCAGCCGCGCCCGCCGGGGTCGCGCTCTGACTGATTGTACGACTGTCAACTCGTGACAAAGGGCCACTGAAAGAAGACATTCCTGATCGCTACTGTCCTCTCCACAGTCCCTCGACGCGCTCAGTAGGACCCGGTAGCCCATGCAGTGCCGATAACCGATTCTGAGCGACGGACAGCGACCGGAGCGAGAAGCTGCTCTCTGTTCTCGCCCCAAGCAAGCCCGCCTACCCTTTCGCCCTGCGCGCTTCCTCGAATACAGTGCGGAAAGTGCAGGACGCATCCTTCTCCAGAGCGCGCGCTGAACATGCCGGCGTGCGCGGTCTCTGTTGCTGGACCACTGCGCTCGCATGCGCCGGGTGTCCCGCGATCTAGCGCCCTCTGATCTCTCCTGCCACTTTGCCTTTTTCTTTACCGCCTTTCTGTCAGGTCGGGGTTGTCTGGGTCTTAATGCCGGCCGATGCCCTTTCAAGAGCCTCGCTCCTGTTCTGCTTGGTAGACGCGTTTTTCTCTTTCTGTTACTGCGGTCACCTTCAGAAGCATCTGCGCGTGCCGCCTGACCAGTAACTTTAGCTGCAAAATTACAAGGTCCCATGCGGGAAGTCTTTTCTTTCGCTTCTGCCGCACTTTTATCTGTGCTAATGTTAGAACCTGTCTGCGCCCCTGCATTTAGGGCTGGGCATTTCAACCTTTTTTTCTTGGTCCGTGCCCTCTTCCTGTTTTTACGCCTAGACCCTTCCGTTTGCCTCTCCTGATCATAACTAGCTTGATCTAGTTTTACGGAAGCACCTCGGAGACATTCATCCAATTGCAAACTGGCCGCTTTGACTTCACAGGTCAGTGTCAGCTCCACACTGCTGACACACGGACCTTCCGCGGCCCCCGAGTTGGGCAGTTCGTTTTCCTGAAGGCAGTCCTCCACCGCCCGCTTATCGGCGTGAGCGCTTACCCCTGAAACGCCCTGCTCGTCTGCAATTGAGCTTTCGTCCTCTGTGTCAGCGTGGCTTTCGATACAGCGTTTCGACACACTTACAGCTCCGCAATCTTCATGCAGGTTGTGCGCTGTTTCACAGTACTGTCTGTCCAACTGGAACGATCCGGCCTGACTCGCTCTCTCAGGAGTCTTGCCTCTCGAGATCTCATCATCCAGTTTCTTTAGCTCATACGTATGCGCTGTTTCACAATACTGTTTTACGTCGTCATGTCTGTCCAACTGGAATGATCCGGCCTGACTCGCTCTCTCTGGAGTCTTGCCTCTCGAGATCTCATCTTCCAGTTCCTTTCTCTCATGCGCAAGCTGCAACCTTCTGAGCTCCCATTTCTTTTTCTCTGCCGCTAGCCTTTGTTCCTCTATGTTTCTCCGCTCATCTTCCTTTTTCTTTAGCTCAGCTTCCTTTTTCTTTCGCTCAGCTTTGAGGAGTTCCCACGTATCGGTAATTATTCCTTTCTCGGCGGTTTCCAAGAGCAATTTGCAAATGTCCGTCTTTTTGATCTTAACCCCTACATCTACACCCAACTCTTCGCACAATGACAGCAAATCTGACCTTAGCAACTTCATTAGGTCCATGTTTGCTGCTCTGAGCCTTGACTTTGCTGAACAACTGTTGACGTGAGTTACACGCACTCAGACTCACTGATCAACTTCCCTCGATTCCCAGCAGTTCAATGTATTAACCCAAACAATTGAAGCCTGGCGAATCTCAAGCAAAGTTCAAGCACTCACCCACGGAAGCAACACCACGCCGCATGGTCGATCCAACCGCTGCCAACCAGTTGTTAGATGCGGGGCTCCAAGTTCCATAGCAGGCCACTGGTGTTGGGGGGGATTACGCTTCGATCCCACCGCTGCCACCAGTTGTTAGATGCGGGGCTCCAAGTTCCATAGCAGGCCACCGGTGTTGGGGGGATTACGCTTCGATCCCACCGCTGCCACCAGTTGTTAGATGCGGGCCCCTGGTTCGCCTGTGCCGTCTCTCGCCAAGGTCGGTGTCCCCGGGTTCCGGATCGGGAGACTGCTGTAGTGGGGTTGACGAAGAGATGAGAGGGTCTTCGAGGTGAAGGAGAGACTGAAGGGTTTATTTACATTTATACAAAGATTGAAAGAGTGAATCGGGAGCTGGCGAACACACGCCAGATCGCTGCTTAAATAGGGTCCGCTGTCCCCAGGTCCCTAGTTGGGGAATCTAGTTCATTAAAAATGCGTCGAATCACTGTGATGTAGATCACGTGTCCAGTCTTCCGGGTCCGCCCCCAGCCACACACTCTTGCCACTTCTGGCAGATTGGGGTCCGCGCTGTCCAGGCTTCAGTGATGAATAGCCCGAAGGGGGTCCCACTGAGAGCGTCGAAGGTCAGTCACCTGCACTTCACAGCGGTAGCGTGGGGGCGAATGGATCCCACCGCAGTTCGCAGAAGCTTTCACGTAGAGCGTGGGAAAGCACAGTCCAAGTCGAAGTTGTTTTCGAAGCACGAAGATTCCAGAGACGTTGGCTTAGTTAAACCCGGCCGCATTTGTCACGGCTGATTTGCAGTTCCGCCGCTCGCCGGCACCCCCGCCGTCCCCTCCGGGAGAAAAATGTCCCGGGTGGGTCCGGTGTTGAGAACAAAAGACGAGTTCACCAAAGCCTTTCTCAAACAGCAGGGGGGGGGGGGGGGGGGGGGGGGGAGGAAGGACCCTTGTAGACGCCACCACCTGCACTCGTAGCGCTGCAACCACATCGACGGCCCTTTGAAGCCTCGGTAGATTGATGATTCCCAGTGGCTTTAATATTCTTGGCATGTTGGCGTCTCCAAACGTAACAGTGCGTGTGACGAAGGAGGGTGCGAGCATGAAAAAGTCGCCGGGAAGGGCTCGCCAAATTTCGCTCGTGATTGCGGGTCGTCTGCTGCGTGTAGAAGAGTATTAGTTGCCTCTGGTTTTCATGGCAACACAGTGCAGTGACTAAGTAAGTTAATGTGCTCTCCTCGAAGGCGTTTCAGAGCCCCTTTAAATGATCCAGTGATCGAGGTCGTCACAAAAAGGGAAATGGATGTAATGGGCGCCAAGTACAGATTTTCCCCGCGGAAAACATATCCAAAGAGGAGTAGCCATTATCAATCCCTTTACAACAGCCTCCTGGGCTTACTTTTGGGCGTAGTTAAGAGCAGGACAAGGCTGGCTTCGTCGAGCGAGGCATGTGGACATGCCTGCCATGCGGTACCTTGTTTGTGCTTGATATAATCCCTGTCTGAAGGATGATGATTTAGAGACCACCAGGGTGTTTTCTACTGAGGCCGGTGCGTGGGGAGACCACATGGGCATCTGAGTGGGAATGGCTGGGGGTGCTAACGCTACACCTAATTACTGTCCCGTAGTCCTTCGCGTCGTTGGTCAATGAAACGTCGTTCGTAGAGGAATGCATATGCAGCCAACTTTTGAGCCATTTTGCACTGCATGCCCTTCTGAAATGATGGAACGTTACTGGAAAAAAGCCTTATATAAAAGTTCTTAAAGGAAATCGTAGTATCAAAGGATTCCTCATGCTGTCCAGATATCAGCGCTGGTAGAATTGCTGAAATAGGAGTGTGCAATCAGAAGTCATTCCAGCAACAGTATTGAAAACACGAAGATAAAAAATCTCATTTCACAAGCCCATTTCACTCACCTGCAGCCTGAAGATTGGGCCTGCACACATGCAGCGGAAGTTCTCGGCAACGGTGCTTGACGCCAGGCGACGAACTGCGCTGCTGTCTGGCTGCCCTTGTCGTCGCTAGGCCTACAGCGTTTCGCATCGAAGCTTCAGCGGACGTCGCCTCGGAAATCGCCTCTACTCTGAGCATCGCTTTACTCATGTTAAAAGCATCACCTCACAACAAAGGCTTCTCTTCTTCCATAGTTTGCAACTGACGGTTGAGCGCATCGCCCCCCGTATTCATTCGACCCCACGCGCATGCGCAGTAAGGCGCACAGCTAGTCGTGACGTCACGAAAAGAGGCCCACGGTAGCCACCACTTACGGCGGAGTTGGTGGAATCGCGGCTGGGACCACTTAGCAGCAATATGTTTCCATTGATCAATCCACACTTTTCTACAGCTAAACGCTAGAATAAAGAGCAGGCACTTTACGGGGCATTTAATTAGAGGCAATAACCATTAACCAGCTTTGTAAAGGTTGTATGTAGGTACTAATTTCAGCAACTCTGTCGCGTTGCGCGTTCTCGTCTTTCTCAGTAAACGATTATCTTTATACATTAGTTTAAGTTTAGCTATGCTTTCAATATTTGCCTTCCTTATTTCTGTACCTACAATTTTATGGAGCGCAGCTATAATGAGAAATGAAACACACTCGATTAGCTTCGCAGATGCGTATGTACAGTTTTATTGGGGACACATGTATTTGTCATAATTTTGCTCTCTAGACAAATATATACACTTTTGCCGTCCACCTAATTACAGCATAGCAAGCAGATGTCTTCGTTTGCGGAATTGGGGCTTCGACTGTGGTCGACGCAGCTGTTCTAAACACTCACAAGTAGCTCCACCACCGATTTCTTGCTGTTTTGCTACAGGTGGAATTGAGGAATTGGTGTCGATTTGCGTTGTCGGCGTCTTTACAAAGTAAACTGGCATGATAAAGTCAGCGTTTACTGCAACGGAATGCTTGATGCCTGGAGCTTAGTCTTAAATATGCGCAAAACAAGGCGTTCATTTCTTTGGATAATACGCCAGAATGTAGACTTCTTTCTGGTGCATATTCCGTCAAGTCAGGTTTAGAATCTTATCCATTTCCTGCTCTTCACGGAATTCTTCGGCAGACTCTTCAGACTCAGCCCCGCTGCGGTGGCTCAGTGGTTAGGGCGCTCGACTACTGATCCGGAGTTCCCGGGTTCGAACCCGACCGCGGCGGCTGCGTTTTTATGGAGGAAAAACGCTAAGGCGCTTGTGTGCTGTGCGATGTCAGTGCACGTTAAAGATCCCCAGGTGGTCGGAATTATTCCGGAGCCCTCCACTACGGCACCTCTCTCTTCCTTTCTTCTTTCACTCCCTCCTTTACCCTTCCATTACGACGCGGTTCAGGTGTCCAACGATATATGAGACAGATACTGCGCCATTTCCTTTCCCCCAAAAAACCAATTATTATTATTATTATTGTGACATTCCTTGTGTGCTACGAGGTACATTGTTCGATGGCGCGGCGTAGACGGAAACCCAGGTATTTCTTTGTGTGTGCTACGAGGATCCACGTTCGACGGCGCGGCGTAGACGAAGGGACCCGCCGCCGTGACAGCGGCATCATCAATTACCCAGCCATGCTCTTTGAGTGACGACCAGAACAACCGGACCCGCCGCCGCCGCCGCGGGGAAACAGGCTTTATCCTCCCCAATTTCCGGGCACATTCCAGGACAAGGGAGCTGTCAGCGGGCCAGAGCGCGCCGTACCACAGCCGACGCTATGCGCTACCGCGAAGACAACATTCTTTCCCTCCTTCCCCTTTCGACGTGGGCTATCGCCGGGAAGGCACCCACAGCTTCCCTTTGTGCCTCGTGAACAAAAGCACATTCCCAGAAGGGCCGTGACGGACACCTGTCATGGCGGACAGGCAGTACTCGCCAAGAATGTGGAAAGACAGGCGCTAGTGAATTAGCTCCGAAGAGAGAGCCTGTGTATACTCTCACTTGAGAGAGAGTGGTGGCGTTTTGTTGTTTATTTAGTTTGTATTGTTAACAGACTCTGGGTTCGAGGCTAAGCCCAACCCAAGGGGTGGTCCCCATCTCGCATGTTATTTTGGATTGGAGAATTGATGCTTTGGGCGGGCCACTGGAAATGACCGCCCTTAGTCCTTTGTTAATCAAGTGCTTAAAAGCACATGTAAACGGATGCAGTCCAGGCTGAGCTGAGGACGACATCGTTCGCCAAGAGTGCCTTCAGCGCCGAAGCCCGACGGCGTGCAGCTTCTGCCAGCAACCGCTCGAGCCCAACTCCGGAGCCACTCCATCGCCCCCATGAAGTCGTCGGCACGTAAGCTCGGACGCCCCAGCCTCTGATGTATAATCTTAATCATGTGTAATTATTGAATATACCTGTTTGTTTAAACTGAGCCATACGGTGTCTCTTTGCCTCTCCGTCCCGTGTGGACCTGCGCATTATGGGGGTCATCACACTGGTGTCAGAAGTGGGGTCTCAAAAGCAAATGTCCTCTGAATGCTGTGACATTCATGACTTCAAAATTGTAATCAAAAGGGAATCACGGGACTGATTGTGGGACTTTTACCCCCATTTGAGAGGCTTGAGGCACTGGAGGGCTTGAAAAAAAAATGACTGTATCTGAGGGAGCTCCCACTCCACAGCCGTCGCTCGGAGCAAGCATGCTGGCATTAGGAAGCGTCATTCCGACGTTTACGGGAGATAAGACAGGGGTTCCAATCTGCGATTTCTTTTCCATGCTAGAAGAGATTGGGGAAATGGGGGGATGGTCCGATGCTCAAATGCTGGGAATGGCGAGGTGTAAGATGGCAGGAGCTGCTCATGATTTTGCATGGCGAGACGAGAAAGTAAAATCCACAAAATCATTTGCGGAATTTAAGAAGCTCGCGTTTGAGCATTTCGACACTGAACCACGTCACGTGCGGGTACAGAGGTTCCGTGACGCCGGACAGATGGTAGGGGAGGACGTGCGAACATTTGCGTCGCGGCTTCAGCGCCTAGCACGCGATACGTTAAGCAGGGAGGAGGAAGGGGACCAGCTAAGGAAGAAATACGCGGAGGATCTACTTAAAGAGGAAATGACCGCTTTGTTCGTGGCTGGTCTGCAAGACCCCGTGCGCCGGTTCGTGCTCTCGCGCAAGCCGAGCAATTTCGACCAAGCCGTGGAGGCCGCATTGGATGAGGAACAAAATGAGGCGTTAACGACAGCCGCAGCGAGAGTACGCGTCATAGAGAGAGCGGTGCTCAACCCTGAGGTTGCTCTCTTGACAGAGCGGTTAGATCGCTTAGAACAGCTGCTATCTCAGCAGGTAGAACGCCAGGTTGAAGCGCGCGCTCAACAGCGCCCATTCGCGGGAAACCGGAGGCCGCCACAAAGCTACAGGCGCGGTATGTGAGATTTTAAAGAAATCGTATGCTTCGCTTGCCAGGGTCGCGGACACATCGCCAGGTTCTGCCAAAACGTGCGCCGTGGGGAGCCACAAAGAGAAGCAGGCGAGACACGCCCTAAGCAAGCCTACAGCGGGGCTCCAGATACCGAGTCAAAAAACTAGTTAGTCCTCCCCAGCCTGAGGAGCGTGGGGAGGGAGCAGTAGATGATGAGGTGGTGGTAGTTTGTGTGGCCGACGAGGCATGCCCTGTTGTGCGTTGCAAGTTAAATGGTTGTTGCATGGAATTGTTGATAGATACGGGGTCAAAGGTGACATTGCTTAAGGAGAGCAGTTTTAACACGCTTCGAAGGAAGGGGGACCGCGAGGTGTTGGAAGCGTCTGGTGGTATGGCAACCAAATTTGTAGGCATAACGGGGGATCCTCTTGGCATAAGTGGACTCTACCGGTTACACTTCTCTCTCGGCGGAATTCCATTGGAGCACCCCTGCTACGTATGCCCGGACACGGTGTCTCTGCCAAACGGAGTGTCAGGTATATTAGGGCAGGATTTTTTGAGAAAAGGGAAGGTAGTAGTCTCATTCTCTGAGGAAGAGGTTAATGCGGGCGGCTCAAAAGTTCCGTTTTTGAACAGGAGAGGGGCTGAGATTCGCATTACCGATATTGACACCCGTCAAACAGTGGGATCATTGGAGAAGGTATATTCGCGGGTTGCCGTCCGGCTGGTCGAGGAGGCGGTCGTCCTTCCTTGGTCGGAGCACATTTTGTACGCGTTTGTGCCTTCAGATGTAGAGAGCGGCGCCGTGGGAGTGCTTGAGCCGGTCGACTCTCTCAGCAATGGCCTGAAGGCAGCCGCGTGCCTCGTGACAGTTAATGACGGCCACAGAGTGCCCCTACGGGTGGTTAACTGTAGCCAGCAGCCACTGAGCCTTCCCAAGAACAAAACATTGGCTTTCTTCACCTCTGCGATAGAGCAACGTGAGCCCACCGATACGGTACTCGCAACTGTAGAGCATGCTAGTCCTTCGGCTGCTCCAAAGGTGTCGTTCGATCTTTCTCACGTAAAATCCAGGGAGAGGGAGGCTCTGGCTCGTTTGCTGAACGACTACTCGGAGGTATTCGCCGCGTCCAACCTGTATTTGGGCTGCTGTGGCGTTATAAAGCACAGGATAGAAACCGGCACTTCATCGCCCGTTTACCAGCGTGCGTACAGGATTCCTTACTCCCAACGTGAGGAGATGGAGCGGCAGGTGCAGGACCTGATTGATCGCGGCATTGTCGAACACTCAAAGTCACCCTGGGGAGCACCAGCACTATTGGTGGAAAAGCCAGATGGCTCGTATCGATTGGTAGTGGACTACCGCAAACTAAATGCCATAACTCGCATCGATCCATACCCCATCCCCAATATACAGGAGACGCTTTCTCAGCTGGGCTCTGCCAGGTACTTCACGGTAGTGGACATGGCGGCGGGATTCTGGCAGATAGCAATGGATCCGGCAGATGCCGAGAGAACGGCATTCAACACGCCCTCAGCGCACTATGAATGGAAAAGAATGCCGATGGGTCTGGCCAACAGCCCTGCTGTCTGGCAGAGAACCGCTGATGTTATCCTGGCAGGTCTTCTGGGGAGGCTGTGCTTCGTGTATATGGATGACATTATCATATACAGTGACAGTTTTGAGAACCATTTGCGCGATATTGAGCAGGTTTTGGTGCGACTAAGAGGAGCGGGTCTCAAGCTGAAGCCCTCTAAGTGCCAATTCCTCAAAAACGAGGTGAAATACCTCGGGCACGTTGTTTCAGCTGACGGCGTGCGACCGGACCCTGAGAAACTAAGGTGTGTCTCGGATTTTCCATCCCCGACTAGCGTCCGCCAGGTCCGGCAGTTTCTCGGCCTGATCGGTTACTACCGAAGGCACATAGAGGAGTTCGCCAAGCTCGCTAAGCCGCTCACCGCCTTAACAGCCAAAAATGTCGCCTTTCGCTGGGACGAAAACGCGGAGAATGCTTTTGGGGCCCTGAAAAGGAAGCTAATGAGTGCACCGCTGTTGCGCCACCCGGATTTTAATTTGCCCTTCGTTATGGCCACAGATGCGTCAAAGTTCGCAGTGGGTGCCGTGCTATCTCAGGTTATCGAGGGCAAAGAACATCCCGTTGCTTTTGCTAGCCGACAGCTGAGCCCCACAGAGCAAAAGTACGGAGCTACGGAAAGGGAGTGCCTCGCCGTTGTCTGGGCAGTAAAGCACTTCAGATGCTACCTTTACGGCCGCAAATTCAAGCTAGTCACAGACTGCCATCCTCTGAAATGGGTGATGAGTGTCAGGGACCCTAGCTCGCGACTCGCTAGATGGAATCTACACCTGCAGGAATGCTGCTTTGAAGTTGAGCACAAGTCAGGAAAGACGCATCTGAATGCTGATGCACTCAGCCGCACAGCTGCCGTGGCAGCTATAGATGAGTTTGTCCCCGTAGTCGACCCCGCCGAATTACGCACAGAGCAGTGCAAAGATCCGGACCTGAAGCGAATAATCGAAAGCTTAGAGGACGCACCGTCTCACCCCGAACAGCTAGGTTATTTCATTGGCAAAGACGGCACCCTGTGTCGGCGCACGAGGCCAACCAGGAAAGGGAGACCAGAGAAAACCGCTTGGGAGAGAGTCGTCATACCTCGGTCGTGGACAGAAAGGGTTCTTCGCGCGTTTCACGATGCGCCATGCGCCGGTCATTTTGGCGTAGCGAAGACACGCAGGCGTGTGGAGCGTTTGTACTTTTGGAGTGGCATGCGACAGGATGTTAGAGACTACTGTGCGAAGTGTCATTCCTGTCTCGAAAGAAAAACACCCAAGGGACGAAGACCAGCTCCAATTCAGCCGTTCCCTGAGGTTTCGGCTCCCTTCGAGCGGACAGGTATGGACATAATGGGCCCATTGCCCACGACCACTTCCGGAAACAAGTACATTTTAGTATTTGTCGATCACCTTTCAAAATACGCGGAAGCGGTAGCACTCCCAGATCAGAAGGCAGACACGGTTGCAAGAGCATTTGTCGAACAGATCGTGCTCCGACATGGACCCCCGAGGCAACTCTTGACAGATCGGGGAACGAACTTCGTGTCGCAGCTAATGAGGAGAGTTTGCGAGCTGCTTAAGATCGCTAAGAAGCAGACAACACCGTACCATCCGGCTTGCAACGGCGCGGTGGAGCGACTGAACCAAACCGTGGCCGGGTTCCTGTCGCATTTTGTTTCGCGCGACCAGCGGGACTGGGACTTGTGGCTCCCGTATGCAATGTTTGCCTACAATTCCGCAGCACATGAGAGCACGGGCGAATCGCCATTCTTTCTTCTCTACGGCCGAGACCCGGACCAGCCTAGTGAAGTGCCAGAGGGCCCCCGTCGTGTCCCATACGCTTCACTGGACGACTATAAGGTTGAGCTAGAATCGCGCTTGCAAGTGGCGAGGGACATCGCAAAGGAGTCCTTAAAGAAAGCGGCGAAGCGCAGGAAGGAGGTGCACGATCGCAGCGCTAGAGACGCGCCGTTTGATGTGGGGGACAGCGTGTACATTGAAAACTGCCAAAGGCAGATTGGGCTAGCTCGTAAGTTCCAGACGAAGTGGAGAGGACCGTGCGAGGTTGTCGAGAAGCTTTCTCCGGTAAACTTCAGAGTCCGAGACGTGAACCGGCGTTTGATAAGGATACACGCAAATCGCCTCAAGTCGGCACCGATTCAGTATTCACGAAATGAGGAAAGGGAAAGCGCGGATTTTGATGGGGACAGAAGTGAAGCGGAGCGCGCAGATAGTTCGCAAGAAACGCCCTCTCCTGCATTTGTTCGGCAGGCGCCCGAGGTGACGGCCGGAATGCCACCGGATTTACTTCATGCATTGCTAGAAGAAGAAGCGCGCGAGGTTGCCGCGCAGATAACGCCAGGAGAGGCTCCTGCCACGAGCCCTCGCGAGTCCCAAAGCAGACAAAGGGGAACAGACTTCCTTAGTATGACTCATGAAGGCCGATATCCGCTGCGAAATCGGAAAGCTAAGTCGGACTAATGGCGTAAACAGAGCGGAGTTGTGAACTGGTTAGAATTGTGTAATGCCGCAGCTCATAACATTGCTATGTGCTTATGTGTTAAGTTATCGGAGTTGGTAGTTAAACCTTTCTGTCATTAAGTAACACCTTCACAGGAGAGCATGCGGAGCGCATGCAGAACCTGCCCTACTTCCTTTCGTTATCTATATTTTTGTCTGTGCCGTGATCGTGCTAGAAGTGGGAGCTCCTTTGTAACTGTGGTAAATTTATTTCGTCCAGTTTGGACTAGAAAGGAGAGGCTTGGGTGCTGAGTTTCATGTTTATCTGTAAAAGAAGATCAGTGCTGCCCCTGGAGACGCCAGTTATGACAGCGGAGGCATATGGTGTTGTGCAGTGGTGTTGAGTGCAGCGAAAAGTGTTTTGTCGGACGCACTGTGCGAGGCGATTCAGAAAGACAAGGGGAGCTGCAGGGACTCAAATGTTCGGAGAACATTCTTCTGGAGGGTGAGCGAGTGTGACATTCCTTGTGTGCTACGAGGTACATTGTTCGATGGCGCGGCGTAGACGGAAACCCAGGTATTTCTTTGTGTGTGCTACGAGGATCCACGTTCGACGGCGCGGCGTAGACGAAGGGACCCGCCGCCGTGACAGCGGCATCATCAATTACCCAGCCATGCTCTTTGAGTGACGACCAGAACAACCGGACCCGCCGCCGCCGCCTCGGGGAAACAGGCTTTATCCTCCCCAATTTCCGGGCACATTCCAGGACAAGGGAGCTGTCAGCGGGCCAGAGCGCGCCGTACCACAGCCGACGCTATGCGCTACCGCGAAGACAACATTCTTTCCCTCCTTCCCCTTTCGACGTGGGCTATCGCCGGGAAGGCACCCACAGCTTCCCTTTGTGCCTCGTGAACAAAAGCACATTCCCAGAAGGGCCGTGACGGACACCTGTCATGGCGGACAGGCAGTACTCGCCAAGAATGTGGAAAGACAGGCGCTAGTGAATTAGCTCCGAAGAGAGAGCCTGTGTATACTCTCACTTGAGAGAGAGTGGTGGCGTTTTGTTGTTTATTTAGTTTGTATTGTTAACAGACTCTGGGTTCGAGGCTAAGCCCAACCCAAGGGGTGGTCCCCATCTCGCATGTTATTTTGGATTGGAGAATTGATGCTTTGGGCGGGCCACTGGAAATGACCGCCCTTAGTCCTTTGTTAATCAAGTGCTTAAAAGCACATGTAAACGGATGCAGTCCAGGCTGAGCTGAGGACGACATCGTTCGCCAAGAGTGCCTTCAGCGCCGAAGCCCGACGGCGTGCAGCTTCTGCCAGCAACCGCTCGAGCCCAACTCCGGAGCCACTCCATCGCCCCCATGAAGTCGTCGGCACGTAAGCTCGGACGCCCCAGCCTCTGATGTATAATCTTAATCATGTGTAATTATTGAATATACCTGTTTGTTTAAACTGAGCCATACGGTGTCTCTTTGCCTCTCCGTCCCGTGTGGACCTGCGCATTATGGGGGTCATCACATTATTCAGACTCAAGACGCGCTCGCTTCGAGTCGGGGACATACCTTGAGGTGCATGCCTTAGACAAATCAGACGGGCACTCTGGGAATTTTGATGGGATTGCGCCTGTGCGAAAGCGGTGCTCTCTGTAAGCGTCGATGTGGGAAGCCTTTGGATATTATTTGAAGCCGTTCTAAACATCTTACCTTGGAGTGTGGTGAGACAACGAAATTCGCTCGCGGTATAGCCCTAATCCATGCGTTCTGTTCTTCACCCCGGGGAAACTTGAAAACGTTGTTCTCGGGCCCCGATTTTAAGAGCGTTAGCTCTTACTCACAACGTTTCGAGTTTTCGTGGGCCTGCTACCGCCCTTGATCACAGCGCCATCTGTGGCAGTAACCACTCATCACGTTTCGAGATTTTGTGAGGTCTCCTACCGGATGGATGGATGGATGGATGGATGGATGGATGGATGGATGGATGGATGGATGGATGGATGGATGGATGGATGGATGGATGGATGGATGGATGGATGGATGGGTGGGTGGGTGGGTGGGTGGGTGGGTGGATGGATGGATGGATGGATGGATGGATGGATGGATGGATGGATGGATGGATGGATGGATGGATGGATGGATGGATGGATGGATGGATGGGTGGGTGGATGGATGGATGGATGGATGGTAGGAGCGTCCCCTTTGAAACGGGGCAGTGGTAGTTGCCACCGTGCTCAGTTTTTTCCTTTATTTTTGCTTAACTCTGCTGTTAGTTGTTAATAAAATTCGCCATTTTCTTTAAAATACGTCTTCCTACACTATAAAACTTATGTCACCTCTCTGCTTTTGAGCCACCAATACTCCAATCGCTTTTTGCTAATTTCAACCGCAGATTTATTTACATGAATATTGTTATCTCTAAACCCTAAGGCCTCTAAACCCGCAGGAAGAGTGACTGTGCCTGCATCGACATCGGGATGGATACCATCACATTTTAGAATGAGGTGTTCTATTGTTTCTACAGATTTACCACACACAGCACATGTGTTATCTTGTTCGTTAAATTTCTTTTTGTAGCTGCGCGTTCTAAGACACCCTGACCTAGCTTCAAAGAGGAGGGCACTGCCTCTTGAGTTATCATAAAACGTTTCCTTCCTGATCGTCCTTTTCCAGCATCGATATAGTTCTACACTGTGCTTCTTTTTCATTGAATCTATCCAATTTTTACCCTCGACGTTTTTAACCTGTCGTTTAATGCTCTTTCTTTCTCCTTCCTCGTCTCTGGCAAACTTACTGGCCAGCTTTCTAGTTCGTTTCCGCCACTGTGTGTCAACGCTCTTTCTGTACAGGTATTTAAATACCTTAGCTGCCCACTTGTTATCGTCCAATTTCCTCAGGCGTTCTTCGTATAGTACTTTACTCTGTTGCAAATGGGTTGCAAGCCCCAAGGGTAGCGTTGGCCTGGCGGCCTGGGGCAAAGCTGGAAACATCCGAAGGTCCCGGCAAAGGATGAGTCGACTGGCAACAGAACAACTTGTTTATTCTGGCATTGCAAAAGAGCAGCCGGTCAGGGCGACCACGTTACTCGAAGGAAGAAATCGAAGTCTCTCCGGCGTCCGGGGCAGCTCCCTTTATACCCACGGAGTCGAGGGCAAGAAGGAACGGCTTGGGATGAGGCGCCCGATACGGCGACGCTCTGACATGTTCAGACGTGACGTGCGCGTCCGCCGGGCCGGCGCCGGTCAGACCTCCTCGCCTCCCAGTTGGGGAGCTCCTCTCCCCGGCTGCCGCGCTTTGACAAGCGTGGGCACCAACATGCACACACACACACACGCACACACGACGACACGTGGCATTGAAACCTGCCTGGACGCGCTTGGCGGGAAGGCGTTACGGCAGCACTGAACGGGCCCAAAATGACCGCCACTTTGAACGAAGCCCCGGCGTCCGTTGCATCCGCGCCGGCTATACCGCGCGTCGCAGGCGAAACGTAACAACTCTGAGCTTCCCGTGCTTCTAACGTTGCCCAGCCCATATCGCCCTGTACTGCCTCGTTTGTAGTTTTCCCTTGGGCACCTAGTGCTAATCTTCCAACAGTTCTCTGATTTACTTCTAATCGCGACCGAACTTCAGCCCTTAAGCATAGAACCGCATTCCTAAAAGTAAGCCCCGAACACATTATTCCTTTCCAAATACCTTTCAGTTCTTCATACCTGTTGTACCCCCCCAATGCCCTATGTTTCATTATCCCGGCATCTCTAAGCCCTTTTGATATGAGAGACTGTTCGTGCTTTTCCGTGTACATATGCCATTTGTTTACCCATACCCCCGAGATATTTGTATTCGACCACTCGGGGTATTTCATGGCCGTGTATTGTAAGCTCCTGATCAGTTGTACCGTTGAAAACCATCACACCTGACTTAGTTGCGCTAAAACTGAAACCTAGGCTGTCTCCTTCGTCCCCATAGCAATTCACCAAAGTTTGCAAATCTTCCTGGCTACCTGCTAACAGTACAATATCGTACGCATACATTAAACCCGGCAGTCGTTGCTCAACAACCTTTCCGCCTAATGTGTACGACAGATCATAACCTAGATTGCTTCCTTGTAGCCTTCTTTCCATACTTATATAAAGCATGAACAGCAGCGGTGATAGAGGACAACTTTGCCTTAATCCTTTGTGTACCTGGACAGTTGTTGTACACTTAATTCATTCCCATGTTATTTCAACTTCATTTTCTCGATATATTTCCTGTAGAAAATTAATTACCTCATGACCGACATCCTCACCTTTTAGTATGTTCCACAGGAGTTCCCTGTTCACGTTGTCGTATGCACCGCTTATGTCCAGGAAGGCTAAATACAGAGGTCTGTTTTCCGCCTTAGCTATTTCTATGCACTGGGTAAGCACGAACAGGCTATCATCTAAGCGCCTACCACTTCTTAACCCGTTCTGAAATACTCCAAGTATTCAATTACTTTCTACACATGACTGCATTTTTATTTTCACTGCCTGCATTGCCAGCCTGTATGTAACTGATGTTATCGTAATCGGTCGGAAGGATTTTATGTTCGTCTTATTGCCTTTCCCTTTATAAATCAAATTCATTTTACTCTGTTTCCAGCTGTGCGGAATTTGCTGATTTGTTATGGCTGCCTCCAATACTTTTATCAGCGTTTACTTGCCTCTTGGGCCAAGTTCATTAATTAGCTTGATTGGAATTTCGTCGATCCCTGCGGACGTACATCTTGGAATATTTGCTTCCGCCTTTTTCCAGTTAAGATTAATTTCCACGCTGTTTTCTATTGTGCTGTTCTGTGTTGCTCCCTCATTTGGGGTGATTACTCTATCGTCTCTTTTAAATGACTCAGCTATAACTGATGGAATGTAGCTCACAGCGTCATCTCCCTCTAAACATTTTCCCTCGGCATAGTGAATTTGTTCCTGCTTTCTGTGATTCGCTTTGCCCAGCCAGCTTATATGGTTCCAGAATTTTCTTGGCCCCCCTTTAGTTGCATCGCGAACTTCAGCCAGCCAGCGATCAGAGGACTGCTTTATTTTAGCCTGGACGAGGACCTGCGCTTGCTGTTTCTTTTGTCGATAAGATACCCATTTTCGGCCTATTTCCTCCTCAGATAACTGCGCCCTCTTTGCTTCTCTGTGTTCCCGTGATGCCAACCGTCGTTGTTCGATGGCCTCCCTAATTTCCTTATTACACCAACTTCGTGGCTTCCTATTTCCTCTCCAGCGGTTTACTCCTTTTACTTGTTTTATTTTTGTACTAATGAGTAGTTCTAACTTATTATAATCCCACTTTTCTATGGGATGTGTCTCTATTGCTTCCTCTATGCAAGCCGCTATTTGCGCTATTTGTTCGTCATTTAATTTTGCGTACTCTTTTTGACTCCCCTTCATTTCTCTTTTGAG
Organism: Amblyomma americanum; assembly: GCF_052857255.1. Taxonomy (NCBI): domain Eukaryota; kingdom Metazoa; phylum Arthropoda; class Arachnida; order Ixodida; family Ixodidae; genus Amblyomma; species Amblyomma americanum. The sequence continues at coordinate 128,995,937 of NC_135502.1, read as the reverse complement.
CAGGGCTCCTAACTGTAGACTAATGCGCTTATGATCACTGCCGAGGCTGTACTTCCCCTCTTCGTCTATTTCCATTATTGCGAGCTTGCTATACATCCCCTGCGTCATTAAGCAGTAATCAATGGTCGTTTGCCTGTTACGTTTGCCGTCACCGATGGATGGATGGATGGATGGATGGATGGATGGATGGATGGATGGATGGATGGATGGATGGATGGATGGATGGATGGATGGACGGACGGACGGACGGACGGACGGACGGACGGACCGACGGACGGACGGACAGACGGACGGACGGACGGATGGGTGGATGGATGGATGGATGGATGGATGGATGGATGGATGGATGGATGGATGGATGGACGGACGGACGGACGGACGGACGGACGGACGGACGGACGGACAGACGGACGGACGGACGGATGGATGGATGGATGGATGGATGGACGGACGGACGGACGGACGGACGGACGGACCCCAAACGAAGCAAATGCTGTTTGGGACGTATCTTGAGGGGGTGCAACTTGACAATGGGTAGACGTGCATCGTAATTTTTCTGATAGATGGCGCTAGGCGGTGATCGTTCCTCTATAGGCGGCGTGCGTGCACGCGTAGCCGAGTTTGACTACGGTGGTGCCACTGGCAAGAGGGTGACAAGCTCATCGATCCTACAGCGCTGTAGCGCAGCAGGCTTTGGGTGCAGAAGACAGAAACGTAAAAACTAGCACAGTGACGCTCGACAGTAGTGTACGGCGGCGGGAGAGACAGCTAGCGCCGTCCGGAGGGCAACAGTCGCAGTCATGAAGCGGTTAGAGCGCAGAAGGGTTCTCGAACGCAGCGAGGGTTGAGGAAGGCGTTTTGACGACAGTGAAGGAGGACAGGCGGGTGCAGGTGAAGGCCCAGTCAGGGAAGTGCATGGTAGATGCAATGGCCAAAGCCCAGGAAGTGGTAGGGGACAACATGGAAGGCGAACACCTTCACGTTATACATGCTGGTGTCAACGATGTGCTGAAGGGGAAGAGCCAGAACCTTGAGAAAAAGAAGTGGGGATGCGAAGGCTTAGAGAGGACTCTGCGAGTGTGCATGCATGTGAGCATATGCACAATCCCAGAGGTCCAGAGGCAGTCTAGCGCAACGGAAAGGAGGGCCGTTGAGGCTAACCGTGTAATTAGGCTAATGAGGTCCGCTCCTACCCTTTTGCACAAGATGGCATTCACTACGGTGGTGCCACTGGCAAGAGGGTAGGGAGTAGGATAGGTCGCCAGGCAACAGCTTTTGTGGGGGGGACCCAGAGCTCTGAGGGAACCAGTGTAGAGAAGGAAGAACCAAGATCAAAGGGGCGATGGAACCATAGGAGAAGAAATAGACACAAGCGCCAGGGCCAAGTTAATTCAGATATATGTTTCATTAACATGCAAGGTGGCAGGAATAGATGGAAATGGGAGTAAATAGAAAAACAGTTAAGGCGGGAGGAATTAATGGTATATGGTTTAGTGGAAACGCATCTTAGAGACATGGAGCAACCACCTTGTAACCTAGACTACGCATGGGAATATTGCAATAGAACAGAGGGCAGCATAAAGGGGGGGTGGGGGTGGAATTGGGGCATTCATTCATAAAAGTAAGAATTTTCAAAGGGTTAAACTGGGATGCAAGGAACATTTATGGCTAAAAGGAAACGTGGCAGGGGAGCAAACACCCCTTGGCTTTGTGGACGGGAGCCAATACCAAAAAGGAAAACAGGAAAATGTTAGAATGCATTGCAAGCGACATTGATGAGCTAGGAGGACAGGGCGAGATAATTATATTAGGCGGCATGAACGCACATATAGAGGACCTGGATGGGTACACAGATTCGACAGGAAGCATGCTGCAGGATATGTGTGGCAGGCATGATTTAGTTTTTTGCAACAGTACTGAGAAGTGTGAAGGGCTCATAACATTGGAGGCAAGGAGTCTGCATTCGACGATAGATTCTGCACTAATGTCAAAGAGGATGTATGATAGATTAGGGGTAATGAGCATAGATGAACATGGTTCCAGAAGTCTAGGTAGTGACCACAAGCGTATCAAGTTGAGCTTCAGAAGAGAAACCAATGTAGGAGTGAAGCGAGATGAACAATCAGAAGGGAATTTTTACTCAGAAAAGCAATTTGAAGCAGCAGCCAAACAAATTGAGAAAGTAATTTTTGAGGAGAGTGAAACAGAATGGACTTATACCAAATTAACTCGATTACTGGAGCTAGAGCTAGCTAAGGTGCGAGTAAAGCTAAGAGGGAAAAGACGCAAACCCAAGAGTTGGTGGGATGAGGAGGTCAAGAGGGCGATAGAGAAACGTCAGGAAGCGTCCAGGGAACACAGATATTCCAAGAAGAGGGGGGAACCAGAAGTTGAAGTAGACAGAAAATGGGATACCTTCATAAAGTGTAGAAGGGAATCATCATATTTGATTAATGAGAAAATTAGAAGAAAGGGTGCCCAATGGATGTCAAAAGTAAATAAAAAAAGATAGAAAAGCAGCTCAAAAATTCTGGAAGCATCTAAATGCAATGAGTAATAAGACTAGGCTAGAACAAAGGTTTATTGCTACAGATCAGGGTATTCGACTAGAAGGGGATGAAGCGATAAAACACATAGGAACAATGATGACAAAAAAATTTAAACAAAGAAACGTTGCACATAATTTATCGAAGGAGGATAGACTGGTTACTGCAACAGCTTCACTTGAGCAAAGAGAGTGGGAAAGGGCAGAGAAAAAGGTTCCTAGTGGCACATCAACAGGACCAGATGGTATTCCGATTATGTTAATAACGAAGCTAGGACCAAAATCTAATCAAACATTGATACAGGTAGTGAATAGAATGATAGTGAATGGGAAAGTCCCCGATGAATGGCGATTAGTTAGAATGAACATTATATATAAGGGAAAGGGAGACAAAGCTGACGTAAGTAACTACCGTCCCATAACAGTGACATCTGTGGTTTACAGGGTGGTGATGCAGATTATAAAGGACAGATTACAGGCTTGGGTGGAGAACGAGAGGGTGCTAGGGGAGCTACAAAATGGTTTCCGGAAACAAAGGAGGTTGGAGGACAATCTGTTTTCGCTGGAAAGGAACACTGGCCCCTATGGCTAGCATTTATGGATATTAGGGGAGCCTACGACAACGTTATTCAAGAATACTTGTGGGACATACTGGGCACATTGTATGTGGAAGATGGAGTAATTAATCTTTTAAAACACACACACACACACACACACACACACACACACACACACACACACACACACACACACACACACACACACACACACACACACACATATATATATATATATATATATATATATATATATATATATATATATATATATATATATATATATATATATATATATATAAAGGTACCAGAGTGCTTATAAAATGGGAAAAAATGTATCAGAGCATGTAGAGATACAGCGGGGGCTTAGGCAAGGATGTCCCCTGTCTCCTTTGTTGTTGGTGTTGTACCTGCAAGGGTTGGAGACCAAGCTAGAAAGGAGCGGACTAGGCTTCAACCTTTCTTCTTTCAAGCAAGGAGAATGGATTAAACAGTCATTACCGGGACTAATATACGCCGATGATATAGTGCTAACGGCTGACAACAAGGAAGATTTACAGAAGTTGATAGACATAGACATATGAGGTATAGAGGGAGATAGATTAGGTTTCAAGTTTAGTAAGGAAAAATCTGCAGTCATGATATTTAATGATGAGGTCGGCGAGCATAGAATACAGGAGTTCACGCTAGAAGTAGTGGATGAGTACAAGTATCTTGAGGTGTGGATAAATAACAGTGCTGAGTATCTGACAGAGCATGAAAAATGTGTAATGAATAAAGCTAGTAGGAATGCAGCTGTCATGAAAAATAGGGCACTGTGGAATTACAATGGGTATGAAGTGGTAAGCGGGATCTGGAAAGAGGTGGTGGTTCCTAGCCTGACTGTCGGTAATGCGGTCCTGTGCATGAGACCAGGGGCCGAATCCACGAAAGAGTTCGCTTTGGAACGCGTTCGCTTTGCCGTGACGTCAATTTGACGTAGGTATCAGGAAGAGAAGAATTGGACGAACACTACGGGAGGACGAGGGGGCAGGCAACAGCCAATCGGCTTTGTTGGTCGGTCCCATCTCGGTTGCTTGTATCTTTAAGGGACTATATGCTAACTTCGGCGCGTTTTTAATCTCCCGTGCCGACACGCACAATTGCCTGAGCGACGGCCAAAACCGTCCGGCTCACAGACGACTGCGGGAGCCGTATAGTTGCCTCGCTGCCGACTGTCGCCTGGACGCCCCCGGTAGCGAAGAACCATAGCGCGCAGAGTAACAGAGCGCACTTTTCCTCGTTGATCCAAGGTGGGGGTTTTAGCTCTTCGCATAGCGGGCGTACAAGTCCCTTCGACAGCCTGAAATGCCTTCGGAAGGGATCGTCACGCATGTCGAAAGGATTGTAATGCACGCGCGACCGCCGATGCCGCCGATAACATTCGCTGAGCACCGCCAACCACAGCGGGGCGACGGGAGACACCGGCATGTTTCTTCGCCCAACGGGCCTTAGTGAGGCACGCGGGCGATGCAGCACGGCTCAGTGGAGCCCTGGAATAGGGGCCCACCCATGCTGAAGAGAAGACTCCGATCGCCAGCGCCAAGAACGAAGACGACGGAGCTTTAGAATCCGCGAATCTCTTGAATGGATCAATAAAAGTTTTCACTCACTCTCGCGCCGAAGCGAACGCCATTTTCAGAGTTCCACACACAGCGACCGAACGCGTTGGCTTTCACTTGATTGACATGTCTCGTGACGTAAACAAAATCCGTGGTCCGCCTCCGTGAATTGATGTCACCGCCAGCGGTGACGACACACGGCCAATGGAGCGAGGTGGCGAGAGAGAAAGCGAACGCGTTCCAAAGCGAACTGTTCCGAGGATTCGGCCCCAGATGTTCAAGAATGGTTAGAAATAAAACAACGTGGCGTAGGGAGGCTAGCTTTGGGAGCACATGGCAATACATCAAATCAGGGGGTGCAGGGTGATATGGGACGGGCGTCTTTCGAGAGCAGAGAGGCTAGCAGTAAGATAGCATTTGAGGAGCGATTGAGAAAAATGGGGGAAAAGCAGTGGGCTAGGAAAGTTTTCAGATACCTGTACATAAGGAATGTTGACACGAAATGGAGAAAGCGAACTAGACAACTGACAAGCAAATATCTGGACAGCAGTAGGGAGGAAAATCAGCAATTATCGGTTAAGAAAAAGATTAAACAAACAGAGAGAGCTCTGGGGAAAACAGGGATGCTGATGAAATCGGCACTGGGAACATAAAGGATTTTTAAGCATGAAGTTGCCAAAGAAAATATCTATGATAATTGTAGGGGAAGCTCTTTGTTGTTTGAGGCCAGGACGGGAGTTTTGAGGACTCTGACATATAAAGTCAGGTACCGCGAGATAGACACGTTGTGCGCTGCGGGCGGAGAGGAGGAGGAAACGGCTGAACACTTGACACTTTTCTCTAGAGGGCTTCACCCTACAGTGGAAAGCAGCGGGGATGATTTATCCAAGGCATTGGGGTTTAAGGACAGTGAAGGGAAAGTAGATTTTAAGCGGGTAGAAGTAACCAAGTGAAGGTTATCTGATTGGTGGCTAAAATCAAGACAAGAGTAAAATTTCATAAGTCATGGCTAGGTGGCTTGAGCCACCGCCCGATTTAAAGGGTTCAGCCGTATCCATCCATCCATCCATCCATGCGAGCATGGTGGCAATCCACTTCGTTTCAAAGGGTGTTGACAGCGCTTAAAAACACGGACAGAAGACATAGAAGACGACGTCACAGGCTCTATTATATTCCGTTTCTAGACACGAGCGTCGCGTTCTTCTTCGCTTTCTTCATTTAGTAAGCCAAACAGCTAACGCTTGCTACTTCAAAGTCTTCCAGATGGTGGCGGCCCTTTTTAATTAGTCCGGCAATTGGGCACGCAGCACTTGTTAGGCATATCCTGGCAGCAGCGTAATCCACATTCCGCTCAAATGAAGGCACTAGGACATCACCTCGAACGACACACAACCGCAAGCGCAGCACAAGTCGTAGACCCTGCATGCACAATCAACATACAGAAAAAAAGTGCGTTCGGAAGCATGTCGCGACCTGCCACTCCTTTGCTTGCCCTGAGGCAATCAAATGAGTGTCACGTGTTTGCGGGACTCATCGCATTGTCGTCGCCGTCCTGCCCCACTCCGAATAGGTGGGGTTAACCATTGTATCCTTGCTGGCCTCATTGACAACACCCGTGCATCGCTCGTAGCTTCAGAACGTGCTGCATGCAGCTTCTATGTAGGCCTCTTTTGAGTGACATAGCTCGGGGGGGGGGGGGGGGGGAACAGCCAGCAGGCCTTAGATTCTTTAGTGGGTGTACAACACCATCTAGAGAATTAAATGATGTTGGACGGAGTCGGCTGTGGTCGTGGCGGCGGCACAGCTGTGACGTCACGCGCGGCGCACCTGTGGCGAAACTCGCGCTTGCGCAGTAGGAGCAGATGGCCAAGACTGGCGAAATCGCTCTGGCTAGCGTTGTGTAGCTTTCGCTACAAAATATGGTCAATTTCTGCGACGCGCTCGCCAGCTGAGCTAGCAGACGTCAAGCGCGCGAGCCGGACCGCAAAAGCGGGGCAGCGGCAGCTGGAAGGCGGTTTTAGCAAGAAATTTGCTCGTATAACAGTTGTTACTTCTACGATCAACTCTGTATTGTTCAACAATCTTCAAAATTATCTATTTTTGACACTTCTCTATCCCAGAGTTTATTATTTACGTGAAGAACAATCTTTATAGCTCATTCTTACGACACCGACGGAGGGGATCCAGGCTGGCCGGCCGTCCTGCAGGCTTGGTGTATTTCATGTTCGCACCAGAAAAGACAAAGCAGCCATCAGAATGGCTGCCTGCTATATTCGTGCAACGACAGCAGCCGAGCTTTCGGCAACGTCGCCGCCTGCGGGCGCGCCGGGTGATGAACTGCAAGGCTCCCTAGCTGCCCTGGTAGTCGCTAAGCCTAGCTGGTTTCGCATCGATGCCGCAGCTTAGGGAACTTCGGAACTAGCCAGCGCTGTAAAAGGTACTACTCTCGATCGTCACCCCTTTGACTGTGAACCTGGCCCACAATAAATTGAAGAGATGCTCGATTTCCGCGACGCCTTCAACAGCGGAGCTTGCAGACGCCAGGCGATGAATGAGATGGAATTTGCTTGCATCGCAGTTATCACTACAAGCAGCAACGAGGTATTGGCCAACGATTCTCAGACATGATTCATTTTTTTACATTACTCTATCCAAGGGCTTGTTATGAACGTGAACAGTACTAGCCCATTTTTCTGACGCCGGCGGCCAGCATCCAAGCTGGCAGGCCGGCCCCGAGAAGTGCGCCCCAACGTCACCATGACGCTAGCGCTCTGCGCGCTCGCATACTGCCCCTTGTCGCTGCGACGCGTCGCGTGCGGCCCGTCGTTGACACCGGCTGGACGCAGGCGGCGAGCTGTTATCGGTCGTTGCTATGCCCCTCGCAACGGCGCTTCGTGCGCCCAGAATGTAGCAGTCGTAAGCCCGCGGCACAACCTCTGCCTGCGGAAGCCCCGACCGTGAGCCTCCTGAACTCGGTCGGGGCCTCGACTCCTCATCTCCATCGCAAGGTGGGGGGGGGGGGGGGGGGGGGGGTTGACACGCAGCCCCCTCCGCAAATTATACCTAATCCTCTTTCACGCCTGGGGAAATCACTTTCTGCAGGGAAGAACAGCAGCGCGGAGCCGGTCTACTATACTCGTGTATCCACAAAAGTGGACTGATTCGTATCAGAGAGCCGTCGAGTTGGACCGATCTTGCTCACCTCGATTCCCTGACTCAAACCACCACTGTCGAGTTCATGAAGCACCACCCAGACAGGTTCATGTAAGCGAGGCTAAAGCCGCCGCAATATGAGCCATGGAGGATGGAGGAGAACCGAAACTGGTCCTAGGTCAGTGGCCGATCTGTGACCACGTGCAGTAGCTCAACGGAGTACAATTATGTGTGGAAATCATTGACAACATTTTTTTACGCTCTAACTTTAGCATAAATCTATTCTTTTAGGGTAAACCAAAGCTAAAACTATGCCCCTGCAATATCTACGGGTGAATTTTGCTATTTCCAACTTTACCCGACTGAAGTAAAGTCTTCCCCTCCGCGTTCTTCCAAACGGCAAACGGTTCCGTTTTTCCACGTGCTAAATCTCTGCAAAGTTAAGAACTTTTATTACAATGCATTTATGCATTAATTCCTTAATCTTGAGAATAAAGACACGGTAGAAGGCACGTATTTTAGCAGCAGCGGCCTTTTTATTGCCACACAAAATAAGTAAGTACATGGAGGATTGGACAGACAACCATGGAGACTGGAAAACAAAAGATGCACCGGAGGGCTTCGAATGATGCTCCCTTCCGAAGGCGCACGCACGAGTGGTGAGAGTCCTGTAGAATGGTGGGCGTTTAGATGGCGCAGGGCTCTTCGTCAGGCTTGCACTTCGTAGACGACAAAGCTACGCACTCGAATGGTCATACCAACACAGCCATATCGTCGTCGTCTGAGGAGTCGCTGAAGGAATCGTCAGTGGGTGGCGTCGACAGGATTTCGTGGGCTTTTCGCAACATCAAGTCCACAAAGAACGGTACGTAGAGACCAACATCACGTTGGCCACTACGCATGGAGTATAGCTTCCTGCAGGAAAGAGTCAGCACTTTTTGGGCCTCCGGGTTCCTATTTTGAAAAAACGCCATTTCCGGGCGCAGAAGGGCCTCATTATCAATGCCGTTGCTGATGAAAGCAGCGAACGACCGGGTCATCTCCGGGACTCGGGCCATTGATATATCAGGTCTGCACGATGCGTAGCGTGGCTTCACCTGGCAACGAATGGCACGGTTACAGAACCATTGCTCTTTTTATAGGCAGCTCGGCAGGAGGAGTGAGGGAATGGGAACAGTTTTTTTCCTTGTAGTGACTAGGTGACCTTCAGTCCCATGCAATTCAAAGGGGGGGGGGGGGGGGGGGGGCAGGATAAGCCCTCCAGCCAAAGGATTCCACCAATTTTCACGAAATAGGAGTTAGTCGGAATAAGGTGCGGTTGATCCCCTTTCGATAACAGTCCAGAACTTTCTCCAGCTTGTAGACCGAAGCACAAAAGAATTACTCCCTCTCAAGCCATTCAGCAATGCAGAGGTGGGGCCATAGAATGGACCTTTTTCCAGTACCCACTTATCAAGCTGCGGCTGCATGCCAAGGATGTTTTCCGGTTTGGGTCCTCTAAGCTCTCTCCCATCTTTTCTGCGAAAATTCATTTACAGTTGTCGGGTGGGGTATACATTCTGCAGTTAAGAGCAGTGCTGGTTTACCATAGCCAGAGAAGATAAGTGTGAGTCATCTTTTGACACACCTTGGGCACTTCATTTGTGTAATCCGTGACGAAGCTCCGCCTTTTGTTGCTTGAGGCCTGGTGTGTATTCCGCCGACTATTCCGTTTTCCGCGTTTTCCGACGTGGCTACTCTGAATACAAGCCCGGTGACCGTGTACGGGTGTGGGCGCCGATTCGACGGCGCAGCCTCAGTGAAAAGCTTCTCGCGCTCTCATTGTTTGGGTTCCCAGAGTATATTTTGCATTTTCTTTGGTTTCGTTGACCTTTCTTTTGGTTAAAGCATCCGGCCGATGGTTGTTTTAGAGAGAAGTAATGCCGCGAAACTATTGTACTGTTTCTTTGTTCCTGTTGAAAACTTTCGGCGCGGGGGTATACCACTTTGTTACGCGAGATGCGATCAGCGCTATCTCGAAGGATAGCAGCCACGCCCAACTATTTCGATATTATTCTGGGTTGTTGTAGTTGCTTTTAGCCTCTTATCTTAAAGGTTCCTCTTCGATGACCACCGAGTACGTTTGTTGCTATCGCCGTCGCCGAATTCATCAGTTTATTAATGGGCCCTTGTCAGCCCATAACGACCTTGTTTCAGTTCCCTTTAATCTGGTCATCTGTTTTTTCATGGCATTGTCACCACCTCCTAGCAATATTCAAACATATTACAGTAGAAGGAAGAAGTTATTCTGTATCAGAACGCTGCATGCCTTCGCGACTCTGCAGTCTTTGGTAATTTGTGCCATAATTAGGGAGGCGTCGCTTCCTTTTTGTCACGGTGATAGACGTGGAGGCCGCTGAGCCTCCTTTAGAACCCGGTGCGTCGCCAGCGGCCGCCCACCGAAAGCGCCTCTACCACCTGAGGGACTCAAGCAGCCAGGACACCGTGGTGTACTCGGCGCCAAGTGATGACTTCTCGACATAAAACGGGCTCATACCGGTCGTTAGCAAGAAGTTTAAGCGCAGACAGCGCAGACAAGCTGTCATCCTCATCCAGCCCGTCAACGGTCATGAGAGCGCGAAGTGCCCCGGCGCAAACCGTCTTGTTTGTGCCACAGGAACCATCCGACAACTTAAACCTTCTGAGCAGGCAAGCCACCTCTATATATATCTGGAAAGCCTCGTACCGGGAGAGATCAAAGACGTGAGAATAAACCCCTATAAGAACGTGATTGCCATGGATGTCAAGGAGCGGAGCGCACTATAACGTCGGACCACCATCACCAAACTTGACAATATCTTTTGTAAAACAGCGCGAACAACGTCGGACAAAAACAAGGACACGGGACGAGCGCTGACTCTCAGCTAAGGTTTTATTAGCAACACCTGGTGCTTATAAAGGGAGAAACATACACATAGTACAACACATGATACGCTAAAAGAGATAAAATATGAGGCAGAGATGCACGCGACGCTCAAAGGCCGTCACACCGCAATTTGCCCAACTGAACTTTCTGCTTGACAATATCAGCGTACGCCCACTTATTCTCCAAGGCAGTCGCACTACGGCTGGCGTAATTTACGACGTCGACGTCGCCATCTCTAGCACCGATTTGCTTATATTAATCACGCCGGTGGCCGACAGCATTTCAATGATCCATGTCCAGCGCCTTGGAAGATCTAAATGCATCAAGCTGACCTTCAAGGGTGACTGCATACAATCATACGTGAAGGTTGGGCATTTTCGACGCCCATGGAGTTCGACCTTTCGTCCTGAAGCCGCTCAGTGCAGGAAGTGCATGATGATCGGTCACGTGAGCAGCGTCTGCAACAACTCCATCGTGTGCCCGAGATGCTCCGAGCCACACAGCGGCGACATTTGCCGAGCGACTGCCTTGAAGTGCGCAAACTGCCGTGGCCCTCACGACTCTTCCTCGAAAGACTGTCCCCTCAAACAAATGGCGCGAGACCATTCTAGCCACAAGGAGGCCGCAGCAAAAGTGCGTCGACGTCGTTCGCGTTGCCGAAGGTCTTCAAAGAAGGCAACTACTTTTGTTGTTAAGGCCTCAACCGCCACTGCAGCGTGTCCGCCTTTATTTTATTTATTCTTTATTCAATTTTTACCCCGCTTCGCCCGAAGGCGCTACAGCAGGGGGGTTACAATGATGAAAAGAGCATCTTCATTCGTACAGCACACTTGCTGACCTGAAAGGCGATTCCATTCACTGATAGAACGTACAAAAAATGAATTTGCATACATATTAGTTCTGATAGGGTATTCCAAAATCTTAAACTGGCCCCGAAACACATAATCAGTGCATTTTTTGCCTCTAGGTCGCATAGAATTAGTTATAGTGATGACATTAGCATCGGTCGTAGCACGTATACTCCGGTTTTTAATATTTTATTTAGCTCGCAAAAACAAATTCTTTGCGCTGACGGTGTCACCGTACAGTGTCGGTTTTTAGCAGTGGATATGACATCACTTGGCGGGAGCTTGATGCCATGAAACACCCTGTATATGCGATAACAAGGGGCCGCTTGCCGGGCTGTGCGGGTGGCTGCCAGTCCAACGGGAACCATGGTACCGTAGTCGACATTTTCCTTATCAGCCCTTAGTCCGTCGGATGTTCAGAGTGTAGAGTAAATGACGTAGAAATTCTACGTAGTAAGGCTGTTGAATTCCCAAGTTCTATGCCATTTTTGTCGGAATGAAGTCCGATTTCAGAACAGTGAGGTTTCAAAGAATTGGCTGCAGCGAAAAAATGTTTTTGCAAAATTCCACTGTCAAGTCAAAGCCTGTTGGCGGCGTTGGTGTGGAATTTTTTCATTCACGCTATGAACAGCCATATAACAGAGTACAGTCATATCTTCTTTCTACGTATATTCTGTTTTCTCTGGAACTACAGTATATAGGAAAGCAATGACTCAATGTGGTGGTTAAAGGCGACCATTGTAGTCTTACGATAAAAATAAAGCAGCACCTTAACCACTTTGGTCTGAATAATCGCTCGCTCCGCCTTGCATTGTACGATGCGCTAAAAAAGAGAAAGTTGTACTGCTTTCCAAATAACATCAGCATATCTTGGTTTATTTTTATCCCTGGTAAGACCTAGCTGTGGCCGCATAATCGCGCGCCTGGTTTTACGAACCAAATTTCTAGCAGGTGTGACATTCCGTGTGTGCTACGAGGATCCACGTTCGACGGCGCGGCGTAGACGGAGACCCGTGACAGCGGCATCATCAATTACCCAGCCATGCTCTTTGAGTGACGACCAGAACAACCGGACCCGCCGCCGCCGCCGCCGCGGGGAAACAGGCTTTATCCTCCCCAATTTCCGGGCACATTCCAGGACAAGGGAGCTGTCAGCGGGCCAGAGCGCGCCGTACCACAGCCGACGCTATGCGCTACCGCGAAGACAACATTCTTTCCCTCCTTCCCCTTTCGACGTGGGCTATCGCCGGGAAGGCACCCACAGCTTCCCGCCGTGCCTCGTGAACAAAAGCGCATTCCCAGAAGGGCCGCGACGGACACCTGTCATGGCGGACAGGCAGTACTCGCCAAGAATGTGGAAAGACAGGCGCTAGTGAATTAGCTCCGAAGAGAGAGCCTGTGTATACTCTCACTTGAGAGAGAGTGGTGGCGTTTTTGTTGTTTATTTAGTTTGTATTGTTAACAGACTCTGGGTTCGAGGCTAAGCCCAACCCAAGGGGTGGTCCCCATCTCGCATGTTATTTTGGATTGGAGAATTGATGCTTTGGGCGGGCCACTGGAAATGACCGCCCTTAGTCCTTTGTTAATCAAGTGCTTAAAAGCACATGTAAACGGATGCAGTCGGGTCTGAGCTGAGGACGACATCGTTCGCCAAGAGGGCCTTCAGCGCCGAAGCCCGACGGCGTGCAGCTTCTGCCAGCAACCGCTCGAGCCCAACTCCGGAGCCACTCCATCGCCCCCATGAAGTCGTCGGCACGTAAGCTCGGACGCCCCAGCCTCTGATGTATAATCTTAATCATGTGTAATTATTGAATATACCTGTTTGTTTAAACTGAGCCATACGGTGTCTCTTTGCCTCTCCGTCCCGTGTGGACCTGCGCATTATGGGGGTCATCACACAGGCATGGCGGGTAATTGGCACTCAGCGTTTGAGTAGGGCGTAGACGTGCAATAAAAAATAACGGGCGGTTTCGCTTGGGGTTAACCATGAATTATCGTGTGCTAGCACCGTTAGTCTGTTTCGCATGGTTTATCTTGACTTTCTATGCTGTTTCGTGGCCTGAACAAGCTTACTTTGGTTTATATATCATATGATGTAAGTTTGCATGTTATTGCATCATTTTAGATTTGTACTGCGGTAGATTTGGTCATTCTCTACATTCACAGATACCTGAGAGTACTGATTTCGCTCCATGCGCAGACGTGCAGCGGTTAAGCTACGCACCACTGCCCTGCGATGGCAGGTGCTGCCATAGGTGGGGCTTGTGAGACTTATGTTGTTCCTGAGGAATCTCTCGCGACTAATCATTAAATTGAACTGCCACGGTGGGCAATTTGCTAACAATTCCATGGGGACCTTGTGATGACGTCACAATATCACGTGGCCAAGGTGGCCCACGTGCTAGAAGCAGGCTTCGGACAGACAGACAACCACTTTTTGGCGGATTGGAAGCACTAGAGCACGAAAATGAAGGAATCTTTCACTCCAGACTCGGGGAGTTAGTGATTGCCATTATTCAGCCCAAATGCTGCATTTTAGCGAGCCGTTTGATTCTCAAGTGGCCTAAATAATGCTTTATTTTAAGCGACCGCATAAAAGCCTCACTGCGGCGGAAACCCGGCACCGCACCGGCCGAAGACACTAAAGAAATATAAAATTTTAAAGCTGGAGGAGCGGGATCCGAACTCGCGGTGGCACTAAAAAATGAGTTCCACTGGCCGCTACTTCAGACCACTACGCCGTCGCCACAGCTTTTTTTTTTTAAGTATGAGATTTATAAGATTGAAAGTATATTCTATATAAATTAACCAAATTATTTGCAAAGCATTTAGGATACGCCTCGAAACACATCGCAAAAAGACAGCAACAGAGCAGTAGAAGCGAGTTATAGGCTGAGCGCATCACCAAGGAGTGCCACTCCTGTTTTAAGTCGGTCGGTTCATACACTTCCCTAATTTAAACTATAAGTTGGGAGAAATCCTAACATCCTGTCTTTACGAACTTCCAAGCTCTCGTGCTGTGTTTTCAATGTCCTCGTCTTCGCCACGTAGCTGCGTTCAAGCGTGTTGTTGTTGAAAGTGCCAGCCTCTCACGCTGCAGTTTGAAAGCGTGGTCTTCATCGTCTTCCATCCGTGCGCGTGGAAGCGTCATCAGACGAGCATGCAGCAAACCGCACGAAATGGCGGAAGATTAGAAGCAGTGAAATTCAGGAGACCCAGTGCTATCGCAATGTAATCGGGTAATGGCAACTAAACGACATGCAAAATTACCTTGTTCTGAGTGTATTCTGTGCTTAGCACTTATTGTAATTATAGTGGTAAACGCTACTGAATTATTTTCTAAATACTCTTGGCGCAAATTAGTTTTTGTAAACATACACAACAATGCGCTGATTGAATTGAGCTGTCCATTTTAGTACAGTGGGCATGGCAGCAGCAAACGCGGCACTATGCTAAGCAATCCTTTCTGCTTTGCTGTCCAGGTTAGTGATTCCAAATCTGCACACTGCTGCAGGAGTGACGATAGCTTTCTAGTGCTGCTGCCCTGCCCACTGTGTGTTCAACGTTTCCATTATTGCGTGATTGCATGATCAAAAGATCTGTTGTCTTGTGGTGTTTAAACAAATCCTTGCTCGATTGAAAAACAAATGCTATCGGAATTTCTAGAAGGCCAGAGCACGATTAATTCAACAATGGGGGGCCTGAAGGCATCTCAAAACATAATTGAGAATAAACTTTCCGGATTAACTCAGCGAATTGATGGCACAGAGAATCAGTTGTCGGGCCTAAATGTCTTAGCCACGAAGGTAAAAGACATGGAATCGGCAATATCGGAACTTCAGGAGCAGCTCAGTACAGTTAGGAACCAGATAGACGATTTCGAAAACAGAGGCAGGAGAAAGAACCTGATCACGTACGGAATAAAACAGCTTAGTGAGGGGACAGCGAGGAACTGGAAAGGGAAGTAATGGACGGTGTTTTTTTTCTGGAACAGAGTTTAACAGTGAGTGGTGTCGAAAGACGCCACAGGTGGAATAAAACGGAAATAAAGAAGGCGCGACAAGTCGTTTCGAAACTCCTCGACTTCTATGAAAAAAAATTCAATATTACTATCATTCTATTAACTCAAGAACACCAAAATCAGCTCAAAATCAAAACACCAAAAAGCTTGAAATTATTAGCTGAGCACTTTTATAAACGAGTTAGAGAAATACGAAAACAGCATTAGAGAAGCTGTGAAGAAGAGGGGAAATAGGGCGCCAAGCTTTAAAGCTAATCTATGATAAGCAAAGCGTTAATCGCGTACTGTATGGTTGGGATGAAACATGAGCTCCTCGCTTTAGGCTTAGCAATAAATCAAACTGACTCGGGACTAAAAAATATCAGACCCTGAAAATACAGAATGTTAATTGCAGAAGTGTCATAAACAAGACCGCTAAGTTGGAGGCTTTTCTGCTTTTGCATGACCCTTAAATAGCGGTTTTTACAGAAACTTGGCTTAACAATACAGTGTTAGACATTGAATGCATTACCACTGGCTGCAGTTCGCACCGAAAGGATCGTGATGGCAGAGGTGGAAATGTCAGCATTCGGTTTAAATCATCTCTGCGAATTTTACCAATGCCTGATGTACACAATGTAGAGTGAATTTTTTGCACAACGTACTATGGAAACGTTAGATATATTATTGGAGCAATTTACAGGCTCCCCAACTCAACCGTTTCCGTGTTATAGGAACTGAAAAAATATTTTCGCATGAATGTTAAACCCAATAATCGTATTGCCAGGTGGCGCTGAGGCAAAAAAGACATTGACGCTGGTGGCGCGCGGATTGAACGACGTTGAAGTTCGCCGTCTCTCCCACCGAAGGACGTGCTGCCGAGCTCTCTTTTGCCGGGTCCCTGTCTTGCCACCAACACCGTGACAAATCTGGTGGAGGTGGGATCGATCTCATGTCCCGTACCCCAACGGTTAGCTGGCGCTCCAGTCCTATACCCGTCAAGACGCCCGTCCACCGTGCTCGCCGCCGGATTCGAGGCTTACCACCTGAGCCTGCCCCATCGGGTATGTCCTCGGAACAACTTGGCGCCGCCTCAATGCCTGGCGCGACCACCCCAATGCCTGCCGCGACCACCCCAATGCCTGGGGCGCCCACACCCTACTTCATGCTCCAGAACCCCCGCATCCCGAAGTCCTTCCACGGGGACATCTTTGAAGACGTGGAAGACTTGTTGCAGCACTACGAGAGAGTCGCCGCGTTCAACCAGTGCGATGACGCCGCCCAGCTCAGGAACGTCTACTTCAGCCTAGACGACGGCGCTCGGACATGGTTTGAAAACCGTGAAGACCAGTTGTTCCCTTGTCCTGAGTTCCGGCGTCACCTCCTAGAAATATACAGCAGCTCGGATCGTCGCGAATGGGCAGAACGCGCTCTGCAATCTCTCGTTCAGCTTCCAAATGAAAACGTTGCAGCCTATGTAGAGGATATGACGCACCTCTTCAGGCGCGCGGACCCTGCAATGTACGAGGACAAAAAGCTACGCCATCTCATGCGTGGCGTCAAGGAGCAACTTTTTGCTAGCCTTGTCCGCAGCCCTCCGAAGACTGTCGCCGAGTTTCCCACTGTGTCTTCCACGATTGAGAGGGTTCTTCAGCAAAGAGCGTCCGCGTACGATCGACCCGTGTCCGCCGCCTCCGTTTCCGGCGAGTTACCATTCCACGGCACCGACGCCTCCCTTCTACGCGGTCTCATACGTTCGATTGTGCGCGACGAACTCCGCCAGCTGTACGGGGCCCCTCCCACAGCTCCAAGCTCCATAGCGACCTTTGTCAGCGAGGAGGTGCAGCAAGCGCTCTGGCTGTCCTTTCCTGCCGATGAGGCTCGTCTATCCCCACCTCCTGTCTCGCCTGACCGTCGTCTCACCTACGCCGAAGCCCTACGGTGCCCTGCCCCGACTTCGGCGTCCTTCGTTCTGACTCCTGCTGAAGTGCCGGAGCCGCCTGCACCCGTGCTGCACGTGCTGCAGTACGTGGAAGCTTCCCGACCGTCCGCGCGCCAAGACGACGTTTGGCGCACATCCGACCGACGCCCCCTATGCTTTCACTGCGGTGAACTAGTTCACCTGCATCGGCACTGCCCCTACCGCCGTCTGAGCCTCGAAGGGTTTCCCGCCGAATCTCCTCGACTGACTATGGGGAACGACCCCGGGCCGTCGTGGATTTCCTTCAAGACCAACGTTTTCTTCAGACTCGTCGCCAGCAGGCTCGATCCCCATCGCCCAGGGGTCATCCTTCACCACCTACCGCGAGTTTTGCCCGGGCGGCGCAAGGCCGGTCGCCGAGCCCACGGCGGGAAAACTGCAGCCAGCGACCTTAGTGGTTGGACTCGCTGGAGATCGTTGTGCGTGCGACCCCCCATCGACGCGGACACGACATGCCGACACCTCAACGGCTCCAAAGTCCGCGGTCACCGTTCACTCCGACACAGCGACGGTTCCTCGACACAACGACGCTTTCGAGGTCCGCAGTACCCGCTCGCTTCGACACATCGACGCTGACACATGACGGCGCCTCGACGATTACGACGCCCGCGCTCTCCGATCCCTCCGATGCACTGACGCCATCAGAAGGCACACGCCACGCCGACGAATTCCCGGTGGCAAAACCTGCAGGCAACGACGCCTGTGCCCGATCATCCCCTCCGGAGCCTCCAACTCACGAGCGGCTTTCCTTAGACATACCTGTGATACTGGATGGTCGCCACATTCGAGCGTTATTAGATACTACAGTTGAATCCCGCTACAATGGAATCGACGGGACGCGCGAGAAATTTTTTTGTCGCGAAATTTCGCTGTCGAGAAATTAACCAAAACTGCAAGGCAATAACTCCAACAAAACAATTATATTGCCAGAAATCTGAGCTTAGCCTGCTTGCGTTTCACTGCCAGCAGCGGCGTCACGCGACTCTCGCACTCTGTTAACAGCGACATCGCAACGTCGTCATCGTGTGTGCCAAGGAATTTTCTAATAACGTCGAAGGCATCCAGTACCTGCGATGAGGCTGCCGGGGCAGGTAAATCTTGAGCGGAGTCGTCTTCATGATCAGACGGCTCTTCCGGCTCGCGAACATTTTTGATGATGTCTTCATCGCTTCGTTCCTCGTGGACAATCACGTCCGCATCAGCGTCGAGGAAATCGTCAAGCGCTATGTCAGTAGGAACGTTTCCAGATTCCTGGAGTGATTTCCAAGCAACGTCAATCCCCGGAGTCGCTGACGATGGTGCACTTTCCGCGGCTGCAGTCGTGCTGGTCGCCTTGCTGTCGACAAACCCGGCGTGCTTGAAGCAGTTGCGGATCACGCTGCACCGCGTTGCTCTCCATGCCGCAGCCATCATTTCTAAAGCCATGAACAGATAGACTTCCGTCTCCCTACCAGTGTCGGTGTTCAGGAGAAGCCGCTGGATCAACCTCTCCCGGTAGGAAGACTTCATGCTCCGGATGATGCCTTGGTCCAGGGATTGAATGACTGAGGTACAGTTCGGCGGGAAGAACTTCAGCTCCACATTTGACAGCTTGACATCGTCAATGCGGTGCGCTGAACAAATGTCTAAGAGAAAACAAACCTTTCGATTTTGTCCGCTCATGTCGCGGTCAAGTGCCACCACTTCAGCAAAAATGCAGAGGTCATCCACGACCGGCTGTTTGCCACGTACTTGACAGGTAGGCTCCTGTTTCACTTGAAGCAGCGCGGTTTTGCACTTTTGCCAATAACTAACGGGGGGCGTTTGTTAGACCCATCCACATTTGTGCACAGCAGCACAGTCACTCGTTTCTTGCTATGTTTGCCTCCGTGGCAACGCTGCCCTTTAAAATCAAGCGTCTTCGCTGGCAGCATCTCATAGAAGAGGCCCGTCTAGTCCGCGTTATAAATATCAGGCGGAGCGTAACTGCTCATTATGTCAGTCATGTTGTCCGCCGCCCATGCTGATGTGCCGTCAACGTCCGCAGATGCCGATTCACCGCACAAAACCTTGCCGACGATGTTATGCCTTTCTTTAAAGTGATTTAGCCATCCTATGCTTGCCTTAAAGTCGTTCAGCCCTAGCAAACAAGCATAATTTAGGGCCTTCTGCTGTACAATCTTACCGCTCAGGGGCATGTTTGTTGCTCGCGTTTCGACGAACCAAGCATAGACAGCCTTGTCGAGCTCTTCATACGTTGGTTGCGTCACTTTCTTGTGCTGCGCTGAAGTGCCCGATGAAAGTGCCTTCCTAATGCTGTCCTTATTCTTCAAAATGGTCGATAGCAAACTCGGCGCGATGCCAAAATCTGCGGTAATAATTGCCTTCTTCTTCCCGCTTTCCGCTTCGGCGACAATTCTACCCTTTTCTTCTAGCGAAATAAGCTTTCGCTTCTTCGTTGGCGGCGACATGGCAGAGGCGATCGGCGAGATCGGACTGCAGCGAGAGATCGACGATCAACACACACCGACACAAGAGAAAATGGTGGCAAGGGCTGCGGAGAAGGCGGGGAAGGGAGGCTGGCGACTGGATTTTGATTCGTCTTTGGCCCTCGTACGGCCGGCGGCCTTCGCACGGCGCCAAGTCCCCTCGCTGCTTCCCTATAACGAATAAACCACTCCCAACGAAATTTTTTAATAAAGAATGCATGAAAATGTAATAAACATGCATTCCGTGCATTATTTAGCTGCTCTAAGCCACTGCTCTAGCAGGGAATGATCTCGTACAGCACCCAAATTTTGGAGAAAGGCGGGCCACTGACTGGCGAAGGCTCGCGAAAAATTCGTAGAAGCGAATGCGTGCTCGCAAAGTAATTCGTTCTCGAGGAAACTTTAATACATTAACTCCTATGGGGATTTCGCGGGGAATGAAAAATACTTCGTTGCGGCGAAAATTTAGTTCAAGTAGCATTCGTTGTGCCGAGATTCAACTGTAGTGCTGACTATTCGATTCTAAACAGCCAGCTCGCCACCATTCTCAAAAAGGTTCTCACGCCATGGGGTGGCACACACGTTCGCACTGCGGGCGGTCATCTGACTGTACCTCTCGGCATGTGCACCACCCGAGTTCAAATCCGGGGGTCCACATCTGTCGTCTGCTGTCTTGTTCTGAATAACTGTTCGCGCTACCTCATTTGCGGTGTCGATTTTCTGCGTGAATATTGGGTGATTATTGAGCTACGCGATAACAAGGTCACGTTTTCAACTGAGAATGCTGCCGCCCTCAGCGATGCCCCGCGACCAAGCCAGACGCTTCGAGTTTCTACGGACACTGTCACCCTCCTCGAACCAGCGCCTTCACTACGGTTGAGTGCGAATCACTTCAGGACGGTGACGCCATGGCCGAAACCAACCTTTTATTACTGCTGACGCAAGGCGTGTGCGTGGCCTGCAGTCTGATCCATCTTAACAGTGGCCAGTCACAGGTACTTGCTACCAATTTTACGCACGAGCATCGGCATCTTTTTCGTGGCACTTCCGTAGCCTTTGTCGAACGCATGTTTCCAAGTGCCTCTCCTCAGAACTAGTGCAGCCTCCTTTCTTCCTCGAGAGCCTCGATGTCAGCTTCGCGCTGTCAACCAGCCAACGGGAACAGCTGTGTGCACTATTGCTCGAATTCAGAGAGTGTTTCGCCTCCTCGTCGAAAGTGCGTCAAACTGCCATGGCTAAGCACCACATCGTGACGTACGATGACGTGCACCCAATCCGTCAAGACATTTATCGCGTATCGTCTACAGAGCGCGAAGTCATTAAGTCCCAAGTTAAGGAGATGCTCGAAGATGACGTTATCCAGCCTTCCAACAGCTCATGGTCCTCGCCAGTCGTCCTCGTTGAAAAGAAAGACGGCACTCTGTTTTTTCATCAATTACCGGAAGCTGAACGCAGCCACGAAAAAGGACCTTTACCCATTGCCACGTACTGACTTCGGCGCTCTCGGTATTTTTCGTTGATCGACCTAAAAAGTGGCTACTGGCAAATTGAGGTCGATGAACGGGATCGTGAGAAGACGGCCGGCCTTTGTCACTCCCGACGGCCTTTATGAATTTAAAGTTCTACCTTTCGGTCTTTGTTCTGCGCCTGCCACCTTTCAGCAGATGATGGACACTTTCCTTGCCGGTCTTAAATGGCAGTGTTGCCTAGTCTATCTCGACGACGTGGTGGTTTTCGCCGACTCATTTAGTCAACATCTTGAACGCCTGCGGACGGTCCTCGAAGACATTCGTTCAGCCAACCTGAGATTGAATCCCCAAAAATGCCACTTCGGTTACCAGGAGCTGAAATTTCTCATGCGTCTCATGTCGGGGTCGGGCTTCACGCCTCGCAATGATGTTGTTTACCGCTGTGATGATGTACGCTGTGGCAACCTCCGGCAACCGGTACATCACCATTGCCACAGAGTATACCTCACTCGATACACCGAGCCCAAAGCCTTACCTCGTGGCACTGCGTCCGAGGTTGAGGATTTCTCCTTTACTTCCCATATGATGGCCGAAATTTTTCAGCTAAGCTCTACGACCCACCGTAAAACTACGGCTTACCATCGGCAGGCAAATGGGCTGACAGAGCGGCACAATAAGACCATGGCGGACATGCTGGCGATGTACGTCGATGTGCAACACAGGACTTGGGACATGATCATACCGTACGTGTCATTCGCCTATAACACGGCAGTTCAAGAGACGACCCGTTTCACACCGTTCCGCCTCCGCTACGACAGGGAGGTTCAGACGATGCTCGACGCAATGCTTCCTTGCGCAACTGATGACCAACTTTCTGCTGACGCTGAGGAGTTTGTCCACGAAGCTGAGCAGGCTCGTCAGCTGGTACGTATTCACATCACACAGCAACAAGATAGACTCGCGCGCCAATACAACCTCCGGCACAGACAGGTCTTCTACAATCCCGGCGACCAGGTTTGGGTACGGATACGTGTTCGGCGGCGAGGCTTGTCCGAAAAACTCATTTTCTGCTATTTCGGTCCTTATAAAGTCTTGCGGCGCGTCAACGACGTTAATTACGAGGTACTACCGGACGCGGCCCTTTCACAGCAGAGAACCCGTCGACTACCCCGTCCGGAGATCGTCCATGTTTTACGCATGAAGCCGTATTTTGCTCGGTGACACCCAAGATTATTCGAGCCTTTCTTGTGTGCTTGAGTGTGCTTGCGTTCGCGCGCTCTTCTGCGCGCACTTTTTTTTAAGAGAGGAGGAATGCCATGTGGCGCTGAGGCACAAAAAGACGTTGACGCTGGTGGCGCGCGGATTGAACGACGTTGAAGTTCGCCGTATCTCCCACCGAAGGACGTGCTGCCGAGCCCTCTCTTGCCGGGTCCCTGTCTTGTCATCAACACCGTGACAGTATTATACTGTCAGGATATTTTAACTTGCCTGAAATAGACTGGTCAATTTTTAGGCTAAAAAGCATGACCCCCAAGGTGAAGCTATGTTGGTCATTGCTTTTGCCTTCGACTTATTGTAGATTGTAGAAGAAAATACAATATTTCAGGCCAATTGTTAATCAATGCTCGACCTCTTTTTTGTTAGCGGATCAATTACTGCTAAAACAAATAGCCAGATATTAGATAGAATATCGGACAACAAAGCTGCACTGCTCACTACTGCACACACCGTTTTAGATAAGAAACGTAAATATTTATCCTATCGAAACTTTTCTCGAGCTTTTCTCGAGATACATTATAAGTACCTCGGACTCTTTACCACTGATGACTTAGCTTGGACTAAGCGCATTGATTACACAATAGCTAACGTTAATCGCAAGTTGTTCTTTCTGAGGAGAGCTTTGAGACTCTACTTCTTCTGTACGACCGCTCGCATGCAAAAACTTAATTCTGTCGACACTAGACTATGCACGCATTATTTCGGACGCTTTCACTAAAACTTGCACTAATAAGATAGAAATGGTGCAACGAAAAGCAGCTCGCAGAAATGGTGCGACAGATTTGGACCTACGTCAGTGACAGAACTGTTAACTAAAGCGGACTTGCCCCCATTAACGCAAATAAACCGTGTGTCGCGGCTAAAATTCCTCTTTATATTTATTAACGGCCACTATAAGACAGATCTCACGACAATAATATCTTTTTCATTGGGTTACGCCACCAGGCAAAGACACAGCCGCACAGTAACGCCATTTATCACGCGTAATAACCGTTTTAAGTATTCTTTCTTTCCACGAACAGTAATTGAACGAAATTTCCTAACCAATGACCACGTTTAAAAATCGTCTATGTCGACATTTCTTCCCAGTATTGTTTACAAATCGTCTATGTCGACATTTCTTCCCAGTATTGTTTAAAAATCTGTTGTGTATGCTTATTTTCCAAATTTTTCAAGCTACGTTGTTCTACTTTTTTCTTGTGTTCATTGCCTGTTTTATTACTTTGTGTTTACTTATCTGTATCCCACCCTGCTAAAATTCCCAGTGGTGATTGCAGTATAAGCAAAATAAATATAGATAGCAGTGAAATGTTATAAGTGCAGGGCACATGTATACGCATGTAGTGCGTGCCAGAAGTAAAAGCAGAGTGATATTTTAGGGCCAAACGCGTAACTGACTCGGTTTTGTCTCACGTATTAGCTGCAACAGCTCAGACACAACAGTATAAGCATCTAGCCTCTTGTTCAATAGATCCTTGAGGGCTTGTCTTATATGTTTATTACTCAGTAATATCGCCAGAAGTTGCTGACTAGAAAATTTAACTGGAATTTTAAAATGACTATTAATGAGGGTGAGGGCGAGGGAGGGCCGACGATGTGAGGGTGAGAGTGAGGGAGGACCGCATAATTTTTCATAGTGAGGACGAGGGTGAGGGAGGGCCATGGATTCAAAAGTGAGGGTGAGAGAGTAAAAGTGAAAATGAGGGCATTTGCCCACCTATGGTCACCGCAGCGCTCCGCTCTCCGCCAACGGGGCGATGCCTCGTCTCTCGCATCTCGTCCCGTCCGGCCTCGGAGTGTCCACTGCCCTTGCGTGGTCGAACATTCGCTTGTAACCTTGGTGGTGAGTCGGGCGACCTCGATTCCTTAGCGTATTTTGTTGCTAGCTGGCGTTATTGTTGTTGTAGCAATAAATGCCTGTTTGTGTCAGCCGGTGTGTCGTTCCTTTGTTCCCTCACAGCAAGGTCCGCCGTGGTCGGCGTGCGCTCGGTAGCGAACGCGGTCACGGGGTGGGGTCCGGGCGGTTTTGAACTGTGTCAGCCGCGGCTAAATGGGGAAAACGTATTTATCCCCACTATAAAAACCCCACATCCTCAACGACCTGGCTTCGTCGCACTGTAGCGAACAAGTACGCAACTACGAGCGGGCCTTCTTAGCATACCGCACGGCCACCATAGACATTGGCGAGGATCGGTCCAACACGATCAAGCTCACAGGCCACGGCACACCAGAAGGATCTGTAATCTCACCGACTTTCTTCAACGTGGCCATGGCCAAATTACCTTCGTTATTCGATCAAATTCCCAAAATAAGCAATACCATCTACGTGGATGACGTAAGAATATGGAGGACAAAAGGCTCCGACGGGCAGATACGAGACCGATTAGAAGCCACAGACGTGGTCCAGGGTTATGCGAGAGCGCGCGGGCTCGCATGTGCACCGAAAAATCGGAGCTACTCATATCGTCCGGTCAAAACGACCTCAGAGAAGTGGTCCCCCACCAGGAATTACAAAACATCCAGAGGCCGAATCCGCGCCTCAGGTGGTAAACTAAGGGTACTGGGCCTTTACCTACAAGCCAATGCACGTGTATTCTACACGGTGCAATTACTCCAAACGCAGACCATCTAGATCACGCATTGGATTCGATGCGTCTCCAACAGGCGTGGCGGGCTCAAAGAACTACACTTTGAGTATAGACCAGGCCCTAACTGTGAGCCGAATAATATTTCACGTCCCGTATCATCACTTCCTACGGGTCGAAGGTGGGGGGGGGGGGGGGGGGGGCTGAACGCTCTTTAGCGCAGAGCAGTCAAGACGGCACTCGGTCTCCCTCTGCACGCATCCACTCGAAGGCATCTCCAACTGAATGTACACAACTCGGTGGAGGAACAGATCGAAGCACAGAAATTTGGATGTTTCACTCGCCTCCGAAACACAGGGGCTGGACGAGCCCTTCTGAACGAACTATGCTACCCCGTGCCAAACACCCCAAGAAACCGTGGCACTGGCACCTGCAATTCCGGCCAAAATACAGGTAGATTGAAAACTAAACATTTTGACACATTTGCCTGTCTGGTTGGGTTTGAAGACTTATGATAAACTGCACATCTCCAACCAAAAATATAATTTTAACCCAACGTTTCGAAGCCGACCCGGCTCCTTCATCGGTGGTACGTGACTGAGGGCAGTAGCTAGCGTCTTTAAGCATGGAGGGGAGAAGGGGGTCAAAGGAACGAAAACTGTGATGCGAAAGGCCTGGGGGAGGGGGAGAAAGGGGGGGGGGTTAAGGCTGTTAGTCACGTTGTCGCACTGTGGGGAGGCGGTCAATGACAACTTTTTTTCGTTGAGTTGAAGAGCGAAGTACCTGGGCGTATACTGGGGGCAGGTTCCCTTTTGTGCGGTTGATGTTGTTCGGGGGGGGGGGGGGGGGATATGCCAGGATTCCAGAAGGAGCCTTTTGTGGTAATTTGTGTCGGTTCCAAGGATGCGCGTTTCTTCGAAGTTGATTCTATGGTCGGAGTCCTCGGAATGTTCGGCTACAGGATTGAGCTCTCTTGCAAAGTTGCGGACGTCGTTTTCATAATGCCGAATTCTTTCTTTGAGATTTTGGTTTCGCCGATGTAGCTTGCGTCGCAGTCGGCGCAAGGAATTTTGTAGACAATGCCTTGGGCTCTTTCTCTCGACGGCCGGTCTTTGGGAACAGGTAGGCAAAGCGCAACAGTGTTTGTGGGCTTGTGCGCAACCTGGAGACTTCCTTTTTTTCAGGATTCGGGCGATGGTTTCGCTGACACCGCCGACATAAGGTAAAGTGACGTATTTTGGTGGTGGCGTTGGTCTTTGTGCTTTGATTTCTTGGCGCAGGTTGTCGTGTTTTTGACGTCGAATGGTTTTATGAATAAAGTCTTTTTGGTAGCCGTTCGTGATAAGTTCTTTGAATATCGTGCGTTGTTCTTTTTTTCTGTAAAGTTCTGTGCTGCAATGTGTCTCAGCTCTTCTGAACAACGTCTTCACCACTGATGCTTTATGGACTGTCGGGTGGTTCGAAGAGAAGTGGGGACACCGGCCTCAATGAGTTGGTTTGCTGTATACGGAGAATTGAAGGGTACTGTGGTTTCGGGACTCGAGGACGTCCAAAAACGGCAGGGAGTTATCTTGTTCCACCTCCAGCGTGAACTGAATGTCAGGTTCTACGGAGTTTAAATGATAAAGGAAATTTTGAATCTCAGATCTTTTGATGACGGCGAAGCAGTCGTCGACGTACCTGAGGAAAATCTTTGGTTTCGCGTGGAATGAGTTGAGGGCTCGTTGTTCGATGTGTTCCATCGTTAAATTGGTAATGACGACAGAGATGGAGGCTCCCATTGGCGTTCCTTTCACTTGTCGGTAAAATTCCCCGTTTGACGAGAAGTATGTGTTTGATAGGCTCAGCTCCAGAAGGCGGCACACATCATTTACGCTCAGCGGGGTTCGTGCGCTGAGTGTGTCGTCGCGTTGTAGGGCGTCTCAGGTAGCGGTCACCGCAAGCTTCACGGGGATGTTTGTGAAAAGGGACACCACGTGGAAGGAGGCACGGCATTCGTCGGCCTCAAGGGTGACTTGGGACACCAGTTGGATGAAGTGATTGGAATGACGGATATATGGGTCGCTGTTTTTCCTGCGATTGAATTGAATTGAAGAAGGAGCCCACAACAACTACCCAGGCAAGGCTAAACAAAACACTGAAAGAAGTATTCCAAAAGCACCCCAACTTCCGAAACCTCTACATCCAGTTATTGAGCACCAACGGATCGGCTCCACCATTCTACGGCCTGCCCAAAATCAACAAACCGGGGATCCCTTTGCGCCCGATTGTGGACTTCCGGTGTTCCCTCTTCGCTCGTTGTCGGAACACCTTCACAAACTCATATCCTTGGCCGCCAGCAGTGTTGTACTGACCGGTAGTTGCTGGTTTTTGGGGTTACTAGCTGGGCATCTCCCCCTACCACTGCTGAAGCCTTGGGTTTTCTATTCTGAGGATGTGTTCGTTCTTTTGGCATGCCCAGACTATATTGTATAAATTGAGATATTCGTCGCAAAAATTGGCAGATATCCTCGTAAATGGTTGGGTGGATTTTGTGGTCTATATTGGGTGGGGAAAGGCGTCGACGTAACTGTTTAGACACAACCTTTTCGCTACTGAGTGTCTTGTGCCCTTGTGGGCAGAGCCTTCTACTAAGTCTATAATGATGTAGTATCGCACAAAAAATGTCTCCTGCGCGTAGCCGTTCATGAAATGCCTCAGAAGCGCGAGCACAAACTGAATAAACACTCGCTCTGAGGACACAACTCAAGGCTATGTAGCTCACTTACGATAACAGTGAATATTCTCGCTTTCTTCTGCTGCCGGGTCCGCAGGCTCCTCATAGAGCCGCATGGCTGCAGCCGTCCTGCGTTGAGGCGCGGGCTGTCGAACGTGCCGTAGCTCTGCACGAGGGCCTTTTCGGGACCCTATTTGTTGAGGGTGTCAGAGTGCAGCCGAACTCTTTGCCAAGGCCGGCAACTTGCTGGAGCAACAGGTCCCGCTCCGTATACTCTTCTTCGATGCCAGACCTTGTTCGCAACGAGCAGTCACTTTTTTTGCAGCTGGAGGCAATGAAAGCGAAAAAATGTCAGTCATGAATTTGTAAACACTTGCTGCTTCAGCACCTGCCGTTCGTTGTGAAGAAGCTTCCTCAGCATGAGCAGCAGTCTCTCCTTAACGGTTCTTGCAGAAAAATCTCGGCCAGTCGCAATGCTCACGTTTTCTGCAATAGTCCCCCATTGCGACTGGTCCGCAAACGGATTTACGTTGACGACCTCGCGAAGAAGAGCGAGGTCGTTGCTGATGTGGTAGCGCACCCTGCGCAGCATCACATTATTTCGGATGCTGCCACTGCTGCTGGCATCATCCGCATTCTCCATACACGGGAGGACATTCATGTCAAGCTCGGATGTGCACACTGCATGCGCCGCCATGCCTCCTTTCTCCGAGCTGGCTATCTTGGCTTGGCTCGGCTACGGCCATCTCGCAGCTCGCCTGTAGGTAGTTTGCTGGCAAACGCTAACTTCCCGCAAACGCAAAAGCGATCCCGTAAAGTGGTGGGCCCGGTAAGTGCCAGCCGGTCCCGGTAAACGGTAACGTAAACACGGTAACGATATGCTATAACTCTCTAATAATTCACGCCCCGTATCATCACTTCCTACGGGTCGAAATGGGGTGACTGAACTTTCTTTGGCGCAGGGCAGTCAAGACGACACTCGGTCTCCCTCAGCACACACCCACTCGAAGACTTCTCCAACTGGGCGTACACAATTCGGTGGAGGAACAGATCGAAGCACAGAAATTTGGACGTTTCACTCGCCTCCGAAACACGGTGGTTGGACGAGCCCTTCTGAACAAACTATGCTGCCCCGTGCCAAACACCCTAAGAATCCGTGGCACTGGCACCTCCAATGCGGGCAAAAATACAGGTAGCTCCACGCTTCTAAAAAACATGCACCCCAAACACAGCATGTGCGGCCAGAACGAGTCCAAGCCCTCACTCGGGAATTCGGCGCGGCCATATACCCGAAAGACACGCCACGAGCATTGTGGCCATGGATGAAACAGGCAGAGCTCAAATCACCGGCTCCATCAGGGGTGTGAACTCGAGCAAGACGTACGGCGGAAGAGGCAGCCACTCGCGTTTCAACAGCCACACCATAAGTGCGCTTCTGAAGCGGAGAAAGAAATACAAAATGAAAGCGACGCCATACAAAACGTCATCACCGATTCGCAGAAAGCATGCCGAACATATGCATCGGGAATGCTATCTGTACTGGCGAGACACATTCTACAGCACTGCCACGTCAGCAACCTTCCCCTTATTCTCAATGTTTGAGCCCCAGGCCATGCCTCTCTCCCTGGAAATGAGGGCGCTCACTCGAGATCTGACCCGCCGGGCACCAGGCCTAGCCCGGACTGCAGACAAAGAAAACGATGAGGAGGCACAAGAACCATTAGCATGATCCCTGCGGGGCCTTCAAATCCGTGAATTTCTAGTTTTTGTAATAGCATAGTGTGATTTGTGTAGCTAAAGGCCTTTGATAAGTGAATAAATACCCGTAATGTTAGTCATAATAATGATAATGACTATGAAAATAGTTGAAAACTGGCGCTAATTGTCTTGACCTGTCGTTTCTCTGCCCCATGAGAACATAAAAAGCGGTAGTCCAGTGAAATTACCCGTTCACTGCACAAGCCCGAGTCCGGCCCAGGCCCGTCAGCTTACAGGCCCCGAGAACGGCCCGGGCCCGCAACCCAATGCTCGGGCCCGACCCAGGCCCGGCAAAAAATTGCTGTACCAGCTTTCGGGTAAACCCAAACCCATGCAGTGCTATGGTTCACGGACTGGATCGGGCGAGAAATGACACAGCATTTTTTCTGGCTGCGGACTTTTGGCTTCCAGGGGCGTAGCTAGGGGGGGGGGGGGCTTCATCCCCCCCCCCCGAAATTTTTTCGATCTCTCACGAACCGCTGACCAAAACAACCACCGGCGCCGGAAGTCATTCTGGATTTTGCCACCTACAGTGTCTTTTTCAGATTAGAAAAGATATTTTGGCGCGAACATTGCTAACTCGGTTTGGATTTCGTGGCAACTCCCATGCACCTGGAGTCATGTAACGCAAGGGGCCCCCTCCTAGCACAAACTTTCAAGCTCCAATCGATGGCTCGTTGTTGCGACTAAAATTTCAGTGCAATTACTCGTATTACATGACCGGCGACAGCTGCTGCTGCGCAGTACAATCGAACGAAGAACAGCGTCATTGAGATTTTTCCCTGGCCGTTGCACATGTACAAAAATGTAAAGGCTCTTGAGCGACAAACGTTCATTAAAATATTTGTCCTCTAGTTGCTACTTTCATGGCCTTTACATTTTTCATATCAGCGGTATGCACTGCTTTGCTGGTTTCGGACCGATATAGTTCTTGACTTCGTGTGATATTTTCTTCACTTAATTAATACGCAAAAACATGGAAGTATTGGTATCAGTTATGTCTGCCACGAGTGAACGATAAGGGGATAGTTGGTGTGACAAAATTACAAGACATAAAACTGAGCAGGGGACAAGACACAGAAGAGAAGCAAACAGGTAGACCTCGTCCTGTTTGCTTCTCTCCTGTGTCTTGTCCCGTGGCTCAGTTTTATGTTTTGTATTCGTGTCTGCCACGGTTTTTGAAGACGTACGAATAATTATTTTAATTAAAAAAATACATATTTTACTTGTCAGGATAGTGCGTAGCGTTATCGAACACACAATGACATCGTCAATGGCAATGCAGTTATTATTGTTGCGTTTGATCCTTCCGCAAATTCTATGAGGAGCCCCCCCCCCACCCCCCCCGAACAAAATTTCTGGCTAGGCCACTGTTGGCTTCCCATTTCATGCAATTTCGGACAAAAAATTTAAGAAGTGGAATATTGTAAGATATTCCCAATAAACACAAAATTTCCTCAAAATCTCTAAAAAATAACCGATCGGGACATTTGGCATCTTCCAAAGAGGTGCTCATTTTTCCCGAACACATCCAGAAAACGCCACCAGAACTAGCAGTGTGCAAAAAGTTGTGTGTCCCAGGAAAAGCCCCAAAAGGTTAGTTCTCGATTTCTCGGCTCTAGATAAATAAAATTATTCCTCCTTTTTATGCAGCCTTCAGGCATCTAAGCGCACATATGTGCCAAATTTCAGGCATATAGTTACGTTACAGGTGGTGTAATACACCTGTCCACTCGTGTGAATGCGTGCTGGCTCAGCCGTTCTGCACTTACCTGTTTACATGAAATGCCCTAGCATTTTACACACACGGGAAATATGAATTCAATAGGTCACCGGATCTTGCGCATATAAGAGAAAATGGCAGCGTCATACAGAAGCCATTTCAGTTTACTAGGTGTGCTCATCGTTTATAGCTTTATAAACGGTGACTGTGCTCTTTACATTTCAATGAATACAAACAGCAGACGTATGTGATATAATAATAATAATAATAATAATAATAATAATAATAATAATAATAATAATAATAATAATAATAATAATAATAATAACAATAATAATAATAATAATGATGATGATGATAATAATAATAACTTTATTATTTGCTTTGCTGGATGCTGGACACGATGCTGGAGGCTTGCAGAAAAAGTTGCCGCAACGACAGCTTGACAAAGCCGCAGGCCCCCGCTCTGGCAACATCGCGTTGCAGTCGCAAAAAAAGAATTACAGATATACAAACAAAAGTAAAGTACATACATACAATTACAGACAAATATACAAAATAGCACTCATTGCAATATTGGAGCATGCAAGGGAAGGAAACAAATGTTGCATTTCAAGGTATAAATTTAATTTACTAAGTGCACAACGACAGATATAGCAGGCATTCTAACTTGAAGACAACAACTTACAAAGTTTCAAATACTGTAGAAAGGTTCAAAGCATGCAGCATATAATGGTGGCCACTTCTTTTTCAAGCTTTGAGGGGTCTGAAAAATGAAGCAAGAAAAACAATGCAGGCTGAAAGTTGATGCCCCTTGAGCAAACATAGTAAGTGCTACAAAAGCATATATGCACAAGCAACAGCAAACGCATGAAAAGAGCAACTTGGGTGACCAAAAGAAAAGACGAGGTGGGCGTATACACTGCAGATACGCGGTTTCAGGTCATGGATTTTCTGCAAGCTGGAACCCCCCTCTCGCTTACAGACTCGCATGAGCCTCGGGGCAAGCTTCAGCGACGTGTTATCAAAAGAGAAAGAAAAAGTCATATTAGTTCTACTCGGCGAAAATAAAAAAAATGCGCCTAAACCAACATACCTTGACGACGTTGCCTGGAAACCCAGAGATGCTGCAACCATGAATTCATCGCAGCCTTCTGTCGTGTGCCTTCTCACAACACAGCGAGCGCTCAAACATACGCGTTGCAGCCTCGTAACGAGAGTTTTATTTTCTTGTGACTAAGTGTGGGGATACGACTGCTTGGAGCCAGACTGGAGGGGGGGGGGGGGGGGGGCGTCTTAACTGAGGTAAGAGCCGTGCCGCGAGATCTAGGCATAAGTAATCCGGTGAGGTGAGCCACTACCCACGCGAACACAACACAAACTCTACCGCTGCGACAGGATGGCTGGTTTATGGTGAAGTAGGTAGAGCAGGCTACCTATGAGCACTCGCAACAGGAGGGTCGTGAGCCTCCGAAGGTCCCTCCCTCCTATCGCCGCAGTGGGCGGCCACACTGCCCCCAACAACACAGTGTAGTCGTCGGAGGCGCTGAGGAATGCAGGGTGAGGGCTAGGAGTCGCCCACTGCCACGAACGCCGCCTGGAACAGCGGCATCAGTAGGACCGTAAAGTTGCGCATCAGTTCCAAAAGGAATTATGTGGGCACGCCGAGGTGCGCGGGAAAGCTGCCGTGAATCGGTAGCTACGAAGCCCACGTGATGAGAGCTGCGCACGAGCGGCTGCGCGAATAAGGATGCGCAAGATGGCTTCCGTCCAGCGAGGCGAGCGACGGGAGGCCATTACTGCACCTTTGCTAGACAACGGCGCAGCCGACAGTCTGAGATGCTTGCAGGGACCATGTTGAAGTTGGGCGGCAGCAGGGGATGCTCTAGAATACGTTCACGCTGGTGATCGCCGCTTCAGCCGGCGCGATGACCGCGGCCTACGTGCGAGAATCGCACGCGCCGAGAGATGTGAGAGGTTAACCGCTTTCTTAGGTTGTTAGAACGGAGCTCTTTGATCTCTCAAAACGACGAGGCCATGCAAGAGAAAAACCTTCTCTCCCTGCAGCTTGTGGCGAGAGAGAGAAAAGAGAGCGAGGAGTCGATTTTTATTTCTTGCTGAAAACAATTGGCAATAAAAAAACGGAACACAACGAATAATGGACACCACAAGCGCTATGATTCGTTTTCGTTGCCGCGTAACACACCCGAAAAAACGTTTCTAAACGAGCTCACAGTTTTTCAGCGCAATGACACGCAGCCAAAGAAAGAAAGAAAGAGAACAAGGACGAACACAGCGACTGTGTTCGTCCTTCTTCCCCTGGCCAATCCCCCGCCGTCGGTATGTGCCATTCAGCCTGAGGACATCATCATCATCACCGTCCTTCTTTTCTTTTGCTGTGTGCCGTTGCGCCGAAAAACTATGAGTTTGAATCAAGAATACCAATTAGCCCAAGAGCTAACTCTACCTTAGTGGGAGCAATGCCTTTCTGCTTGTGTTTGTATGTCTTGCATCTACGGTCTAGAAACGTTTGGTAAATGTTGTACTGGGACTGGAATATTCCATCCTTTTTGGGCGCACATAGGGAGGTACGTTGCTTGCTGGGCTTTTACGGCAATATTGAAGGTAATGGTCTATTCTTCTGATATGTAGCAAAATATTTCTTTTAAAGTGTTTCCGTCGGTCGCATCGAACAGGTGAGACTCCCTTAGAAAATCAATAGGGAACTCTTTTAACGATAGAAAAAACGTTAATAGGAGAAAAATTAAGACTGTCGTCGGGTGATCTGCAGATATGTTGATTGTTATGCTGAAATTTTACATTATATGAAAAAATTGCGTTCTAAAATGGTTTTGTCCAGAATTGCTGGGTATGATATTCACAAACGTCGCACGGCAAAATGCCGTGCCCATGCCGAATGCATAGACATTGGCAAAAATGGCGGACGAGTTCACTGCATATGTTTTTCCATGAACAGTGTTTGCGCGACCAACGAGCGGCGAGCTGCAGGATAATGCAGAGCCAGTGACACCACTGACATCCAGGGGATTGTCCCTACCGCAAGGGATATGTCCCTGCGAAATCTAGAAGGGACACGAGGATATCCCCAGGATGTGCGGAGAAACTCCCGCAGACATCCCTCACATATTCTTTTTGGCCACACTTTCGGTATCCAAGGGTGGTCCGTAGGAAGTCCGTGAGGATCTTCGAAGGCATTAACAAGGACATACTGTATATTTGTTAAATAACAGTAAATTTCCTTGCGGACTTTTATGACCCCGAGAAAAAATTGGCGGTGGTTTAGCTCTGGTTAAACCTGGAGTGACGCGATAGCTACAGCTGGCCGAGCAGAACTTGGTCACGTGACCAGCCACGTGACGAATCACGTGATCAGCCATGGCGCATCGCCGCCGGCAGCTGCTCCGTACCACGTGACCAACCGCGTGACAGCGTGGCGGCGCCGCCACGCTGAAGGCTCGAAATGCTAGCGTAATGTAGCTATCCCTACAAAAACTTGCTCGACCCGCGTGAAGAATATTCGCAAAGCCTGATTTACATTTTCTGCGATTTAGACGTGAAGAAATGACTAGCTGATTACTGGTGTGGTCACGTGGCACAGTGCTGACATTTTTACGACAAAATCTGAACAGCATCACACGCTGTCACGGAGAACATGTCTATAAATAAGCATGCATATGCAGAACACAGATGCTACAGAAACGCTACAAACCAAAGCCATGGAGCATCAACCATATTGAGCATACATTCACAGAACAAAAAAAATTTCATGTGCTTATGCATATATATATATATATATATATATATATATATATATATATATATATATATATATATATATATATATATATATATATATATATGTGTGTGTGTGTGTGTGTGTGTGTGTGTGTGTGTGTGTGTGTGTGTGTGTGTGTGTGTGTGTGTGTGTGTGTGTGTGTGTGTGTAAGAGCACCGGACGCGATATTCGGAGGTCGTGGGTTCGGATCCCACCGGCGGCATGGTTGTTTTTTCTGCTGCTTTATAAGTAATTTTCTTTACACCGATTGATTGGCACTACAAATTAAAAAAACATTCCCCTATGCACCTTGGTTTCGGTGACTGTTGGCTTCTTTAATATGTTTGTCAAACGAGCCCCTCATTTCCTTTACCTTGTCTGCTACTAGCATAACGGGGGTCTCGGTTCTGGCAGTCTTGTTGCCATAGGTAGCATAAGAGGGCTCTCGCACAGTTTCCGCCCACGCCGTTAGATGACGTTCTACGTCACACTCGCGGTATTACAGGACGTGCTACGTCCACCGCTATGGTCGAGGGTGGCGCTGGTGAACACTCTCAAGGTTCGCTTATACCTAGTAAACATAAATACACACGAAAGCAGCAGATTGGACAGCCGTCGCCGTAGCTCAGTTGGTAAGAGCACCAGACGCGATATTCGGAGGTCGTGGGTTCGGATCCCACCGGCGGCATGGTTGTTTTTTCTGCTGCTTTATAAGTAATTTTCTTTAAACCGATTGATTGGCACTACAAATTAAAAAAATTAAAAAAAAACATTCCCCTATGCATCTTGGTTTCGGTGACTGTTGGCTTCCTTAATATGTTTGTCAAACGAGCCCCTCATTTCCTTTACCTTGTCTGCTACTAGCTTAACGGGGGTCTCGGTTCTGGCAGTCTTGTAGGTAGCATAAGAGGGCTCTCGCACAGTTTCCGCCCACGCCGTTAGATGACGTTCTACGTCACACTCGCGGTATTACAGGACGTGCTACGTCCACCGCTATGGTCGAGGGTGGCGCTGATGAACACTCTCAAGGTTCGCTTATACCTAGTGAACATAAATACACACGAAAGCAGCAGATTGGACAGCCGTCGCCGTAGCTCAGTTGGTAAGAGCACCGAACGCGATATTCGGAGGTCGTGGGTTCGGATCCCACCAGCGGCATGGTTGTTTTTTCTGCTGCTTTATAAGTAATTTTCTTTAAACCGATTGATTGGCACTACAAATAAAAAATATAAAAATAAAAAAATAACAAAACATTCCCCTATGCACCTTGGTTTCGGTGACTGTTGGCTTCCTTAATATGTTTGTCAATATATATATATATATATATATATATATATATATATATATATATATATATATATATATATATATATATTATATATATATATATATATATATATATATTTGCAATGTTTGTTCGTTTTTCAAATCTGCCGCCACACCACCTTATCGCTTCCTTTGCAACGCAAGACGCGACTAGATTTATCTCGATTGATCGCAGCCAGGCAGAGCTCATTCTACGTTGTTCCGGAATGTTCTAGTAACTTTGCAATCTTTATCTCGAAAGTTCGCTATCAGCTTTAAATTGAGCACGGCCGACAGCGGGGGCCATTCTATTCGACGACTGCCGAGCACGCTTGTTGCTTCGCCGCCGCCGAGTGATTCTGTCCATTTTGGGTGCAAGTCAGCCCAATAAACAGTTTTCTTTTAGAAGACCCTTTCGTCCGTCTTCATCGCTGCTTCGACTGCCGTCATCACTACGTGACATCTGGTGGAGGTGCGGGGTAGCCTTCCATGTTCCAGACGCCCCCATCAAGTCGTGAAGCCAGGGCACTTCGATTCTGCGTGGATTACCGCCGCCTGAACAACATAACAAAGAAGGACGCCTACCCCCTCCCCCGCATCGACGACACTCTGGACCGCCTCTGCAACGCCAAATATTTCTCATCGATGGACCTCAAGAGCGGCTACTGGCAAATTGAGGTCGACGAAAGAGATCGCGAGAAGACAGCATTCATAGCTCCGGATGGGCTGTTTGAGTTCAAGGTGATGCCATTTGGTCTCTGTTCCGCATCAGCGACGTTTCAGCGAGTAATGGATACAGTGCTGGCAGGCCTGAAGTGGCAAATTTGTCTGGTATATTTAGATGACGTCGTTGTCTTCGCCTCGAACTTTGAAGAGCACTTCAAAAGACTTCGAACAGTACTAGACGCAATCAAGTCGACTGGCCTAACCTTGAAAGCAGAGAAATGCCACTTTGCCTACGAAGAGCTGCTGTTTCTAGGCCACATCGTTAGCAAGGAAGGAGTACGCCCAGACCCGCAGAAAACAGCTGCTATTAAACAGCTTACACCGCAGGCCGATAAGAAAGCAGTGCAGATTTCTCGGACTGTGCGTATATTACCGACGATTTGTCAAAAACTTTTCGCGCATCGCCGAGCCCCTGACCCAACTGACGAAGGCAGACATGCCGTTTAAATTGGAAACGCCGCAAGCAGAAGCCTTCAAGGAACTTCAGCGTCGTTTACAGTCCCCACCGATCCTTGCGCATTTTGATGAAAACGCCGATACTGAAGTTCACACCGACGCAAGCAGCGTGGGACTAGGCGCCGTCCTCGTTCAAAAAAGTGACAGGCTGGAGAAAGTCATCGCATACGCTAGCCGTTCCCTCTCCAAGGCCGAGGCTAACTATTCGACAACTGAGAAGGAGTGCCTTGCCACTATCTGGGCTACGTCGAAATTCCGCCCCTACCTTTACGGACGACCGTTCAAGGTGGTCAGTGATCACCACGCGCTCTGCTGGCTTGCCAACTTGAAGGACCCCTCTGGCCGACTCGCTCGATGGAGTCTGCGTCTCCAGGAGTTTGACGTCACCGTCGTTTACAAGTCCGGACGCAAGCACTCTGACGCCGTTTGCCTCTCACGAGCCCCTGTAGATGCACCGCCGCCGGACGACGATGAGGACGCCTTCCTGGGACCCATAAGCCCCAGTTCTTTTGCTCAGCAGCAACGCTCGGACCCCAACCTAAAAGGCCTCATCGAGTACCTGGAAGGCAAGGTTTCTTCACCCCCCGCTTCATTCAAGCGAGGACTGTATTCCTTCTGTGTGCAGAATGAGGTCCTTGTGAAGAAGAACTTTACAGCGAACAAAACAGCCTACCTCCTTGTTGTACCTACTTGTCTCCGCGAAGAAGTTCTACAGGCTTCACACGACGAGCCGACAGCTGGACATCTCGGGTTTACTCGCACCCTCCGCCGCATTCAAGACAAGTATTACTGGCCCCGACTGTCTGCCGATGTCGCACACTATGTGAAAACCTGCCGTTATTGTCAGCGACGAAAGACTCCTCCCACACGACCAGCAGGATTTCTGAACCCCATTGAACCTTTTTCAAGGCGCTTTCAGCAGATCGGCATGGACTTGCTTGGCCCTTTTCCAACGTCAACATCTGGAAATAAGTGGATCATCATAGCGACCGACTACGTGACCCGCTACGCCGATGCGAAAGCCCTACCGAACGGAACAGCAGCAGAAGTCGACAAATTTTTCGTGGAGTGCATTCTTCTTCGACACGGCGCCCCCGATGTGCTCATCACGGACAGAGGAACAGCATTCACGGCGGAACTAACGCAAGCCATCCTGCGCTACAGCCAAACCAGCCACCGGAGTACAACTGCATACCATCCGCAGACCAACGGACTGACCGAGCGCCTGAACAAAACCATCGCCGATATGCTCGCCATGTATGTCGATGCCGAACACAAAACCTGGGATGTCATGCTGCCGCACGTCGTCTTCGCCTACAACACCGCAGTGCAGGAGACCACCCAGATGACGTCTTTTAGACTCGTCCATGGCAGGGAGGCCACGACCACGCTAGACGCCATGCTGCCCAATGTTACAGAAGAAGGGAACGTCGACGTTGCCGCCTACCTTCAAAGCGCACAAGCTCGAAGGCTTGCCCGATTACGGATCAAAGATCAGCAGCGGTCCGACGCCAGAGGCTACAACCTACGAACACGCAATACGGAATACAAGCCAGGAGACCAAGTCTGGGTGTGGACGCCCATTCGCCGCCGTGGATTGAGTGAAAAGCTTTTGCGCCGCTATTTCGGCCCGTACAAGGTTATTCGTCGGCTAGGTGAACTGGATTATGAAGTCATCCCTGACGCAATGACTGCATCCCAGCGACGCCGCGTACGACCAGAAGTTGTCCATGTAGTCCGTCTGAAGCCGTGTTATGCGCGATAGAGGCCGCTGCATTTCCGTGCTCTATTTTCGTAAGATAATTTTTTTTCTTACTAGTCGCATTATTTGTTTTAATGCATCGGGTCGATGCTTCTTTAAAGGGGAGTAATGCCGCGAATATTTGCAATGTTTGTTCGTTTTTCAAATCTGCCGCCACACTACGTTATCGCTTTCTTTGCGACGCAAGACGCGACTAGATTTATCTCGA
The DNA here is from genome assembly GCF_052857255.1 of Amblyomma americanum. Lineage (NCBI taxonomy): Eukaryota > Metazoa > Arthropoda > Arachnida > Ixodida > Ixodidae > Amblyomma > Amblyomma americanum. The sequence goes on along the minus strand of NC_135502.1, from coordinate 128,956,097 downwards.
TTGATCGCAGCCAGGCAGAGCTGATTCTACGTTGTTCCGGAATGTTCTAGTAACTTTGCTCGCTTTATCTCGAAAGTTCGCTATCAGCTTTAAATTGAGCACGGTCGACAGCGGCGGGCATTCTGTTCGTCGACCGCCGAGCACGTTTGTCGCTTCGCCGCCGCCGAGTGATTCAGTCCATTTGGGTGCAAGTCAGCCCAATAAACAGTTTTCTTTTAGAAGACCCTTTCGTCCGTCTTCATCGCTGCTTCGACTGCCGTCACCACTACGTGACTATATATATATATATATATATATATATATATATATATATATATATATTTATATATATATATATATATATATATATATATATATATATATATATATATATATATATATATATATATATATATATATATATATATATATATATATATATATACTTCAAATCTAGAGACTCTCCTTTTAGTTTAGAGCCACTGTCTCTTGCACGTTAAGCAACATTATATATATTTCATTCAATTGTGAATCTGTGTTGGCACAAACAAGAAATGAAAATGAGTGGACCACGTTGCAGATTTTCTATTAAAAATAAAATAAGAGTTCACTTTGCCATCTTTGTCGCGAACTATATGCAGACGTAATGAGACATGATTCAAGTTAATCATTCAAACGAGATATGCAACGGATAATGTGTCAGGACAACTAAAACGAGGACTTGCTACGGACGGCACCCTGCAAGTACACAAAGGTATTAGGATATGATTCGGATATCCCTGTGACCTGGTGTTGTCACTGGGATGTTAGTGTTTTTAGGCCCACGCGGATTTGCATGTGGTCCCCGCAGGTACTTGCAGACAACACCAAACGTCCCGAGGAGGTCTGCATGGTCAGAACATCCTCACCCCGAACAAGACATTCTGAGTACTTTTTGAGTGCATCACGCGTCCAAATGTTGTCATGAGGATGTCCCCAGTTCGTAATTTAGTGGACGACTCGAGGATGAAAATTCCTCAGATGTCCTACAAATGTTTTTTATGAACAAATCAAATAACAAATGTCCTATTGCCCGACAATACTATGGAATTTAACTCAGATAAAACCAGCTTTATAACACTCGGCTTTCATTACTTATAAACCGCAGGTTTATTAAATATATTGTGTTCAATAGCAATATAAGTAAGGAAACCATTGCGGCTGAAAAAATTATATGCCTTGAGGAGACATCTTAAGATATTTTCGTTGAGATGCCTACCAGACAGGTTTATTCCAGCCAGGCGAATACCGGCACGAGCACGAGACACGTGCCAGCCGCCGCGAGCCTCACGCGCAGTGATGCCAACTCAGGTCAACGTTTTATCCCTAAAATGAACCCCCAAAAATCTCTAGATTGAAGAAAAATCCCTAGCTTTTAGTTCTTTACTTGTTAATGTGGCGATTACATCTTTAACAAAGTCTCAACGCGGTTCACGCTTTGTTTCATGTCTTGTACATTTTATCAGAGATAAATAAATGTGTGTTAGCCGCAACTGTAGCTTTTCTCTTAATTTTTTGTAGAGTTACCATGCATAGAAGGTCCACAGAAGGCACCACCAGATAAAGGGGGAGTCAGCAACGATGCTCTCTGACTCCCCCTCTATCTGAAGTAAAATTCGAGCAAATGACTCCTGTTTCACCACACCGCCTTTTGAGCTGCTCCTTCAGCAGGCTCATCTTTACGCGCAAAGAACCCTTGCAGCCCTTTGTAAATAGAATGGAGTTGATCCCAAGAGCTGGCATTGTTTGCTAATTGCCCCCTTAACGCATCAAAGTATTTTGTTCAGACAACGTTAACAGTCTTTTTAAGATGCAGACAGAAAGACGAACACGTTTGACTTCGTGAAAGTCCCGTTCTCGCCTCAAACAGAACACTCAGAAGCGGTGAAATGGCGTACCTCACCGCCCAGTATTTAATTTATCAAAGTTTCAATCAAAGATCGTCAAATTAACAGCAGTTGGAGCGACTAAGAAATGACATCACGAGAACTTGACATCGTCAAAAATGTAGTCTTGCTAGTTATATAACAGTGATTCAGACGTAGAGTTGGTAATTACAAAATCAGAAAATGGTTCCTTAAAACTGAGAATATATATGTTGTTTTGGAATTGAGCAGCACGTTGAAACGAAGCGGTCTAGCAAACGCTTGATGTAGCATTCAAGTATGCATTTCAGCATGGCCGAAACTTTTTCATGGAGCAAGTGGATTCTGGTTTCTTCCGACTGCATTTCCTTATTTAGGTTAGTGAAAAAAGGCAGGACATATACTCAAGGAACTCGAGGTATAATTTCGTTGACGGGTCAATCAGTTTTTCTAGAATGGCTTCTGCAGCAAGCAGGCGGTCGTCAGTGGCGGCTTTTTTGAAAAACAAAATCAGGGCAGACATCTGCTCAAGTAAGCGTGTCACAACAACTTGTAGAGATGACAGCCACCTTGTTTGGCTTGGGTGCAACAGCTTGTGTGGTTTCACCTCTGCAAGCTTCTGGAATTCTTGGAAGGCAGATGTCTGCTTCGGCGACAAAAGGTAGTTGAAAACATCGCGTGCCAGATCCTCAACTCCTCTCGGAAAGTGTTTTACATGCATACGAGGTGCACAGATGCAACGAATGACAAACGCACTTCATAATGAAGGGGCCTGGAATTTCTGCCTGTAGCAGCGACGTGACGGAATGATGTGCACCCATCATCACGTTCGCTCCGTCAGCCGCAAAACCAATCAAATATTTGTCGTACGGAATTTCCGCAGCACTGAACACTGCCTTCAGGCTAGTGTAGAGAGGGCTGGCAGTCGCATCACTGAGTTGCACTAAGTCCAAAAACGCATCCATTATGCCGCCGTAGACGTTCATTACTCGGGCGACGAGGGACAGATGCTTCACCGTTGCCATGTCAGTGGATTCGTCGACTAGAAGTGAGAACTTCTGTTAGCGCAAAAGCTCACAGAGCCCTTCGCGACTCTCCTCTCCAAGCACATTCTTTATGATGGCAGCGCACTTTGTCCGGCGGCAACTTAAGTTCTTTTCAATCTGCGACTCGTCACACGATGCTTTGACAACATCAACTAAATGCCCCATGGCATTAAAGGGTAGATTGTGTTCCGTGATAAACGCCGCAAGTCTTATTTCAGCCTCTTTGACAGATTTGTCTACTTGAGTTTGCCCACTTATTGAAGGCATGGATGTCAGCGCGCGGGTCGATTGCCAGCTCGCAGCGCTTTTTTTTGTGTGTTTGGAGCTCGCAAGGTATGTCGATTTCGGATTTTCCCCCTTTGTAATCGGATCTGCATGCTTTGCAGGAAAAGAACAAGGGCCCTTTTTTACTGGCTGACAACCAGCCTCTGTACTTAGGATCCGCCTCCCATTTTGTCAAATATTTTTGGTCGTATGCTTTCGCTTTCTTTTTGCTTGGCTCACCTTCCCCAGTCTCCCGGTCCAGAAGTTGCCATCTGACATGCAGCACGTTTGAACGGATAAGGTACGCGGTGAGTGTAAACGTAGCGCGTTGATCCAGACAATGCAAGTCAACACTCAACTTTTTTCTGTCGTAGAGCAGCAGCCACTCGTAGCGTCAGTGATGACACGCACGACTAAACAGTTTGAAAGTCATATGGCTTCGTTTCTCCTCTCTGTGCAGCAGCCGATTATTTCGCGTTGAAGAACTGCTTTCGCCATCTATCGGTTTGGCACAACACCAAAAATAGAGGAGCAGTAACTAGGATTTTTCATATTTTTTTCTGTTCGGAAGGCAGTATAATCAGATACGAATTATAAGGCCTCAAAATCCCTAGATTTCACAAAAAGACGCTAAATCTTTAAAGGAAAGAGAAAAATCTCTAGATCTAGGGAATCTCTAGGGTTGGCATCACTGCCAATCACTAGAAGAGGCTAGAAGTTTTGACTAGTGTCGTGAGCAGGCGCCCTCGACAGCCGCCGCGCCGAAGCCTGTTTCGATGCTAGCGTAGGTGGCGCTGTTTGCGGCAGGCGAGGTAGGCGAGCAGAGAAGCCGATGCCGCCGCCGCCGCCGCAGCTCCTCGTGTCGCTCGTCGAGTGAAAGCGCGTCTTTCTGGTGCGCTTCCGCTTCGCTAATCTGTGTCTGCATTGTGACCACGATATTGTTTATTGTGTTAATCGAAGCGAATTTCCATCTTTCCAGCATTAGCCCAGGAAATCAAGTGCGAGGTTCAACATCCCGTGGACAAAACAAGGAACCTTCATTTCATTTCTGATTTTCCTAACATCGTAAAATATATAAGGAATGCATTTACTTCTAAGGGAGTCCAGATCCTAGGTGGTAATGCATACGTCGGCGTTATCAAAGAAGCTTGAAACTTGACAAAGACGCGCTTACATTGAAAGTCATGCCACATTTAACTTTATCCCATTTGCAGCCGAATGCATTTGACAAAATGCGTGTCTACCTTGCCTTCCAGCTGTTAAGTGATGAGGTTATGAAAGGACTTTTTTTTTTTTTTTACAAGGATAAGCTAGACAAAATTTTTCGTACAACTGAGCCAACAAAACGATTTCTGAAGCTCATGGAACGCTTGATATTTGTCATGACATCAAGGGTGCTCTCCAAAGGGCTTCGCCCAGAGGCAGCAAGTGCGAGAATTTTAGAATTTCTAACCTTCTTGAACGAATGGGAACGGTATGCCGCTCAGCACGGCGGTGGATTTCTCAGTGCAGGGACTGCCTTCGGACTTAGTGACGCTGAAAAGCACACTGTCACTTGTGAATTATGTGACGCCATCACTAAAATACAATTATTTCCTGACAGCCAATTTGAGCCAAGACAAACTGGAGAATTTATTTGGAATTGTAAGACAATCATTCGGCTGCAATGACCACCCCTCTCCAGAGCAGTTTTTGCTTATAGTAATAACCTTGCCTTCTACAATAATTGGCAAAGCCGCCAAAGAACGGAAATTCACCAGCTGAGGTTGCAATTTCTCTTCTGCAGCCCTGTGATGCAAGGAAAGAAAAGGCGGCACAGATAGCAAGCCTAATTGATGACCTGTTGGACGAGGGAAACCTGGCACATGCTTCAGCAGTGCTGCAAGAGCAGGACAGCATGTTTGACCATAAAGGCTGCGTAGAAAAGAAAAGCAACAGCCGACTCATTTTCTATGCCATGGCTACGTTGTCAGGAAATCACTGAAAAGATTCCCATGCCCCGCATGTGCATCTGCCTTGGCTATTTAATTTGCCCCTACAGGCTGATAAAAATGAGATCTAGAATGCCTCACTGACGAGGCAGGCTGACCATGGAGGTTTGGTGTACGCTCCAAAGCGCATTGAAGTGCTAGTAACTAAACTAGAAAATGCATTCACTGCTTTTTTCAGCAGAAACGAGCTGCATGCTGGGAGCATGATGTCGTTTTTACATTTTCTACAAGGGCATGAACTCCAAGAAGTCCGCGGCAACGAGCACTCCCACGCTCTTACAAGGGATGTGATTAAGTGTTATGTTTGACGAGGTTGCATTTTTTTACTAAGGCAATGAGCAAAGATAAGGCGTCCAATCGCGAGAAGCAAAATTAAAACTGCTCAAACTGAGGCGATGCCGATGGAACTGCATCAGTGAAATGTTCCTGTAAATAAACATTGCGTTAATATGTTCTGTTCCCTTATTTATGTGATTACATTAATGTATTCGGGGCTGTAACGACCATCCGTGAATGGTGCGTTCCACACGTGAGGCCGTAATTTCGCTCAATCGTTATATACAAGACGCGCTCAATTTCTTGGATGACGAGCCTTTCTTGTTTCTACGCATGTCGTGTTGTGCTCGTTCATTTCCCTTCGTCAGTGTCTTGTTGCGCACCTTTTCCTTGTTCCTTTTCCCGCGAAAATGTGTTAACCAAAGCATAAACAAGCAAAAATAGAAGCGCTCGCGGCTTCAACAGTCTATGCCCACCTGAAGCAGTAGCTTCGAAAGTGGTTTGCTGAGAATATCGCTGCTGACCGACGCCGCATGCACCGCAGAACATATGGACACTCGTATTATATTTTGTGCTTTGCCCAGACGAATATCGCAGCCGTTATAGCGAGATGCTCGCAGCGAAATGCGTTTCCCGGCATTGCTGCCGAGCGCGCGCACAACACACCTGCTAGCTGCAGCGCCATCTGTGAGCCGTCATTGCAAATTATTTTCTCTCCGCTGACGCGTTCACGACACTAGTCAAACCTTCTGCTACAACCAGGCAAGCGTTATTTCAACCCATGACGTCGCATCCGGTTTGAAGCAAAGACGTCACGTCTGGCAAATTTTTTGCTGTTTGAGCCGAGCCGAGCATTGCTTTCAGTAGCATTATGGCCGGTTGACGGAAAGAGCGCGCTATCGTGTTGCACGCGAGTAATTTGTTCTTGCTATCTTTTGGTATGTACATACTGAGTGATTGCCCGTTATCTGACACTCAGCATTCCGTTGTCAACTTCCTTGCGCCCGAATATTTTGTGTTAGCAGATAACCCAGGACTAGCGCTGAGCCCGCTTGCCCGGCAGTGGACCCAAAGGCTCGGGGGGAAAGACTCATCTGTTTTTTCGTAAGTTCTGCTCAAAAGCTCTGTGCAGTTCAACAGAAAAGAGCTTGCGCTGAGCGTGTTTTATACCTTTTGTCAATCCAGCCCAACGTAGCTCATGGTCATGTAAAACACGCATAATTACCAGCTTTTGCGTGCTCCCGAAAAAAGGCGGGAAACTTTTGACAACAGTCTAGTTGAACTAACCGTTTGTGCGATGAGTTTTGTACGCGGTCCGATTTTTTGTGGCTCCGCGGCTGGGAAAGTCTGTAGAGTGTAGAATTAATGCTGCCCTTTACAGTTGTGTTCTGCTGTTACAATTCGCTTTCTAAAACAGGTGCAAAAATTGCGGCGAGATAAGCAATTACGCTTTGGTGCCTGCAGCGCGAAACATGTTCTTTTAAATTCATATTTATTTCAGAAAACTGGACTTTAAAAACTGACTGGCAGTTTCCTGGTATGCACGGACCTTCCCGATTCCTGCTTCGAGTCCGGCGTTGGCTTGCTGGCGCAGAGGCTGAACAAATGGGACGTTAAAATGCTGAGGCAGCAAAGGCTCTAAGGCGCCACAAGGTGAGCCCTCAACCTTCTGTGAGAATTTTAAAATGAGTGCTGTGCCACCTGCGCCGAGCATTGGTTTTACGTGGGAAAGGTGCTTGGACCCAGGTAGCCAACTAAAATGGAGCGCATGAGGCAGCTGGAGAAGCAAGCTTAATTTTAAAGCCTCTAAGCTTAAGACTTTTTTACAGCTAATGGTGTAAAGAGCCCTTAAAGAGATGAACATTGTGGACAATGTGCTTGATGTCCTTTGACTGTTTGGAAGCTTGTGAGGTGCATAAAGCTCACAACGCACTGTTGCAGTGTGTGACAGGTCATTGTGGCGATACTAGAAGAAGACATAGTGCAGCGCAATGGGACAGAGAAAAGGAGCACACAGGATAAGCGCTTGTCCTGTGTGCTTTTCTCTGTCCCATTGTGCTGCGCTATGTCTTCTAATATGCTATACGAACAAGCCCAAACTACAACTTTGTTAAGATTGGTCATGATAGCTTTCTTTGATTTGGCTGCACTCTCTGAACTAGTTCTGTGAAGTTCCGCGTTGGTGTCGGCAGCGTGCAACAACAGCTCAGGCAGTTCAAATGCAGCTTGGCACTGACCGCTTCCAAAACAAATGGTCGAGTGCAGGCCCGATTGTCCAATAGCCTTGCTGTCGTCACGAAATTGCAACACACTGCATGCCGCCGACACCACCAAAATCCTGAAACACTTGGAAGAATTTTCAAGCAGCAAATCGCAATGAAGTTTTACCATAAACCTGCTCTAGGAAATGGTCGTTTCACAGAAAGAAAAAAAAAATCGTTGCATGTATACACACAGGCGACTTACGAATTAGCGCTGAAATGCTGCCCATGCGACTCGACTTGACCGCTCAGGTTTTCATTATGACTCCTCAAACAGTCACTCACCTCCTCTATGTGTAGGTCGAAGAAGCAGAGAACGTATGGTACAAGCTATTTAATGAAATGGTGACAGTTATTTGCTGAAAGGTTATGGCTTATGGGGGTTTAACGTCCCAAACCAACTCAGGCTATGAGGGACGCCGTAGTGAAGGGCTCCAGAAATTTTGACCACCTGGTGTTCTTTAAGGGAGCATAGACACCTAACTTTTGGGTGCGTGGTTTCTTCTTTTTTGAATGTAATGATGCCACTGCGGTGGCTCAGTGGTTATGGGGCTTCGCTGCTGACCCAAAAGACGTGGGTTCGATCCCGGCCGCAGGGGTTGAATTTGGATGGAGGCGAAATTCTAGAGGCCCATGTACTGTGTGATGTCAGTGCACGTTAAAGAACCCCAGGTAGTCGAAATTTCCAGAGCCCTTCACTACAGTGTCCCTCATAGCCTGAGTCGCTTTGGGACATTAAACCCCCATAAACCAAGCCAATCTTTTTTTGTAATGAGGTGTAAGGCGTTATTATACCCGGATTACCATGTGGTATGCTCCTATGGCTGCTAAATAATTTATAGCTGAATTTCTTTCTTGAGCTGTTTCAGTTTCACTAGCTGAAAGATGACTGTGACCTTAAAGAGAGGTTGTAGGTCATGTGAGGCGTGAAAAACTGCAATATAATTGGTGCTTCTACATTTGTTGTCATTCCTGCTCTTGAGGAAGGCTGGCTTCAGTACTGCAGTAAATTAAAACGATTAAGCAGCAATTATATCGCAGTTTTTCTCTGCCTCATGTGACCTAAAACCTCTCTTTGACGTCACAGCTCTCATTCGGCTGTTGAAACCGAAACAGCATGACAGAAATATTCGATTATAAATTATTTAGCGGTTGTAGGCGAATACCACATGGTGATTCATGCATAGTAGTGTCTTCCGCATCATTATAAAGAAGAAAATATGCCACCAAAATTAGGTCTCTATGCTCTCTTAACGTGCACTGGCATCGCACAGTACACGGGCCCCTAGAATTTCGCCTCCATCGAAATTCGACCACCGCGGCCAGGATGAAACCCGTGACCCGAAAGACGCGGGTTCGATGCTGGCCGCGGCAGTCGAATTTTGATGGAGGCGAAATTCTAGAGTCCCGTGTATTGCGATGTCAGTGCATGGTAAAGAACCCCAGGTGGTCGAAATTTCCAGAGCCCTTCGCTATGGCATCCCTCACAGCCTGAGTCATTTTGGGACGGTAAACCCCCATAAACCATAAAGCTTTCAAAAAAGAACTGTCATCATTTCATTGAATAACTAGTGCCATACCTTTCCCGCTTCTTCGACCTACACATGGGCACCGCCGTATTGCTGCACCGCAGCTGCGCTTCCATTTCGGCAAGTGCAAGCCAGCCTTGAACTAGTGCAGAAAGTGCAGCCAAATGGAAGAGACCTTATGATTATGTGGCTATTTCCTTTGCATTGGGTGGGCGACAGTTTTTGTCCTAGCCATTACATAGAAAGAAGAAACAAAAAGGAAACGTGGAAACATTCACTATTAAGACAACAGCTTTCACCTGCAGACCCCAAATGAACAAAGCCTGCCTGTATAGTGAACAAAGCAGCTAGGCTGTCACGGATCTAGCAAATTATAATTTTGAAAGTGGGCCTCCTGCTGTGAAACTGGCAACGTTTGTGCCCCTAGAGATAAGCAGAGGCGAGAAGCCACAGACGAATGTATGTAGGACAGGGAGCTGAACGAGGAAGTAGTTCCCATAATTGAAGAATACATGAAAAGACAAGGACGAGACACGTTTATGTTCTTCCTTCTGTGTTCGTCGTTTTGTTTTCACAAGTTAGGAGTAGATGTTTGTTGTAGTTTCACTTTTTTAGGAAAATGGGGAGAGGATTGTTCATCTTGAGACAAGTAGCCCAAAAGACAGAGCACAGGAGTGACTCACACAACATTAGTCTTTGCGTTTTGTTCCTACTGTTCTGTGTGCTTGCCCCCAAATTGTCCCCAAATGAGGCATTGACATGATCTTACGTGGTGCTTTGCTGGTAAAGGATGTGTGCTGCATGCATATGGGTGTGTGGCATTCAGATTCAAGCACCAACAAGACGTGTGGCTTCTAGTGCAGTAGGAATTATGGGAGGAAAAAGAGCCTCAAGGATGTAGATGAATAGTTTAGCTCTTCAGTTTGCCTTTTCTGAAAAATTTTGTGGCAGGAGGTTTTAGTACATGTCAGCCCACCCCTCATGTAATAGTCCCTTGTGGGCCTTTGAGGTACAAATAAATAAAAAGTAATGCCCTTTCAGACAGTATAATTTGCAGCTTTGGTGCAAGATTTTTGGTGGCCACTTCAGGGAGTGTTTGCCCAGAGCTTGTAGTGATTGCTTAATGGCGCTTGGTCCCAAGAACCGTACAGTTAACCAATTGCCCTCGTGCCTCTTGGTGAGAAAATCTGAGAGGTCAAAATGACAATTTACCATAGCTGTGAGCAGTAATGAGCTGGATGTATTGCCTAAGAGAAACGAGGTCATCTGCTTGACAGTAGTAAGAATTTTGGGTTAATTAGAGCATAGATGGCTTAACACCATCTTCCATATCTTAATAGATGTGGCATTGTTGGCATGTGTAATTAAAAATTTGTTTCGATGTGTGTGGCTGGTGAGCTGTCAGCTCTGGCATGACGAAGTTGTAAGCTCAACCAGAAGTACCTGTGCTGTTTGAGCTCAGGGCAAGAGCTTTGAGCGAGGCCGCTGCACTACGTCCTTGTTGTACATTTGGCTTTCATGGTACTCCAACTTCCTCCTTCCCCCACCTGTGTTAGGAATGTCGCCATGGGGCCGAGCAAAAGTGGTGGGGTATAATTAGAGCAGTGGCATGGCCATAAGGTCCATCCGAACAGCACTGCGTAAGACTTGTTTGCTGGATTGGCCCCGCAGTCAAAACTGGGGTGAGTTATGAGTGGGCCACTGTGGAAAAAGACAGTAGAGCAGCGGAAAACATGCCACGAATGGTGGAGAGCTATAGTTTGGAGGCAACCTTTGATGCCTTTGTTGCCATTGTGGTCAAAGTTATCTGTGCGACCATCAAGGGCAGCACCTGTTCTGAATGCATCGCATAGCAATAGATCAGAGCTTCAATTTTATAGTTGGATCATGGGCCTTACTGCAGGAGGTGTATGAATCGGTTCAGATTTCACATTGACATGCATCAAATTCAGCAACGTTAGTACTCACAGGTACAGTAAAACCTCATTAAGGCATACCTCGCGGCACTGTGGAAAAACTGTGTGCAATGCGGCAATATTGTCACGAAGACGACGAAGCTGGCAGTGGTATGGGAACGGAAAGGTCACGTTATAGGCGAGCGGCCATTAAAATCATCTCACTGCCATCATTCATCGCCGCTTATCATTTGGTGTGAGATGCGGGGTATCATCCCCATCCTGGTCCTGGATCTTCAGAGTCCTCCGCCTGCCGTTATCATCGGCCGTGTGCACCTGGTTCGCCCTGCTGTGCCCCAGCCCGCCGAACATGAACCGACCTCGCCGCTCACCCCAGTCCCGTCCCCTGCCCTGACCACAAGGCATGTTGACATAACAACGCTGCCACGACCCGAGACACCGCCCACACGTGAGGACACCGCCCCCTGCCCATGCCATTCGGTGCATTCAAGGGCTTCGTCCGTCGGCTACTGGCGACCTGTGTCCCGGAAGCTTCGTCAACCAGGATTCATTCACACATATCTTTCATCGTGGCAGCCAGCACTTCCCCCCATGCCATGTACCATCCTTCTCTGAACCCATCTCCACTGAGCCGTCTCTCCATCGGTGTCTTCTATTCACTATCGGGACAATCGCTCGGCAGCCCCGGGTAGTCTCACTAAAACGACGAAGCTGGCAGTGGCGCAGGAACAAAAAGGTCGCACTATAGGCGAGCGGCCATTAGAATGATCTCACTGCCATCGTTCATCGCCGCTTATTATTCGGCTGGTCGCCACTTAACAATATGCCCAAACTGAAAGCAGCCTGAGTATATCCGTTGACCTAGTAAAAGATGATACCTGAGGCATTTCAAAGAATGCGCAGGTGAAACCTTTTAATCACATAGCTACGAGTGCAGCCCTCGAAGGTATGTAAGCCAGGTCCCGTGTCCCAGCTGCTCTATTAGCCTTAGGCCGTATTTGAGTGAACAAGCAAGTGTCTAGCACGCATGCAGTTTTTTCCAACAGTACAAGTTTAGCTGTCTTCAGCTTCCATGTAGGCGTTACTTTCATTGGATGGCTTTTTACCAATGATGGAAGCAACAGTGTCAATACCAAACTGTGCTGAAGAAGTCTTGGTTTGCAGTGTCTAATACATCACCAATCGTGCAAAAAAAAATGACTCTCCGCAATGCGTCCTCTGCAACAAAATACCTCCTGTAAACAGGAGGTATTTTAGGAATACCTGCTCTATTCCGAGGCCTGGATTCAGAACAGTTGGGGATAAGAGTTAATGGAGAATATTTTAGTAATCTGCAATTCTCAGGTGATATCTCTAAGTCGCTCAGCAGATGAACTGCAAAGCAAGATCAGTAAGCAGAATGGTGGGTCTAAAGAATTAAAGGAGTATAGACACCTAACTTTTGGGTGCGTGTTTTTTTGTTTGTAATGATGCGTAAGGCGTTGTTATACATGAATTACCACCTGGTATTCTCCTATAACCACTAAATAATTTATAATAGCATTTCTTTCTCGTGCTGTTTCGGTCTCAGTTTCAACAGCCGAATGAGGACTTTGATGCCAACGTGTGCCTACAGGTCACGTGAGGCATAAAAATGCAATATAATCGCTGCTTCCACATTAGTTGTCATTCCAGCCCTTGAGCAAGGCTGGCTTCAGCCCTGCAGTAAATTACAACGATGAAGCAGCGATTATATCGGCGTTTTTCTATGCCTCACGTGACACAAAAGTACTCTTTGACGTCACAGCCATTGTTCGGCTGTTGAAACCTAAACAGCATGACAGAAAAAAATTATACATTATTTAGCGGCCGTGGGCAAATATCACATGGTGATTCATGCGTAGTAGTATTTTATGCATCATTGTAGAGAAGAAAACATGCCACCAAAGTTACGTGTATATATTCCTTTAACACGCAGAAAACCAAATGGAAAATGAACTTGGCCATTCCCTCCAATGCAAATGCTTTGTGGTGTATAATATTGTTACGTGGTGGCCGTCCAAAGAGTGAGGCGCGATGAACAATGGCAGAGTTATAATTTAATGGCCGTTGGCCTAGCGCGACTGCTCTGTAATGCACCACAGCCAGCTTCGTCGTCTTTGTCACAATATTCCTTTTTCTCAAGGACATTGTCACATGTAGGGAACTGGGTAGTGTGTCATTGTTTGCGTAAGTACTTAAGGACACTGAGAAGTTCCCTAGGCAGCCGCTGACCACACACCATGCGTGGCAAAATTACTTTTGAAAAGTAATTAAATTCTATTACTAATTCATTTCCTTGAAATCACAGAAGTAATTAAATTACATTACAAATTACTGGTCTCAAAAAGTAACGACATTACATTACAATTACCTGCCTTAAGTAATGAAAATTACTTAGTTTCGATGCTAAAATGTTGCGCATTGGTCATGGTTTGTGCAAAATTTCAAGTTTTTTGTTTGCACTGCCAATGAGCTTGAAAATGGGTGTTGGAAATTTTGCCCCTCTTTACTCAATTTGAACAGCCACTTTGCTGATGTCGATGGTCTTTCTCATATCACTCTTCAATCAGAAGTACATCATTCAATGTGTAATATCGTCCCACCATCCTGATTTTGAAGAATTTGTCATCCGCATAAACAGCCGGAGTACATTGACTGCTTATCCACGCATCATCCCAAAAGTGCACAGGGGTGCAGAGAAGCTGCCAGTTCTGCTGATATTCAATTGATTTGTTCTGCAGGCAAGTTGGTGGAAATAAATTGCATGTCAGTGGGACGCTGTTGCCTTTGTTGCCCTTAAGTTAGAAATAGGGCCTCAAATGAGGCCAAAAAAAACAACTCACGACCAACTTTCTTAGACGTGTCAGTTGAGACTTCTTGTCAGTGCGGCAATGTCAAAGTACTTGCTCAAGCACTCGCAGTGCATCTGTGCGAAGGTGCCATATGGCATGCCTTGGTCATGGCGCTCTTCTGGTGGCCATGCAGTGCGTTTGTGTGTGAGACCGTATGCAGTGCAGGAAGATGCGTAGCAGTCCTGTGACTGATATACAGACTTTTCACAAAGGCAGTGCTGGCGCCTGCGCGCACATCACCTCTCGTCTGCGTACGCCGCTTCCCTGGGGTGCTGGCTATTACTGGTGGCGCACTTTTAAGGCAAGAGCCTTAAGTGGCACTTTAATGCGATACCCGGCTATGTTGTCGATGTCCAGGAAAAGTGGTTCACAACCCCCAGTGACATCATCAGAAAAGAGAAAAATTTCTTCCGAGGGTGCAGAGAATTGAACCATGGGCCTTGAGACTGTGAGGTGATCGCGCAACCCATTGGCCACAAAACCGCGTTGCTTCGTGGCGAGTCATGATTTAATGTGTTGCCCTATGACTGTATGCTAATGAGTAGGTGTGTCACTAGAAAGGAAGGAAACAATATAAATTAAAAAATGAATGTTTTTCGCCTTCAAAGCATGGAAGTAGTCTCTAGTGCCCTCCGTAATTTATTTTATCTTTGGGAGTCGCCGCTGTGGCTCATTGGTTATACAGTAAAAGCTCGTTAATTCGACACTGACGGGACTGCGAAAAATTGTCGAATTAACCGAATGTCGAAATATCGAATGAACCACAAAAACCATGAAATTTGCCCCAGCATGACATACCTTTATTTGGCAAAGAAGTTTGTTATCGTCGTCTGCTTTTTCGGGCGAATTTGAGCAGCTACAATAGCTCTAACAGCTGCCAGATGCTCCGCGGCACGCGAACCATCCGGAATTTGTTCACAGAAGTCTTCCAGCACGGACAAGGCTTCTGCGGCTTCTTTCACCATGCGCTTCGGCATTTGGGGCAGGTGCTCACAATCGCCATCTTCCGACGAATCGTCGTTGTCGGCGCCTGTCACTTCTTGGATGATTTCATCCTCGGTCAGCTGACCGGCAATGGCGACACCATCATCGATGGACACGTAATCCCCGAGCCGCACGGCAGGAGGCAAAACGCTGCCGAAACAGCTGTCGTCTTCTGTGGTTGCGTCAGCTGCTTCTGTGGGCAGTTCCCCCACACCGCAGTTCAGTTGCACAAAACCGCTGTGCCGAAAGCAGTTCGCAATAACTGCTGTAGGCGTGTTGGCCCATTCGTGCGCCAGAATGTTCAAAGCGCTGAGGAGCGTAAGGTCGTACTTCTTCCCAGCTTCCATACAGAGAAGCCTGGGCACAAATTAAAGGCCCACTCACAGGGAGGTAGGCCTCACGTGCGTTTCTAATCCATCGCATTACGGCTTCTTCGAGTTCCGGGTGGGCCGCAGTCCGCAGTCGTTTCCTTTTGTCACCGTAGGCTTCACTGTCAAACGCCTCCATAATGCTGTTTTCATTCTTCACGTAAGTGGCCAAGGTGGTTCTTTTAACATCATACTTGACCATCACGTCAGAGCGTGAAACACCATCCTTCAGCACCTTCAATATTTCCACTTTCGTGGCTAGGTCCTTCGCCTGGTTGTACTTCGGCCGCTTTGCCGGTGTCGCCATCGGAGCAGGACGCGATGGCGAGGCGCGCAGGCACGGCGCGCTACGCACTAGAAAACAGCACAGTAAACACGCTGGCAAAGCACGCAATACCCAGAAAAGGCGTGTTAGGGTTCAATAACTGCGATCGTAGCAGCAAGAAACACGGGGCAACGACGACACGCCAAAACGAGACTTGCTGAAGATAGGGTTAATACGACGACTGAGCACGACTGCAAGAGACAACGAAGCACAAAGAAAGACACCGGGCGCTTCGGCCACTGCTAACCTTGCTTCCCTCGCCCTCTCTCGCACTGCTGATGACAATGACCGTACGGATGGCCTACGCTACATTCTTTTTTTCCAACTTTACAGTAGCGCCGCTCTTGGCGGGCCGTGGAACTAGGTCGAATTAACCGATGGGCGGTAAAATTTGTCCGAATTAACGAGAGTTTTGCCCCATAGACTCCTATATATAATTGTAGGGACCATGCGTGCAGGTCGAATTATCCGATTGTCCGAATTAACGGGGGTCGAATTAACGAGCTTTCACTGTATGGTGCTCGGCTGCTGACCCGAAAGACTGGTTTGATCCCGGCCTCAGCAGTCTCATTTCGGTGGAGGTGTAATGCTATAGGCCCCTGTACTGTGCGATGTCAGTGCACTTTAAAGAACCCCAGGTGGTCAAAATTCCTGGAGCCCTTCACTATGGCATCCCTCATAGCCTGAGTTGCTTTGGGACGTTAAACCTCATAAACCAAACTAAACCAAAGCAAATCTTTGTAGCATTTTTTAGGACATGTCCAGAAAATTTGGGACATTAAACCCCCATATACCCTACCTTTGCTTTGTATATGCTCATCTCCACAAACATGAGGCCAAAGCATGGCAGATGCGAGGAGAAGCATGGACTCGGTATCCAGCAAAAGTAATATTGCTAGTAATTGATTACTTTTCCATGAAATTACTGCTTGACAGTAGTTCATTACATCACTAAATTTCCAGGCCACAAAAGTAATGAACTACATTAGAAATTACTGAGAAAAATAATTTAATTACTGTAATTATATTGCAGTAATTTAATTGCTGGCTAGCCTGCCACGCACTGATTTCAAGGTGATTGCACGCTGCTTTTCAATGAATGCGAAATCCTGACATGATAGCTTCTGCAAATGGTACGAAACAAGGCCTTTTGCATTTTTAAAGGCAAAGGTTTGTGCCACCTTCCCTTTTATTTTTTTGTCCCCCCCCCCCCCTCCTTTTCTCCTTTCATATCTTTTTTTGGATGTTATGAATGCAATGTTTTAGCAACAAGCTTGAATTAGCCCCTATGAAAAATTTTTTTGCTGGTCTGCACGTGACTGTCTCTATGTCCAGGTTTTGAGCCATTTCCTAGTCCCTGGCATTTATTGGCACTTTCACTTCATTAAAACCTTTGTGAATGTGCTGGCACAAATTTTGAAAAGTTCCTTTTCTAGCACTTGCAAGTTGTTTCCATATTTTTGTTATCCATGGGGATGAAGTTTCATGGCATGTCCAGTCCGTCAAATATTTCTTACCGTTCTCAGATATTTTGTCCCGTTACACTTGTGCATTGTGGAAGAGCCGCAGCTGCTCTTAAGATGCTTTGTGTCTTTGCCTTTGTGCAGGGCAGCAGCGGCGTCTTCTCCACAATGCTCAAATGCGTGTGGGCAAAGCATCCAAAAATGATGACTAGCTTGGCTGGCATTTTCTCTTGGTATCTGAATGCATCATATGGTCAGAATTTGGCAAAATTATGGACATGTATGCCAGGGAATCATTTCAAAAAGTTCTCCAGGATTTGTATTGTGAATAAAAATAGCACAACACGCATAATTTTTGGTTTTGTGATACTGCAGATTACACGAATCAAGAACAGAGCAGCAAGGTTCTACTGTATTTCTTGGAAGGGCTGTGACGGTTTTAAAGGGTGTCTAGCAATCTAGAATTGTCAAGAGGAATTTCGTTTACCTGGAAAAATCGGGGAGTTGTGAGGGATACCGTCAAGAAAGTGGTCAAGTCTAGGAAAACGACGGACTGAAATTAACGCACAGACAGATCTGCTGCGAGTTTTAACGATACTGTGAGTGTCCAGCACACGGTCCGTTGTTATTGACATGACATATTTTTGCTTCTAATGAGTATTAGGCATGGCGGCTTGTCTGTTTTAGCTGTCTTTTTCTTGTCTTTAATTAAGTGAGCATTGTATATACTGGTTGGTTCTGTACAGGTTGCCACACTCCTCATTAAATTTGATCTGGTGCATATGAATAGACACAGCTACGTTCAAAAGTATTTTCTGTGGAATAAGCCGTAGTCATAGTAATGTGCAGAATTCATGCACTTTCAGTATGCTGATGCGAGGTGCCACGTCACCCCAGTGTGGCATCAAAATCGATCTGTAAATCTTGCTCTCAGGCCTCGTCAATCTTGTAGGCTATTGCAGAAACAAATAGAGGCTAGTTTCTCTGCGGTTCGAGCTGTTATGACGAGGTCGTATAAAGCTGTTACTTTTTGTGGAAATCGCTTGATGCTTGTCCTGTGCCATTGCTGCTATCGAAAGGGATGCCAGAGTGTGCCTTCATTGGAAAGGCAGTAAAAGGCAGTGCTTCTCAGTGATGAGCAAACCAACCTTTGTCAGCCCTCTTGTTCAAGGGTTCCTTCTTGAAAGCCTGAAGTATTCTTTTGCAGTACATTGAGCAGTGTATGGAGCCCCTGAAAGCATGCAGAGTGTTCCATTTTGAAATTTTCCAGAATTTTCTCAAAGTAGAGTTGTTTGTTTCTTTTGTGAAAGCACATGTAATGTCAGCACATATGGCCACCACTCATATGAACCATTAAAAGAAAGCAACAACTTGTGAGCATATTTTAACAAACTTCCAAATCTAAGACTCCGGATCACCCAGGCACTTTTCATCTAGTGAGAAGGGAAACAGCTGCTAAAATTCCTGCACAGATTCCTAGTTGAAATGTGCCAGCATCTGTGGGTCCGTTACGGCCAGGGATTCCAGTGTGGTAAAACCCATACACAAGAGTTAAGCGGCCCATGTCCCGTCAAGAATGCTGCATCTGGGGCAGCATTCCACAGCTGGAGGTGTCACAAGGGAGTGTGGAAGACGTCGTCTTGTTAATGCTCTCACTTTTGTTGTATCTTAAGCTGCTGTTCATAGATTTTTTGTGTCATTAATGTTTCTCAACAATGCCACATCACGTCATGCGCCTTTTCAGTGTCTGAACTGTGACAAGAGCATCTCCACCGCAGCTGTGGCCTCGTGCTTAAGTGCTCGCCTCGGCTACGGGAGGTCGTAGGTACGATTCCCGCGGCCTCCGGTCCACCAGCCAATTAATCCAATAGGAACAGGCGGTCCCCCAGCCTAGTGCTCGGCTCTCCAGGGTGCACTGCGTGGGAAGGATAGCCTGCACCTCAAAATTCCCGTCAAATGCGGGCACAAAAACGTCTCCGCGTGGTTAAAACCTGCAGTCCAAAACTCTCGCCTTGTGCCAGTTACAAAACTTATGTTCACTTCTCTAGCCTCAAGAGAGATGTGCCATAGCTCTCTCCGCTCACAAACCGCCTTCGAGCAAAGTGCAGCGGTATTTGCTTGCTACCGTTGTGGCTGGCGCACACGCATCGGCAGGTGTGCATGATGGGTTAAAAAAAAAGATGGGCTTCTACCGCACGAGGTGGATTTAGGGTTGCTTGATGGCGGAACTTATCTCTGATCCGTCAAGGCAACGGTTTGGTCGAAGACCCTTCTCCCAAGCATCTCACCCTGGGTGAGCCGAGCATCATGGCGGGAAAATCTTAAAACCGGTGGGTACCCGGTGGCACTGGGAATCGAACACAGCACCTCCCGAATGTGAGGTGGATGCTCTACCACAAGGCCGCGCTTCGGTGCTATGATCTTCGCCAAAAGGCTGAGAAATGAAAAGCCGAAAGATTGTCGTTCGGCAGCTTACAAAGTCAAGCTGTCATGTTTTTTCCTGAACACAGTTATGGCTCAGACTAATTGTACCATTCTACATGATTTTCCCTCATTCATCGAGATGCTCAATAAGCTTTAGGATGCGATAAATTATGAAGAGGAATGAAATGTTTCTTTTCATCACTGCATTTTGTGGAAACATGTTTGTATTGTAATTTCAAATATCTTTTTTATAATTTGAACTACTCGAAAATAAAGCATATCGCAGTACTGGCCGGCATTTCGAAAGGCCCTGGTATGTGCAGCATGTGTACGAGAGCAGACGATGCAACGGTCCCTGTGGCACTGCTTTTGGAGCCCACATGGCCAGGGTTGCTGCTCTTCCTTGGGAGTGACGTTATAACGCACCCTGACACTCAGAAACCGAAATCGCTCAGCATAAATAATGCAATATTTAATGCGCATATTTGAATCGCTGAGCACGTATCACGTGCCTGGTGGGAGTATGCAATGTTTGAAACTAAGAACACTCCAACCAAAAATTTGATGTCTCCGCCCCTTTAAGGTTTTGGGTTCAGCATACGGAGCTTGTGACCTCCTGTGTGCCAGTGTCAGAAGCCTTTCAGAAACCCTTTCGTTGTTTGTTTTGACTATTTTTATTCATTCTTGGTCTCTGCCTTGTACACACTTTTTGTGTGTGGTTTCTCCGGCACATCTTGAGCAATGTTCCTTTTATCCTTTTTTTTGAGGATCTCTTTAATGTCCATACACAAAGCCACTACAGGAGTGTGTGGGCTGCTGCTATAGTCTGTTGGGAGATGTCCTTATCTTTTTTTCTCTCATATGCATTCCATTTTTTTGTGTTTCTCTTAGTGGTTTATTCATTGCATTTTATTGTTCTGCGTTTGCATACTTTTTTCTCTTTTCATGGCATCCAACCCTGTGTATGACTGACACTAGTGGAAAGAGTGCAGCAGCCGACCTTGCATGACGCGGAATTCTCTGGTCCCAGGCACCTATTCCCTGTTCCAGGCTACTGGCTCAAGATTGTGCCCACAAGTCTGCACCTTGGCCTACAGGCAGAGTCGCATTAGGCCCACGTCGGCCAGGACTTCCTTGCCAAATAAAGTATTCCTACCGACGCGCCTTGTCAGTAATTGATGAAGCGTGTGAATAAATGAGTAACAACTTCGTTGGCCGTATAGAAAAACCGTGTTACAAAGCAGTTTTTTTTTTTTTTATGACGATACCCAGCCACCACATTGTTTCCTCTGAGTAACCTACTCATCTTTGAGGTAAGTGCTTGCCGTGTGTCGCATCACAGTCTGAAGTTTTGCTGCAGAACCGCATATTGCCTTCCTGTTTATGCCATTGCAGCAGAAAATTCTCCACAAAGCTAATGAAAAAAAAGAAATTTCGCCAACATACTGCTTTGAGACAACTGCTAAATGGGTGCTGAAGCCCAGTGAACATTGTAATTGAGGCCCTTTGAATTGAATGTTCTTTGTAGGTATTTTACAAAGGCAAGATAACAGCCCTAGCAGTGCTACTGGGATTGCAACTCTGCAAACGAGGTGGATTCTGTAGCACTGGGCTCTTGCTGGCAGTTTTCGAAATTCGCATTACCCGAAACTGCACTGTAAAAGCATAAAGAAAACGATGTCTTCCTCGGTAATTCATGCCATGCAACATGACATGGAAACCATCACATGGCCAGTTTATCCATTGCCTTCAGGTTCAAGACATCTGCCAGTTTCTATACGGTAGCTTCAGACTGTTGCACTGGAAAATTACATTTCTCTTGACACTTTTTGAGCAGGAATTGCGTTTACCCTGGTTTTCTTGATTTATGTTTCGGGTGCACAAACTGGGTAATATCAGGCTTTGCTAACAAGAGGCCCTAAATATTCACTAAATTTGATTTATAATCTTCTCTTACTGTTGTGACCTATCTTTCCTCAAGCAGAACAGTGGTCTGAGCTAGGTGGATGAGTGAATTCGCATCACCTGTTAATGTCAGATTATTTTTTTCGTTTCTCAGCTGCTGAGGGCCATTATTGCCAGAGGGGTATGTAAGGTGTGTACTGTGGACAGACGGGGAAATCGCTTAATTCAAGCCGGCGGTATTTACAAGCTGGCACTTCTCTCCCGTCAAAATCGCATATTTCAGTGCAACCAAGCTGCCGGTAATGTAAGCATACGCAACGGCCTTACAGCTTACCTGTCCTGATCGATGAAGCTTGGCAATGCAGCGTGCTGCATACGGCCATCGTGGAGAACCACTCGTCTACTACCCCTGTCACATGGTGCTTTCAAAGTGCAGTTTCTCTCCCCAGCTGCGCTCCTGTTCCTGCCACGACGTGGGACCCGTTTATGTTACCGTATGCGGGGCCTATTGAGTGGAATCTAAGAGGCGCCGCTGACAATGCTGATGAGCGGTCGCATAAGAATGAAAAGACCCGTACCAACCCTTCTGGTCGGGCTCTCTTTATTCCGAACTCTGCGTAAAGAACATTTTTCGGTCCCCTTACCCTTTGTTTCTAACCAGCATAGTTTGAACAAATTTTCGGTCACTTTATAGTTAGAAGTATCGAGGCGTCGAATGCCTGACTGTTGGTACGTGGCCATATATGTATATTTCCCACCCATGGTGTGCGCACAATTTGTCCCTAAACGTAATGATCGTTGGATATATTGTCTTCATCTTCAAAAGACTTGTCGAAAATCTCAATTTTATTATAGCGACAAATTTATATACAAGACTGCTCAAAGGGAGCACGGCTACAGAACCATCGCCGCGCACACGTGTTCACTCTTGGCGCTCTTAATTCACTTCCAATAGATTGACCGAAACTTTGAGCTATAAAAGCGAGCACAAAACAACGAGAATTCACAGTGTGAGCGTGTATTTGAAGGATCGCGCATAAAAGGTAATTTTACCACTAAACGTACTGATCATAATGCTTGCATGCGGCACAGCGAAACGGTGATATCGATATGAGATGGAATTCCGCATCTGGCAGCTTCTAGCCCTCGCAGTGAAAAGAGGCAGGATTAAATTTTCCCTTTGCAAAACAAACATCTAGTAGAACCCGCTGCTACGTTCGCGGTTGCTGCGTTTTTCCCGGTACGTTTTTTTTTTTTTTCATATGAGCCAGGTAGTCCAGCTGCCACAGAAGCCCCTACAACTGAAACTCGATCGCCTATATCTGTTACATAATGCAATTGTTGCATAATTCCCTCGTCGTACGTCGCGAAAGTCATCTCACGATGGTAGTTTATGCCGTCCCGGAATTCGTTCAATGCGCGCGTAATGGCGACGCCGGCCAGAAAAAGCGATACTATACACGTGCTCTATATAGGCACTTGTTCGCCACTGCGTTCGGCGACTTCTGGAAGCGCCCAGGCCAACGCCAGCACACTTACAGACCATGTGATTTTTTGTGCGTCTGTTGGCACAGTTACATCGACGATGCGACGCTAGCGCGAACGACAGCACAAAACGAAACTATGCCGCGGCAGACTGCACAAACAGCGGTGTACGAAATGCGCTTGCGCGGGTTCGCTCCGACAATTTTGTTTCTGCCATCCGCTTTATTCTTGTCGCCTGCACCTTAAAATACAGAATTTCTAGATTCCAATACAGCGATGATTCTATGGTATTTTTAATGCGGCCACCGCGATAACAGCGAAGAAGCGCGCGCGTACAACATCTTCGCACGCTCCAGGCATGCTCCCTCTTCATTGCTAAATACCTTCCACAGACAGCTGCTCAGGCTAACCGAGACTCGTCGCAGTGCGTTTCTGAAGGACGGTATTTGCTTGTCAGCTTTGTCCCCCTTTCCCTTATATATCGTGTTCATTCTACTTGATCGCCATAGGATGTGCCCAGTGTTTCCCACAAACCATCTTTAATAACGTTGCCGTAGGCTCGCCTGATATCCAGAAATGCTAGCCATTGGGGCCTGTGTTCCTTTTGAGCAATCTCTATATAATGTGTCAATGAAAACATTGTCCTAGCTCCAACCTCCTCTGTTTCCGGAACCCATTGTGTAGCTCCCCTAGCACCCCCTCGTTCTCCATCCAAGCCTGCAGTCTGTCCTTTATAATCTGCATCACCACTTTATAAACCACACACTTCACTGTTATGGGACGGTATTTGCTAATGTCAGCTTTGTCCCCTTTTCCCCTATATATCAAGTTCATTCTGCTTGATCGCCATTCATCCAATATCATTTTGTTCACTAACTCTATTAATGTTTGCTTGAATTTTGGTCCTAACTTCTTTATTAACATAATCGGAATACGATCTGGTCCTGTCGACGTGCCACTAGCAGCCTTCTTCTCTTGTCGTAACGCTAGCGCTTGGTTGCGCTCTGTGGAGGGCCACTGCGTCCGACACGGCCGCGCATCGAAGCGAAGTGGCAGATGACGCGAAGCGCCACGCCCAGGTCCAACTTCTGCGCCACTCGACTGCGATGAATGGCCGTGTCGGACGCAGTGGCCTTTCAGAGAGTGCAGCCACGCACTCGCGTGTTCAGGGTGGACGACCCTGTACGTATGGGACCGCTGCTCGCTTCGATCGACGGATGCCTCGGGGACTGCAGAACCACCGTGCCTGATCCTATTTCTGACCATTGCCACACGTTGTAAAGAATTCACATTACTAACTTGCCTATACTCTGCGCAAATCAAGACGAAAGCTCGGAACGGATGAGCGCACATATGCCCACTCGAACGACCCATATATTACGCGAAATGAAAGCGTATTTTCATACGGTCAATTACGACAAGATTTTCCTGAGAAAGCTTCGAAAAGACTTTCATTTTTCTGGAGCGCCTTCGAAGGCACATGCACTACACAAGTGCGAGCACACAAACCACACAAGCGTCCTTTCACAACGAATGTGCCACACCACACGTCCAGAGCATCCAGAGGCCGACCAAACAAGCAAGCGATGCAAAACGCCCGCGCCCGCACGACCGCGATCCACAAATGACGCCAAGCCAATCTATAATCCATGGGTGAAAATAACGCTTTCGTTATTACGACCAGGTCGAAATAACGATTTGGCTTGGCTTTCCGTTATTTTCACCTGGTCGAAATAACGCCGGCCTTTCACCTGGTCGAAATAACGCCGGCCCGCGCAGCAGCGCAGCCAAGCCAAGCTAACCGGCCTAGCCACTGCACGTGGCTACTGCCCACATCATCTCCCCTGACAACAAAGCAAACTCTTGGAAGGAATGACGCAACGGCCACACCTGGTGTGTCGGTGGGAGACGTCCGCGCAGGTTGTTTGTGAATCTTCTAGAGAAACTGAACTTCCAGGGAGTGTTGGTGCCTTGTCTTCATGTATGTCGCCATACAGAGATTCCTCGTGTACGACTTCTTGGTTGTCTCTCTCCTCTTGCGCAGGCTTGAGAAAAGGGTTAAGATTGGTTTGATTTCGCCGTATAGTGGCGTTCCCAGTGTCACCTATATATGATCTAGGCTCGCTTGCGGGCGCCACCACCTTCCCTTCTCGCTTAAAGTCTGTAACCCAGACTCCATCTCCTTCCAAAAGGGTCGGAAATTACCGTACGCCATGTCGTCTATCATAGTTTCTTCGCTGCTGTTCGCGGTATTGAGTTCCAAAATTCCGAAGCTTAGCGGCGTCTGGAAAACGGGGAACAAGCCTTCCGGGAGTCGGAGGAATCTTTGTCCGCAACCGTCTCCCCATCAGTAGATCAGAGTGGCTGTAGCCGTTTTTCAGTGGAGACGACCTGTAGGACAAGAGGGTCAGGTACGGGTCTTGGGTCGTCTTCATTGAAGTTCTGATGATTTTCACCGCAGCCTCAGCGAGTCCGTTGCTCTGAGGGTAGTGTGGGCTTGGTGTGGCGTGTTTGAACCCGTATTCTTGAGCAAACTTAGTGAAGTCAGAGGACGAGAACTGCGGACTTCCCGAATGGCGTGAGGAAGGTAGTAAGCTCCTTGCTGTCTACACTGAGCGGTATCTGCCAGAATCCTGAATTGGCATCGATCTTCGGTAGTGTTAGGCAGTGACGGAACGCTCCGCTTGTGCTACCTCGGACGCTTAAAACAGCTGGCCGCCCCACACCAGCTGTTGTGTACAAGTGCTGTGCGCGTGTGTCGCGGTGGTTTCTGTTTGTGGGCGCACGCGCGCAGCCATCTGCATTCCAGGCGGCGCCTGGCGGCGACGACACGGGCACCTCCCCCTTGGAGACGACGCGGCGCCCAACGCAGCCGGCCGCCTCCTGCCCAACGCAGCCGGCCGCCTCCTCATCGGCGACACCCCCCTCTCCCACCCGGCGGCCGCGGCGGCTGAACGCGCGGGGCCTGAACATTTGACTTGTAGTGTATATATGCCCTCACCCCTATCTCTTTCCTTCTATCCCCTCACCTCTTTTGTTTCACTTCTTCAAACTGCCTGCTATCCAGCTCAGGTGCCGCCGTTTAGTGATGGCAGATGCCGGGGTGAGCAAACATCTTTTACCTTCCTTTTTGTTATTTTAAATAAATAATCACTATATATATCGATCTTCGAAATCACTTTGGCTCCGTGAAGCAGCCCGAGTATGTGCTCGACGGAGGGAATCGGATGCCACTCTCTCAGGACGTAACGGTTCAGTTCAGTGAAGTCCACGCAGATTCTAACATCGCCGTTTGGACTACCACCATAGGTGCATGCTCACCATTCAGTCGGCTCATCAACAGGTGAAATGACGTCAATATTTTCCATTCGCTGCAGTACAAGCCTTGTTTTCTTGTAGAGCGGAATTCGTATGTGGCGAGGGTAGCTCAGAACAAATGGTTTCGCACCTTCGCGCAAACAAGAAACCATGGAACACCAACTCGCCCAATCTGCCGTCCTTCTACAGTTCTGTGTTCTCTTAGTAGCTTGCAAAGGCTTTGAAACAACGAAGGAAATCCGTCTCTTGGGCTCACCTTCTTTGCGACGTCGCTTACTAAGGTTAACACCTACAAGTCTTTGATGGCGGTCTTGCCGAGTAAGTGAGATTGGGCATCTTCCAGCATGATTCACGACCACGGCAGGCGAGTTGAAGACGCGCTGCGCCCCTGGCTGTGCGATAGGTCACTCATCAGGACTTAGAAGGGTCAGGGTTCGGGCTAGTGGGTAATCAGCATGAGGATTCATAGCGCAAAGAATACACAGGACACAACACAAGCGCTTACTTCCACTGAATGGTCTTTATTTGGCACTGACAGCCTTATAAAGGTCAGGTATTGCTCAGGTACAAACAACAATGATTATCTTGTCAAGGTCATGATGTGTCACGGAAAGACGAAAACCAAAACAATGAAAACATTAAAAATATAAAAAATAAAAAAACAACATAAACCTACCAAACCGTGCACAAGTTTCACACTTTCGCCCTCTGCCTTGCGCCTAAGAAAGCTAAGTCTTTCATTGATAAAAACACCGAAGGATCACTGATACAATTTTCCAGTCCCTCTTTTTCCATCTCTGCCGCTTCAATTATTTCCCTCGTTTTTTGATTGCTATTTTTTCCTAATACTGAACACTCCTTGAACTTAGGCGTGCACTTGTGACTATGGCAGTGACGGGCCAGATTACCTGGTCCATGATCTCTAACACTTGTGTGGTGCTCGCTGAGTCGCTTGTTCAGGCACCGGCCTGTCTGCCCGATATACAACTTGCCACATGAAAGTGGCAACCTGTATATAACGCTATCGGCACAAGTTACAAATGGTTTATGATGCCTTACAGAGCAGGCCTTCTTATCCTGCTTGTCTGGACATGTGTTCTTACACATGCGGGACAGTTTTTCTGGGGCTGACATGCAAATTTTTACACCAATTTTCTCTCCAATCTTTTTGAGGCCGTGGGAAATCCTGTGAATATAAGGTATTACTTCAATTTTGCGGGTACCTTCTTCTTTATCTGTCAACGTTGTGTTTTTCTTTTGTCTGCGCATGCTTTCTGCTACTGCTACTACAAGGTACCTCGGGTAACCCGCTTCCTGAAGGCGATGAACCTGATTATTGAAACTTGTTGTCATTAGGCAGGTGCACGACTTATTGACTGCATTGGACAGGCATGTTTTTACTACTCCTCTCTTGACTAACTTCGTATGTGCGGAGGTAAACGGTAAGAGAGACTTATTCCCTCTAAGCTCATACATCCAGCAAACCCGACTCACAGAAACTAATTTTAAATCAAGGAAACGGATCATTCCTTCAACAGGAAGCTCGTGAGTAATGGACAGTGGCTCAAGACACTTCGCGAAGGTAGATATAGTGCTTTCTGCTACCTGAAGAAGGCTTCCATTGCTCTTCTGAAGAACAACCAAGTAATCATCTACAAACCGGAACGTTTTTATCACCACTTTACTATCTAGATTACTCTGTATCCTCCTATCTGCGCTCGCAAGAAACAAGTCACTAAGGGCAGGCGCTATGCACGAACCTATACACACTCCCTTTTTTTGCAGATATACTTCCTCATTCCACTTAACAAAGGTTGACGAGAGGTACAGGGACACTAAATTCAAAAAACCATCAGCTGAAATACCAGCTTCATTTTGAAACGATACGGCGCCATATTTATGAATGCAGTCTTCAGTGCATTCTAAAAGCTGCTGATGAGGCAAAGAGTAGTAAAGGTCCTTTATATCTATTGAAAGAAATCCTACATCTGCACCCTGAAGCCCTCTCAGGTAGTCAACAACTTGTTCTGAGCTTCTGATCATAAATGGGTCGTCAGGTTTCAACAGCTTCAGCTTAGTCTGCAAAAACAGGCCTACTTCCTTCTGCCAAGAATCACGTTCGGAGACGATGACCCTAAAAGGCGCCTCTGGCTTGTGGGTCATGACTGAGAAAAACATCTCAAGTGCATATTTTCCTGAATTCGTGATTGCGAGCAAAAGCCTGGACAGATCCAGCTGCTTACACAATTTCTTCGCTTGTGCTTTTGCTTTTTGCACTAAGAAAGGTTGGTGCCGATCAAACACTGAATTAACAGCATCATGTGCTTTCTTACGATACAAATCTATCGGAAGCACTGCAAAGCCTCCCTCCTTATCTGACTGTAGTATACACAAGCCATTGTCCTTCAAGTACCTAACTGTCTTCCTCACCAGAACACACGTGCTTGACGGCTTCCAATTGTTTAGAAGATGCAGGCCTTCTACGTTGCACCATTCCTTCTCTGCGGACGGGGCACGACTCGTGACTTGTTTGACGAAGGATAAGAGTTCAGGCGCTGATTTCTTCGGTGGCACCGCATACTTCGGTCCCAGCTGAACAGTCCGCTGCACAAAGTCCGGAAGCCTGACGTTGCCGAAAATGTGGACCCTTGAACCTTGACCAGGTTTCCTATCCCTCTTCAATAAGCGAAGCCTCCACAAGCTGGATTGCCATAGGTTATCTGCGGTGCTGTCTATCAGGCTGCAGTATTCTTTCCATTTTCGTCGCTTGGACGCTGGCGGTGAACGTTGATGGAAAACTTGAGCATGCAGGGCATCCTTGTAAAGGCGACCTTGTCTTTGCCACTCCGAACGAAGAATTTTGCAGACCCGGTTCGCATGATTGATGGAAGGTGGAAGAGCCCCAAACAGTGCCTGAACATCCTCAGGTATTACTTTGACGCGGATGGCCCGTCACTGCCGTAGTCACAAGTGCACGCCTAACTTCAAGGAGTGTTCAGTATTAGGAAAAAATAGCGATCAAAAAACGAGGGAAATAATTGAAGCGGCAGAGATGGAAAAAGAGGGACTGGGAAATTGTATCAGTGATCCTTCGGTTTTTTATCAATGAAAGACTTAGCTTTCTTAGGTGCAAGGCAGAGGGCGAAAGTGTGAAACTTGTGCACTGTTTGGTAGGTTTTTTGTTGTTTTTTATTTTTTATTTTTATATTATTTTTAATGTTTTTATTGTTTTGGTTTTCGTCTTTCCTTGACACATCATGACCTTGACAAGATAATCATTGTTAGTTGTTTGTACCTGCGCAATACCTGACCTTTATAAGGCTGTCAGCGCCAAATAAAGACCATTCAGTGGAAGTAAGCGCTTGTGTTGTGTCCTGTGTATTCTGTGCGCTATGAATCCTCATGCATCAGGACTGTAGAGCTGCCGAGGCGCAAACGACAACGGAGGCTGATGTCGGAGCATGCTGAAAGTCGTAGGTGGAAGGACAGATTTGTCGGCACCTGCGTCGATCTTGAACTTGACAGGTTGGCCTTGCACGAGGATGGTTGTCTCCCATGTCGACTTATGGAAGGATGAGACGGCTCCGAGAAATCCACCTTCACTGTCGGGTCCGGATGCTTCAACGATGTCAACCCGGCGTGGCATGCAGACAGATGCGTAGTGGCCCTTCTTGTGGCAGCCCTTGCATGCCTGCCTGTGTCCGCGTTGGGCATAGTGAACGGGGGTGTCGTTCTTTCCCACACCAAGAACACAATGTCGGAACGCTGCCAGCTGGACGCGGATGTGGCCTTGATTCAAAGTGCTGTCTGCCGTCGTGGGGTGCCTGACTTCCTGTCTGCCTGATGCAACTTTGTTGACGGTCAGCATTTCGGGGTGAAGCTCCGCTTGCTGCTGACGCAGTACGCTTTCAACCTGCCTCATGAACTCAAGCGCCTACGGAAGAGTATGATCAGCGTCAAGTTGCAGTCTCGCTGACAATTTCTGGCCTGGAATGCCGACGACCAGTCTGTCTCGAACCAGTTCCTCTCGGAGGATGCCGTACTCACAATGGTTGGAAGGTATGTGAAGCGCAGTTGTGAAGTCTTCCGCGCATTCGCTGTCGTTTTGGACCCTCGTGTTGACGCATGCCCGTTCAAAAATGACGTTGCGCCGCGGTATGAAGTAGCTGTCGAACTGCTTCAGGACGACTTCTAAGTTCTGGGCGTTCTCTGCAGACAGTTTGAATGTTTCGAAGACGACCTCGGCCTGGTCGTTCATCAGGTAAATGAGCGTGTCGACTTGGTGTGACCTTGACTTGTCGCAGAGACGGGAAGCCGTGTAGAAACACTCGAACCGCTTCCTCCATTTCGGCCAGTCGGCAGAAGGCCTCGGGCGGTTGAATGACGAAGGACGCCATGTTCTCGCCGCGTAGTCCAGGCCGTAGACGCTGCTGTATTGTACGTGTGCCAACGTAGATGGGTACCCGAGCGAGAGGACGCAGCCCCGGCTGGGCTTACTGCCCGAATCGCGTTACTTCTGACAGCATGTTGAGATGCCAACCGGACAGGTTTATTCGAGCCAGGCGAACACCGGCAAGAGCATGAGACACGTGCCAGCCGCCGCGAGCCTCGCGCAAGCGCGCAGCCAAGCTAACCGGCTTAGCCACTGCATATGGCTACTGCCGCTACAACAATTTTGGCTTTCAAATTTCCTGATCTTATGTACTGCATGCTTCTGATGGGGTTGGACTGTTATATTTTTGGCTTTTCCATTCAGACGGTAGAGCAACTGCAGAGTATAATCATCGCTGTAGCAAAAGACTGAATATGATGAGCAACATACTGGTGCCAAGAAATGCGTTGAACGAAGCGGTGAACTGCTGATCATGGCGAAACTTTTGCAAAATTTGTTTGCCAGAATCCAAGACAAAAGAAGTAAAAAGAAAGTCGTTTCACTTTCCCCAGCTCTGCACAGTGCCTGTAGAGTATTTAACCTGCTATATGTGGACTAAATCGTTATCTGACGTCCTGAAAACATGCTAAGAAGGTCCTTCAGGGGCAATTTGAAGATATCCTGAGGACATGTTGAGGCCGGAGATCAGGACTAATTGAGGACTTGTTGAAGATCAGCAGAGGATTCCTCTGGAAAACGTAGTCTCCTCAAAAATTAATCCTCAGGATGCCCTGAGGATGTAGTTGTGTTGTCTGGGCTGGCAACAACCAAGAAGGCGTGGTCCTGATCACCTGCATCTTTGAGATTGAGATTAAACGGAGTGTACGCAGCGCTCACACGTACGCTACAACGCGCCAGGCGAGCCCGTAGAGGCTCGCGCTAATTTGTTCTAGCTGGACGAAGCCATTGTAAACAATTTTCACAAAAAAAGATGGGATCGAGTGGCCACCCTAGGAGCATTTTGCTTATCCGCAGGGCCCTTCTGGCCCCTTCTGTCGTCCGCTGTTTTGGCCCGCCGTATGGATATCCTATCGTGGGCCGGGCCACGGCCGACTCGATCCACGTGACCGGCCCGCGGCCACGTGCCCGCGGCCCAGTCCGTGGTCCGTCGTCTGGTGCGACACTAGAGCTTCTGCTTCTGTGAAAAGGGTTCGCTAATAGTCCATCAGTTACTGAAAGGCACCGTTCGAAAACGTTATGCTCGAAAAATTGAACGCACTGCTTCCATCACTGAAACGGTAAGCAAAAAATAAAAGCAGCCCGACGCATATTATATGCCTTGCCTGTCGAACAGATTTTTACGGAATCTTCTCCGTACTGAACCGAATCGATTCTGCTTAAGACTCAGCAATACCATTTTTTACAGCAGAGCGAGTCTGACAAGCGGCGGGCACGGCGTTTGTCACGAGGCACATGAATTTGCGGCCTCCAGAAACGCGGCGTAGTAATATATTCTTGGATATTTGCTCAACGAAACGCGCATGACGGTCACGGTGCGGTGGAAAGGGGAAGAGGCAGACCGGAAAAATGCCCTGACTCTGTCGTTCAGACCGTTGACTTAGTGGAACGCAAAACACTGCGTATTTTTAGACCGACGATGCGCGCCTCACCGTCAGTTCATCGCACTGAATGCCGCGCAAGACTCGTTGCGAAAATCGAAACCGAAACTAAAAATATACACTGCGTTGTTGTTGCATGCGCTTTATACTGAGTAAAACTTCATTATTGGTATATATTTTACTTAATAATTCCTGTGTTATACAGTCATGTTATTAATAGTTGGAGAAAAGAAGAACGGCCGAGAATATTGGGGAAAAGAGTTGGCAACCGTTCGCAAAAACGCATTTTTCTTGTTTGCTTTTGTTAGTTTTTATCGTCGCTCGTGTGCGTGAGTGTGGTGGCAACTGCGTGTGGCGCGTTAATTTTCTTTCTCCGCTATTTTTCACTTCTCCTAAACTTCATCACACGTCATAAGTGACTTCGATCACGCCTATTAATCAGCCGGCGCTTTCACCGCTTTCCGAGCACCTTCAAGCCTTTAAGGGAACCGTGCGAGTTCGCGCCATCGGTGATGTAAGCAGGTGAGATGTGCTCTTCGATGTGTGTGTCGTTCGGTTGTCTCTGGTGTCAGCCTGAACTGCCTACCACTTTACACGATTTGTGTATTCACGAGTAATCAGTGTATCTGTTCAGTGAGCGTGCTTGCCGGTTCATAATACGCATTATGAGCGCTCTTTTTGTTTAGTTGGTTCTGACGTGACCTGTTGCGGCCGCCTCGCATCTCGAACTTAGCCGCTCAAGTGATCCCTTTCTCTGAAGGTGGGGGGAGACGAAGAGGGAAAGGGGAAACTTTCGCAATGCTATTTCGTACGTACTGTCAAAACCAGAGCCGGGAACCGGACGTTAGGTTTCAGTCTGTGAGAGCCTAATATATCGTCTATTTCAGGCGCTGCGGCCTTTTCTTCACCCTCACTCGGGCGTTGCGCGTGTCACACGCGTGACAGCCGAAGGCGTGCGTACGACGTTCCGCTCTTTGTGCCTGGTAAGCTTGTGGTTCTTTTGTGTGACTCTTTCAGCGGGCGATCAGGGGCTCTGAGCCTTTCTTACGGTTTTTCCATTTGCATGAGATACAATCTCGCAGCCGTTGTCAGTCGTCGCGCGCGAGCTGTGAACAGACAACGGAAGCGATGTTTGTCCGGCTGCCGAGTGAGCCCCCCGAGCGGGTGATAAGATCGCGCAGAGTTCGTTCACAGCTGAGTTTCGTGCCTCAAGCTTGAAATACCGGGCGCTGGCGGGAGGGCAAGCCTCCCCGATCAGTCCGCGACCAGAACTAACGTCGGAGCGGGTGGGTGACACGATGATTCCAGCCCTGGCCCGTCAGGCTGAGGCGACATTGGCTTTCAGCGACGCGTCACGCCATGATGCTCGCCAGTTCTTTCTCCTTTTGTGTTGCTTACCTTTCAGCGCACGTGCCTCGGTTTCGGCTAATCGACAGGGAGCCTAGTGAGTAGCATTCTGCGCCCGTTGTTGTTATCTGTCATCGGCTCGGACAGAGTAGTACACGTCTTAGCGCAGCGTTACACTTGGGGTGTTTTGTGGCATGACTTCTCCAGCATTTTTATTGCCTCGTGGAATGGCAGCCGCTATTTCTGTGCCTGCTGGAATGAGGACTGGAACAAATTGATCGCATTGCCTCTGATAGTTACTACTTGCTGAGCTACTGAGTGTGAACATGACTAATTCCATATAAATCAAAAGTATGAAATGTGTTAGCCATATGTTCATATGTTGTAAAAATTTAATTTCTAAACAAAGGTAAAGGCACTTGTGTGTCGATTTTTTTTTTGTTTTGGATAGTATCAGCTTTAGTTAACTCAGGCATTAATGTTTTGCATGAAATGTCAGTGTGAGTTTGGTTCTGTTTTACGACTCTTTAAGCACTGTTTCCATCAAGTAATTAGCTAGCACTTTTAACTTCCTTTCTCATTGTTGTGAATGGTAGCTGCCATCTGCTGTACGTCCGGGATTGGCTCAGTTCATAATTCATAATTGGGCAGTTTTGCCTTATTTTCTTTTTACTAGCAGAGCTTTTCTTTTAATAGCATATTTAGACCTCATGATTATCGTGGAGTTAGTTGAAATGGCTATATAAGCTAGATTAGCCTGAGACACTGTTATTATAGACAAACATTGCACATTCATAATGTTGCAGGTGCGTACTGCCTTCATTCACGAGTTGGCAAGCCGTCGGTAAGCCATAACGGCATTTTGCTTAGAATTGTTGCGCTTATTGTGGCACATAACTTGGAATTTGTGTGCCCTTTCATT
Source organism: Amblyomma americanum (assembly GCF_052857255.1). Classification (NCBI taxonomy): domain Eukaryota; kingdom Metazoa; phylum Arthropoda; class Arachnida; order Ixodida; family Ixodidae; genus Amblyomma; species Amblyomma americanum. The sequence goes on along the minus strand of NC_135502.1, from coordinate 128,921,526 downwards.
TTATTAAGCTTTTGTTCTCTAATCTCAGTATTATCTTTACTTGCTGGCTTTTGCTGCGACCATGGCAACAGCTCTTTCCTTTTGACATGGCAAGGAAGTTTTTTGCTACCTCAACTATTGTGTTGTCACTTGTTTTTTGATACGTGTGGGTGCAAGGATTGTGGGCTTGAAAGGGCTCTGTTAGTTTTCGATCTTGTGGGCACTTATTGTTCTATTGTTGTCGTAAATTACTTTCTGAGCTTGAAGACGATAGTAGTGTGACATCAGGTTAACCACCTAATGGACACTTTTTTTTTGAAAATGGTCATTTCGTACACATGCTGCCATCAGTTTGGCATTGCAAAAAAAAAAAAAATTGCTTTGAACGAGCTGTGCTCAGCTAAACCGGACACAGAGTGCTAGAAAACACAAGACAAGCCGGACTTGTCATGAGCCAGAAATTACAAAGAGTAGAATGGGCAGAAAAAAGAACTAAAAAGAAAGTTGCCCAGCCTGCAAGCCAGAAATGACAGTCTGCTGGTCCAAATCCGCTAGGAGGTTAATATAGAGATGGGCAAAACGGCTCACTTCAGTGAGCGGCTCGGAACGGCTCAGCTCACTGAAATGAACCAGCTCATTTGAACGGCTCACCTGCTCACTCAAATCTGTTCGGTGATTGGGTCGATCAGGAGCGAGCCGGGTCTTTTAAGCCACTCCTTTAAAGAACGAGTGAGCCGCGGTTCTTTTCTTTCCACTCCCTCTCTCCCCAAGTGCGACGCCGGACGAGCCGTTCTGTAAAAGTGAGCTGTGGTTCTTTTGGAGAGCAGGTTCTCTCTCGTTCAGTGAGCCGTGCCAAACCGTTCAGTCAGAGCCGGGTATTCTGGCAAAGTGCGTATTGCTGGGCAAATTGGTTGAGATACATTCTGAGCAAATCAGCGCTCGCAGAGTGCTGTATGTGTTGTCCTGCGCTGTTGTGTCTTCCTTGTTCTCGTCCGTTGTCTGCGAGCGCTGTTTCGCTCAGAACGTGTCTTCTGGCAAATCATTGGCAAAGGATGGCGCCATTCGTTGACAGCCGCTGTTCGAGCTATGTCTCACGACTTCCACCGATCGTGCATCGTGAGCTGGTGCAACACTTCGAAGGTATTAGTAAAAATACCTATAACACGGCTATTCTACTAATGCATATGTCGGTTTTTTCAAAGGCAGATAACTAGACTGCATAACGGAGGTTACAGTGTAACCTGTGTTATGCAGTCTAGTTATTTGGCTTTGAAATAAAACGATGTAAGCATTAGTAAAATAGCCGTGTAGTAAATTTAGGCATGGTCTTTTCTTTTTCTTTGGAGGGGCACAGGACATCTCCAGGCAGTGTTTGAAGAAGGGGACAATTGACGAATGCAGATGATGATGAGAGGAAATTTATTTACATAAATGTACAAGGGCGAGCTGAGTTACAGAAGCAGAGTCACACAGACGGTCGAACTAACTAAGAAAAAGGGAATTCTCACACAGAGAACACACTACAAGACCTTGCTTATCGACCCACGGGTTAAAGCCTAGGTACTTGTAGAATTGCAGTTAGTCACTGCAAGGAGCCTCTAGCTAAATTAGACAAGACTGACTTGTGACTTCTAATGCATTTGCTTGCGTTTTTGTAAGTTTTACAAACAAAGAAGTTAGGGCAGTCATATTTCCAGGCCTACCCTAAGCTTCAACAACCAATGAAGGTAGCCACAGCCCCTGAAGTTTGCCACAACCTCGAGCCCATGGCTTGGCTAAAAGAAAAACAAGCACATAACGAAAACATCCGAAGGCCCTCTCCTTACGGGAGCCCTTATCGCATGATGCTCTTTTCCTTCCTCGCCACTCCTGCGCGTCACCTCTCGAAGGATGACGAGATTTTTTTCAGCTAACTGGCAGGACCACCAACCCACTGGCTCGTCGTGGAAATGTCAGAGGCCCACAACGCTTCGGCGCCATCAAGAATGCCAGCAAAGGAAAGGGCTTGTCGCGGAACACGTGGCAGTTCGTATATTTTTGCAGAAGCAGCATGGAGATCTGCTGCTGTGGGAATGGAGCACCGGAACGAGCGACCCCACGTGCTCATTGTGTGTGCCACGTTTGCTTTCTTGGTGCGCTGGTGGATGTGCGCTCTTAACAAAACTAGGAGCCTTCAGCCGTCATAGCGATGCTGTGAAGCGGACAGTGACTCCTGCGCCTTTGTCAATGTTTCCGGGGACCAGGGGGGGAAGGGGGGGGGCACACCGTATCGTACACAGCCGAGGGACCAAGGAGCTGGTTGTGGCTCTTGCGAGGAAGAGCGGGAATGCAGTTGCTTTTTCGCACTGCTAATAGGTGGCGCGCAAATCGCACCCGGCAGAGGACCCCGCTCTCATGGAACTGTTTGGCACGGCTCAATATGGCTCACTGAACTAGAGAGAACCGGCTCTCCAAAAGAACCACTGCTCACTTTTACTGAGCCACGGCTCACTCGCTCTTTAAAAAGAGCGGCTCAAAAGATCCGGCTCGCTTCTGAGCGGCCCATCTCTAGGTTAATAAGAACAAACAGAGCTTCTGACCTGTGAAATAAATATTGAACCACGCAGCTGGCCTTCACATTTTTATGCTTATTAAATAGAATAAGTCATTGTTGTCGACGGCCAGATATCTCGAAATTTGCGTTTCTTAAGGTCACCAGCTCCAAGGTAACTCAGATTTTAACTCTGTGTTAATAGATGGCAGCACTCAAGTATCATATAAAGGACGTAACTTCTATTTCCAGTCGAGGCATGTAAATTCTACCGCGACACAAAAGTATTGGTTCTTCTTCTGCGTACAAAAAGTAGAGCCCAGAACTTTCTTTGGATATGCAGCCAAAGATGGGGATCGAAGCACAAAATATTTAACCCCTCTCACTCCATTGGTGGAGGGGGGCTCAGAGAACAGACATTTTTCCAGTAGGGTTTCCCAGTTGGGTTTCCACACCTATCAGCCAAAACAGATAGGTGTGAGTCCTCTATAGACACACCTACCTCGCAGTGCTTGTTATGTTTAATCCATGACTAAAGGACGCTTACCACGTTTTCTAGCTTGAGGCCGATGCGCTGCCAGGACTGTAGGGCCTTTAGAAGCTGCTAGCTTGGCATAATTGTCCTGCAGTTGTTTATCGAGCAAGTGTCGTTCCTGGGAAAGCACTCCAAATGAACCTTTCCCCCATTTCGCCTTGCATGGTCCATCAGGTGACTGGTAGTGGATTTGTTTGTTGAATTGGGGAACTTAACTATGAAGTTACCGATGGGACGACAGCAAACAGCAGCGTCGCTGTGCACGCCCAGAACTTGCACACATAGTGCACCTGAACCCCATCATACGTGCTACTGGACTCTGTGTTTGCGCTGTCAGTGTTTATTATGTGTTTTCAGTGTTTTTGTTGACCCTTCTTTTCAAGTAAAAGAGCGAGCTGATGCTTCTTTGAGTTGGAAGTAACGCCATAAAACTTTTGCACTGCTTGTTCTTGTTCAAAACTGTCGACGTGTAGGCATATTGCTTTGTTACGTGAGATGTGACCAACATTATCTTGAATTATTGCAGCCACGCGTGACAGCTTTGACTACGTTCTAGATTGTTGTAGTCATTTTTAATGCCATATGTTTGAGGTTCCTCTTCTTCAATGAATGCCAAGCGCGTTTCTTGGTATCGCCGCTGCCGTGATGTTCAGTTTCTTTATGGGCCAAGTCAGCCCAATAAAAAGCTTGTTTCAGTGCCATGTTAATCTGCTCATCTGTTTTTTCCCAGCATTGTCAGCACCTTGTGATGGTTTAAATCAATTGCTGCAAAAACGCTTCCGTTCATGTCAATGTCACAACAAAGCAAATCAAAGTTTGATAAAAGGGAGATAGAGGTGCTTTGTAAAAGCACTAAGATCGTCCTGATGAAAGCAAATTGAAAGCAAATTTTGCCATTGCATAAGCGATTTCTCACTGTGTTGAAATTGCTATTGCTGCTATGTGTTTAAAGAAAATACAAGTTGCAATGTACAGAGGAGGAAAAGATGTGGGCTGGCTGTGCCACCCGGATATGCTATTTTTGTATGTACAAACGGCAGCAACCCGCAGATGAGGCCCTCCAACCATTGTTGTCAACCGATAGTCGGGATGGCATAGGTTTGCAGCTGAAAATTCCATACCTCCTCTGGTTTCTGGGAAAGGCTCAGTATGTGCTCTGCTTCGCCATGTGTGTGTTTTTTTTATTCATTGCTCTATATTTATAGCGCCCCTTCTGTGTGCTTTTCTGATTGAAATATGTGACTTTCGGCAGCGTGGTGCTGGAGTTGTGACACATACTGAGGCAGCTCTAGTCGGGAGGAGAAAGGTGGTGGAACAACGCTTGACACATGCGATACCGGTTCAGGAGCGAAACTGTATGATTTTCTCCGCCATGTCATATTCTTTTGACATCACGTCTACACAAGGGAGAAGTCTATTCTCGAGTGTGAGGGCTAGAAACCTACGAGCTGCTTTCTGCAGAGAGGGTGCACCCGTGCCTTGCCTGCGTACAGTTAACAGCACGTGCACTGATTATGTGAACATTTCTGTAGAGATCTGCCTGGTTGGGAGGATAATTAAAGGTAAAAGACTGACGTTCGTCAAAAGATTGATCAGAGAATGGATGTTTTGATGCCGATTCAACAACTTCTTCCGGGCTGACTGGGTTTCGAGCAAGAGGCGCGCTTTTTAACTCTTTTGAGCCATGTTGTTTAGGGTTCGCCACCTTTCGGACGTAAGTCAAGAAAGCAGCAGCGAATGCCCCTCGTTGGAGGCTTTCGAGCCAATTGGCTTCGATCAGTTCTCATGATGTCATAGTTGCAGTGCAGCAGAGGCTAGGCAGTAAAAGGAAAGAGATGGTCCTTTTTCCCCCTTGCTGCTGGGAGTGGGGGATTGGCACTGCTTTAGATAGTTGTCTAGGAGTACAACATAAAATCGAAGGTGACTAGCAAGTGCCTTTGTGAAATGGGATTAACCCCGACCTCATGACAATCGGTCTTGGCCATTGGCGGCCTCCTTTGAGGGGTATCTGCCCCGATCTTCTTGACTTGCGTCCTACTATAAGTCATCTGAGTTAGTGCACACCTGGGTTAGTGTGGGAACAGTGCTGTTCTCTTCTCCAGCATCATCCTGAATGGGGCCATTGCCCTGTGAGTCGCCTGTGCTTTGTTGCGAACAATGCCTTATCTTGGCACAGCATGGGAGGAGGGGTTGCAATGGCGCCATCTCACATCCCACTACGTTTTGCTGGCTTTGGACATGCTTGACAGAAATCGCACACAAGGTCAAGAAAAAAAAATGCGGAAATACTTTAGAAATACAGCCCAGCAACAAGGAAGGAAAGAAAGAGGTGGAGGTGAAGTTCGTCCAAATTATGAGAAAAACATGCATGCACAACCACAGCCAAGCAAGTGGTTGGTGGTAGAGTGTAGTGTCGTCAGAATAGCCTGATGCCAGGTGGAGCCACGTCTCACTAGCTATATTTGGCATGAATTTCAAATCTTCGCAGAAAATACTTGCACAATTTTCAGAGCCTGTGGAATGCAAACAATAGGTCTGATATGGAAGAAAATTGCAGATTAACAATCAAGAAAGATAAAGGGAGAAAATGTTATTTTGATATCTAGCTCAGTTTTTTTATAAGATGACAAGAAAGACTGACATATCTAAAAGCACAGTTTTCCTGGATATTTACCTCTGATTTGTAAAAAATTTTAACAAAAAATAAACTCTGTCTGCAGCATTTCCTCTATTCACTAAAGAAGCAACGCTGCCAAATACCCCATGAAAATTGAGCCCCATTTAGACACGCTATAGCTTCTAGAAATTTCCTTGTATTTCCTATGGATGCTGGCACTGGTGAACCCTCTTAACTCTTAGGAATACTGGCTGAGGTGGGATGACATCACCTATTTGGTCGTAACAGTACTGTGAACGGAAAGGAGCGTGGTGCAGTGTGCAGAATACCGTTGTGGCAGCAGCTGGTTACAGAACAGATAGGTTTGGTTGAAGTTGATGCCAGTGAAAGCAGTTATTTCAGTTGTGACAGTTGTTTCAGTTGCAGAGCACGGTGGCAGTGAGGACTTCAGTGCTAATGTCTGCTATTTCTTCAAGACATGCATATTGCGTACAAACTTAACACGAGAAATATGAAGTAGTGATGTCAAGCGCAGTTCTTCTGATGTGTGTCCTGTGTGTTTCACACTAACCCAGTGTTGATTCCTAGTAGTCTCTTTGGGAAGACTTCATTGTTGAACAAATTCTTAATAAGGTATAGAACCTGGGCTTTTGCAAACACGGAGGAGGCAGCGCACAGAGCGCTTATAGACTGGCACCGATCTGCGACGTGAGCAAGATGCAGTGGGGCTGTTTTCTCCAGCTGTACCAGCTGGGAGTGACAGCTGGGGTTGTGCCCCATAGGAATGCACACAAACAGATGTTTTCAGAGCAGTTTCTGGTTTCACAGTGCAGCTTTGAGGTCACCTCTCGGTGAACCAAAGCTGAGTGCATCCTAGAACAGGATGTGAAAGTACGAACATTTTTTTATATGCGATATATTTTTAAAGGAGTGTAGACTAGACACAAAATTTCGGTTGCATATTTTCTCCTTTGTAATGATGCCTGAGGCATTACTACACACAGACCACCACATGATATTAACCTACAACAATAAATAGTTTATAATCTGATTTATTCTGTAACCTGTTTCAGTTTGTTTCCACAGCCGAGCGATGGCTATGACATAATAGGTCTGTATAGGTCACTGGAAGCATGAGAAAAACTGTGGTACTATCGCTGCTTTGTAATTTTAATTTTATTCATTTATTTGTTATTTATAGATACTGCAACCGATTGGTGTTGGGATTTCAGCAGGGGGGGAAAAACAAAACAGTTTAACAGGACAGGCAAACATAAACAATAAAATAACACTACAAGTTGAAGCTCTGCTGCCAGCATCAGTAGTGAAATAGATTGAACATGATGGTGGAAATAGTAAAAATAAAATATACGACAAAATACCAAATGTGACAAATGCAGCAATACAAACTAGGCTACAGCACTACAGCACTAAAGCCAGCCAGCCCCAAGAGCCAGAACACGAGTGAAGACACAGCAATTTTATCGCAGTTTTTCTCGTGCTTCATGTGACCTATATGGACCTTTGATGTCATTGCCATTTCTGAGCTGTTGAAGCAAAACTTTAACAGGTTTGTAGAAATTTGATTATTAATTATTCAGCTGTCGTAGGCGAATACTACGTGGTGATCCATGTATAGTAATGTCTTGCACATCATTATACAAGGAAGAAAACACGCAACGAGGTGTTTATGCTCTTTTAAAACACCATGATATGGGCATGCGGTAGTCACCCCCGAGTGGGATATCGGGAGTGAGGTAGATTTTGGCTCACTTTCAGTGGAACAAAATTTCATTGCTGACTCGAAACGAACCCGTGGAAAAATCGTATCGTGGGCGGAAGTGGTTGCGCGGAGCGCATGCTGAAGTGCGTATTGGAGCGCGTATAGGTAATATGGGCGCCACACTGTTCTCGCGTACAGAGCGCATGGCAGATGTAAATCTGACAACTATCATAGTGGTGAACGCCATCTGAGGCAGAACGGGCGAGGCTAGCACGAGCACCTGCCTAGCCTTGGCAGCCTGCCAGGCCAGCCCGCGGCTGTTGCTATCTCAACCAAAATCAGCGGATCAGCACTAAATGTGACGCCTTGCTTGCATTCGAAGGCAGCATGGCACGTTTATTGCGTTTACAGATGCCCAAAGCTTGGTAAGAGGACTGCAAGGTCAGTAACGTTGGCGCACTCGTCAGCTGTGAAGCCCGTTGCGTATTTCACACCTGACAACCTCGCTTCTCACTCAGATGATGTGCATATGTGCAACAAGACACACACTCGCGCTTATGGCAGAAGAAGAGCGGTGTTGACTTGATTTCATTTCATTGGTTGGTGATTGGAGGACACTCTCCTCGTTCTCGCCGGCATAAAAGACAGAAGAGTAAGGAAAATGCAAGGGTGGTAGGGGGCCGATGGCGGTGCCCTTTGCAAGGCCGCCGTCGACGGCCATGAGGTCGCAGTGGTGACAGCGGCGGAACGCGATTTATCTGCAGTGTACACGGGGCACATACAAGAGGATGATGATGACAGCAAAACCAAAATTCAAGACGAGTGCGTCGTTCCCATCACCCACGAGGTGGTTGGCGCGGTAGACATGCTGGGGCGGCTCACGAGCTCGCAAAAGATGCACATAACAGCGTTTCTGCTGGCGAAGAAAAGGCAGAAGGAGCGCAAATAAAGGCTTTTCCTGTTGGTTATCCACAGTGCCTTTTTGGCAATTTCTGACCATCCAAAGAGGCATATTTCGATGTTGTGAAATTCCAATATTACGAAGTAAACTGCTGATTTTGCCGACTTCGTTAAATCGTGGCTTAACTGTACTACACAAGTGGAGAGGGGATTTTCCTCTTTGCACTTTTCCACCCACAAACCGTGGCAGGTGGAGTCTGGCTCTTCTGTTTACCAACCTGGACAGGATTCTTCCCATGACACCCCTTTCTGACCTCACCCTCCTCTTCCTTACAAAAGGAAGAGGATTTCCCTCTCTTCACTTTGCCACCTGTCACAGCTGGCTCTTCCTTGTACCACCTGTTTCACCTGCCATGTGGTAGGTGCCAAAGTCTGACACTGACAGCGGGTGCGGGGTCATTCGCATAAAACATTCATTCAAACTAGGCAGCCTAGATGGGTCTGCATGAAGAGCAGTTCTTAAACGTCATGATAAGCAAACGAAAATGAACCACACACCTTAACAAACGATACTTCCAGCCACCCCCAGTGCCCGCGAGAGCACCCTCTAATGTTTGTCAACATGGCGTTGGTCTATATCTTTGCCAAACGTATTAAAGCGATAGCCTTTAATGGCATATACTCGCGGTGACCGTCCGTCCGTTACATCACCACCTAGGTCGGTGACCGTCCGTCCGTTACATCGCCACCCAGGTCACGTGGCGCCACGCTTTTGCCAGCTGCTCTTCTCCTCTGTCGTGCAATGAATTCAAGCGCGGCAAATTCAAATCAGTGCAATGAGTTGGAAACGGCTTTTGTCTTTCCGTAGTTAAAAGATATCTAAGTGCCTCCAACGAATTTTTAATGCCTGGTATTATGACAATTAAAAGTTAATTCCAAGTTAAATGCTGTTGTCCTGGTTCTGCTCGCTAAGTGGTATGCAATTATTTTATAAGTTGCCAACGATATCTGGATGTGTAGTCTCAAAAAAAGGGAAGTTTGGCAGCAGATGATGGCAGGGATCAGGCTGCAATTCTAGGTGGGTTTTTATTTAGGCATTCACAGCTTCTGTCACAAAGAAAATAGTTCGAGATTGGGAGGTGTTGCTTGCAACACGGGAAGGGTCGCACTAATAAAAGTTCTCACTTTTAAGCAGTGGCTGCTTATGTACAGTGCGCCTGTCACAACTATGGTCAGAGCAAAATGTGAAGTGCGAGCTTTCACCCAAGTCTCACCAAGCACTCCTATTTACTCGCCAGAAAGCAGCGATTGACACAGTTAACTGGGGAAGCAGGAGGTGATGCCCCCTCACCTTTTAACTCGATGGATAGAAAGAGTTCAGTGCTGGTGCTGGGGGTAAGGCCAATAGCTGGCTGATATCTCGCTCCTGTTCTTTTTTCGTGACTACATTCAAGCTGTCTCCTTTGGTCATGAGCAGTCGGATGTGGCCTTTCTTTTTGATTTCATTTTTATTTTCTTCAAAACCTCCTTTTGGGGGGTATTACTAAGGGGTGGGTTTAACATAAGGAAGTGTCACTTTTTTTTTCATGATGACATGTGCAACGCGACTGTATCTCGCCTGAGCCCCCTAATTTTGCCAAACCCATCTTTTGCTCTCACACTTGCCCAGAGTGCTGCGTGGTGGATGAATGCACTGATGCGAGGGCTACCACGATGGAACCCCTGAGCCTGCTTCGCTCCCAGTGGCAAGTGCTGGAGTCCTTCAGAGATCGGCTGGAAGGCGTTGTCCAGCGCTGCGAAGGCATGCTGCTTCTACTCAACCAGGTATGGCCTCTTCAGCTTCTGCACACTTCTAGTATTTTAATTGTTTAGGAGCGTTACAAAATTGTCTATATTTTAATGCAATAGCATTTACGTTGCTGTCTCGCAAAAAATTTCTGACTTCGCTGTAACAAAATTACCCGATTGGTCGAGGGAAGTCACGTGACCTTGCGATGTCATCATAACCTGCCACTGGATTGTGAGCAGCGTGCCTGAAGGTACTCGAACACTCTAGACGGTGATGACTCATGCAGACCATATAAGGACAATCGAACCGTTTCCAACTGGAGTTTTGGTGGGAAAATTTCAAGAACATTAGACACTCATTGCAGACACCAAAGTAGACAACCTAAATGATATTGCACTTTCTTTAAGGATGTGGTTAAGAAGGCCCCCAAGTTTTTCTTTCTGTTGCTGCCGGGGTACATGCACTGACATTTGGTGGATCGCCTAAGATGCACTTCATATGTCATTCAGTTACTTGAAAGAAGCAAAGTTGAAGGTCTCTAGGGCACTGTCATTACACTTAATGTGTGTCTAGGTGCATATTGCAGTGTACCGTATTTACTTGCGTAATGATCGCACTTTTTTTCTAAAAAAATTGATGCAAATTTAGGGGTGTGATCATTACGCGGAGTAAATTTTCCACAAAAAATTTTTGACCATCTAAAATGCAAAGTTGCAGGTCAGAGTCCTTACAATTGCTGTCACGATCATAACCAAAAATAGAAGTTGAGTAAGGCATACCTTTGTAATAAACGTACACATTGCACAGGCATCACATGAACTACACATTGCCGTTTTATTTTTTCTTATTCAAAAATTTATTCCGAGTCCGAATCCTCACTGTCGTTGCTGCACGATTCGTGTCGGCAGTGTCATCGCTGGGGGCATCTTCGTGGTCCCAAAGAAAGTCGTCGTCCGTTCCACCCAGAGCGTTGGATATGCCAGTTTTCTAACTCTTGGCCGCTACCTGGTCGGGGATACCGCTCCACGCTTTGACAATCCACGAGCAAAGCACCTCCACAGACGGCCTTCTGATTTTGCCGCTCGACGCCAAATCATGTTTGTCTGCCTCTTAAGTGTGAGGAAACTTGCCCATTGCGGCTCCGCGGATAGCCCGGCGAGTTTTGTTCGTAGCCATCAGCTTCTCATGCTGCTTTTTCTAATACCGTATTCCAATTTCGTCGACGCTGAAATGTCTGGCGGCAGCACGATTGGATTGCTCCAGCGCATAATCAATAGCCTTGAGCTTGAACGTGGCCGTGAAACTTGCATACACCGCCCCATGGTGAAATGGCACTGACACACACACACACACACACGATTACAAAGCACTCCGCAGACTTTCAAAATGGCGTACATGAGCTTTCATAGAGCATGGAGGAAGGAAAGAAACTCCATTTCTATGCGAATTTTTATACTATTTTTGTCAAGAATTATTGGAACACGTTTAGCTGCGGGATGTCTGCAGGTCAACCAACAGGCGGCTGCCGCTGTAGCAGTGCGGGACATCAAAACAAAAATGGCGGCTCGCAGAGCAAGCCGAACGTAGCGCGGCAAGTTCGGGGTGTGCGATCATTATGCGGGGAGTAAAAAGAACAGAATTTTGAGGACAAAATTCAGGGGTGCGATCATTACGTGAGTGCGATCATTGCGCGAGTAAATACGGTACTTGCATGACGAACTACTGTTGGCACTGGGGCAAGCTGTAACTTAAAACTTCTGTGCTCATTCACCTGCTGCCCAGAGAGCATATAGGCTGGCTGGAGAGCTGTGGCATCACTAGGGTGAGTGGCACCCAGTGTAATGGCCTGGTGGGCACAGTGGCTGAATGCCATAGCTGCCACAGTGGGTTATACTATCATTTCTATTATTATTTGATGTAATTTGATAGAAAGTAAGAAAGACAATATGTCACTGGTGGGAACAGGACCCGTTACCCCTGTATGTCATGCGCACTGCCCTACCCAATTGATTTATTGCAGTAAACAATTGTACAAGCCAGCGTAATCAAGAAATTAATGAGAGGCAGTAGCACGCAGCTGTGGGTCATCCCGCCATTAACGAAAAAGGAAGTAAAGAAAGTCTTAGGAGCAACGCAAAGCAGAAAATCAGCTGGTGAGGATCAGGTAATACCTGTACTACACGGGCACGTTCAAATGACATCTGAGTCGAAGGGCATTCGAGACTTGGAATGGCATTAGGACTCGACGGACTTCCGCGGTGCAACACGACACTTTCCAAACGCATTTGAAATTTCCTCAGCTCGTTTTCAGTGTACGATGACTACGACGGCGGTGGTCACACTAGTGCAACAACGACACTGTCACGGTCAACAGCAGCATATATGAGATTGTAGTGGGACAAGTTTTTGAGGCCAACGACACCGACGAATCCGAACAGCGGACGGTCAGCCTTCATGTCCTCGGCAGGCCGGCGGCTGAGCGAAAACACGCTGTTGAGGCGACGGTGTGAATATATTCGCCCTTCTACCTTATACATATTGTTAACAAGCGAAACTAACGGGTATATTTCACATGTGCACACTCTAACACTCACCAGCTTTTAAAATTAATTTGGTGCTTGCCAAATTAATTTTAATCGATGGCGACTCCCTTTGCTTCCGCAGCGACTAGGCCTAGTGAGTCCGCAGGGTTACGTCTGTGAATTCGGCGGTTGTGAAGAGTGAATTCACAAGTTTTAGCGAATGCAAATGATCAACGAGTGTAGTTTTGACAACAGTGACCAGAAATCAACTATTGCTCACATCGCAGGGCGCACATACGATGAACGGGAAGCGCCGGTGTGACCCAGACCGCCGAGCACTGCTTTACGGCCAGCAGCAGTCGTTGCTGTTGCTATTTTGTGGATAACAAGTTATGCCGTTTCAATAACCGCTAATGGTCACCAATCATATTTCTGAATAAAGCAGTTTAAAATAAACTACTGATCGTGTCGGAGGAAGTCGGGACAATTAGCGACAAGCGCCAGTCGTAGGTCATGTCAGCAGCCCGGCTGTCAAGTGTTTCTCAGGCGAGTGATCGTATCGGCGCTTCCTCCCACAGATCGTCACACTGCGTTAACAAGCACGGGTGCAAACGGTACAAAAGAGATGAGCTTATTTATTAGAACTAAAGCGCAGAATGCGTTTTATGTCGTGAAAACGAGCGCTACCTGTTCGTAGGCAGCGATGTAAACAACAGTATGAGCGCAGCCGTCCTCATCGGCGCACTGCTGGAGAAATTTCATGCTCATGCGGTAAATGTTCATTGGTGTACTATTACCTTCAAGCACTTACGTAGACATAACACGAGCTATTTGCTAAGTAAAGAGCAGGAAAAAGCGAGCAGCGGGTATCAAAATGAGCAGCCACAGAGCCGAAAGCAGTCGCGCGGCTGTGGGCGGGGCGAAGCGATGGCAGCGGCAACGCCTATTGGCCGGTTCGGGCTGTGTTCACGCTTCAAAGGCATTCCAAAATCTGGAATGTCTCCACGGAGCTCCGTCGACTCGAATGGCATCTGAACTGAATGCCATCGAAAAATTTCGTGTAGCAGCGTAAGTTCGGCAGTCGAGCCGAATGACATTCGGTTGGAAGGCATTCGAAGCGCCCGTGTAGCACGGGTATAAGATCTGTTGAAGGACGGAGGGGAGATTATGCTAGAAAAACTAGCCACCCTTTATACGCATGTCTTATGACCTCGAGCGCACCAGAAGCTTGGAAGAACGCTAACATTATCTTAATTCATAAGAAAGTAGACGTCAAGGACTTGAAAAATTACAGATCAATCAGCTTGCGCTATGCTGCCTATAAGGTATGTACTAAGGTAATTGCTAATAGAGCCAGGACAATCTTAGACTTCAATCAACTAAATGATCAGGCTAGCTTTCGTAAAGGATACTTGACAATAGACCACATTCGCACTATGAATCAGGTGATAGACAAATGTGAAGAATATAACCAACCCCTATATATAGACTTCATTGATTAAGAGAAAGCATTTGACTCAGTTGAAACCTCAGCAGTCATGCAGGAATTGCGGAATCGGGGTGCAGAGGAGCCTTATGGAAAAATCTTGGAAGATATCTATAAGCAGCTACCGTAGTCCTCCAAAAAGTCAGCATTAAGATTCTATTAAGAAAGGGTGTCAGGCAGGGAGACATGATCTTGCCAGTGGTATTGACTGCCTGTTTACAGGAGGTATTGAGACGCCTGGACTGGGGACAGTCGAGGATAAAAGTTAATGGAGAACACCTTAGTAATCTGCGATTTCCTGATGGCATTGCCTTGCTAAGTGACTCAGGAGATGAACTGCAAAGCATGATCAATGAGCTAGACAGGCAGAGCAGAATGGTGAGTCAAAAATTAATATTCAGAAAACCAAAGTAATGTTCAACTGTCTTGGAAGGGAACAGCAGTTCACAATTGCTAATGAGGTGCTGGAAGTGGTAAGTGAATACGTCCGCTTAGGGCAGGTATTGACTGCTGATCTGAATCACGAGAGGAAAATAACAAGAATAATAGGAATGAGGTGGAGCACATTTGGCAGGTTTTCTTAGATCATGAATGGCAGAGCACCAGTATCCCTCAAGAGAAAAGTATATAACAGATGTATCTTACCGGTGCTCACCTATGGGGCAGAAACGTGGAGGATAACAAAACGGGCTCAACTTAAGGTCAACAAAGTGAGCTATGGAAAGTAAAATGATAGGTGCAATGTTAAGAGACCAAAAGCGGGCAGAGTGGGTGAGAGAACAAACACGTGTTAATGACATCCTAGCTGAAATCAGGAGGAAGAAATGGGCTTGGGCAGGGCATGTAACGAGAAGGCGAGATAACCGCTGGTCCTTAACGGTAAGAGAGGGCACCCGTAGCAGGGGGCGGCAGAAACTTAAGTGCGCGAATGAGATTAAGAACATTGTAGGAATGGGGTGGCTGCAGCTGGCACAGGACAGGGTTAATTGGAGAGATATGGAAGATGCCTCTGCCCTGTAGTGGGTGCAGTCACGTGATGATGGTGATATACCCTTCAGGTGCCTATTGAATCTGATTCGAGGAAATATCTTCTTTTGCATTAATCACGATCAATAGACCAAGCAGAAGTTGAGCATAAAGAATTACGCAAGAATTTTCACATTTGAGCACATTTTATTTGCATCCACATATGTGGCCATAGTGCCTCAAAGCTGCAACACAAACATAAGCACTGCAACATTTTCTTGCCTTTTCTAACTGATATTAGACATCAATATTCATGTTTAGCTGTGAGAATATATGCTTCAGAGTTATTCTTCAGTTCGTGACTTATGAAACAGATAAAAACAGTTGTTCTGATGACAGGCAGAGGAAAATTCCGCCTTTCCGGCACTGAACGCAGCCCTTGGATGCACAGCCTTCATGTCTGCACCGTTGTGTGTTTGGCGTGTTCAAAATTTGGGGCCAGTGGTTGCTTCCAAGTAGCCATCATAGCAGGTCCATCTTAGGGCTCTTGTGTTTTTCGGCTGCGGCTCAACATTGTGAGGCTTCTTTGCAGCCATCTGGGTGCGGTAGTGCCTTCATTGCTTGGTCAACTGCACCTCTTTGGAGGTACTTATGCATTGGCTACTTTTATGAACAACACTTCAGCGCTGGAGTCATGCAACTTTCTTCTGGTAGAAGCATGCTTTTGAACATTTCTAAGCAATAAGCCCATTTCGTGCCACATTTGCCCAAAAGAACAGGACATAGTGGCCAAAAAATGTGACTCATATTTTCTGCATGTACCATGAGTCGTGATGGTATGTACCCAAGTCTGCATCTCTGGACGAAAATGCATGACGTTGTTGGTGTACTGTGTCTGTGTCTGTCATGCTGGCAGTGTAGATGATGCGGCAGCGGGCACAGGTTTGTAGCGTCGTGCGAGGCATTTCAACGCAATAGGCGCTGTTGGTGGGAGAGCTCCGTGGTCCCAATTTAATTTGCCAGTTTCGTAATAAGCAGCATGTCTAGGGTGCTCAAGCTCTGGAAATAACTGGTAAAAACGTAGCTTAAGCTCCAGTATTGTATACTGGTATGCCAAACTGTGATATGTAGAACTTAGCCTACACTTAAAATATGTGTTGCCAGTTTGTGGAATAAGAGAGCATTTTCTTTAGCTTAAGCTCTCGATGCACAAAACTGTTGCACTCAGGTATACCTATACTATTCATTTGCCCAATCACCGCATATATGCATCACATTGGCATCCATTTTAAACCAGCCAGAAGACGCGACACAAAGGAAGAAGCAAACAAGACTCGCCCAACTCGCCCAGTCCTCAACATTGGCATCACCTGACATCCTTCCAGATGATGTTGATGAAAAAGTGGCAAAATAATAATCTTCCTCAGTAAATATAGTTCATTTTGGTGGTACAAGAGAGTGCATTACAGTTGAAGACTTTCAAATGTTGTTAGGAGATTTTCTCCCTTTCAAAACTGAAATAGCAATTCTTCTTTGTTGAAGCCAGTGTCAGCGCATGAAATTTCACCTTTTTCTAGACCGTCATTCACATTCTTAGTATCACAGCAGGATTGAGATTTTTCGTGCCATGGAAAAAATTTGGACTTTAATGGAAAGTGCCTGCTAGCAGTGTTAGTAACAGCAGTTGCAGTAGCTGTTTGTTGTGTAACAACTGAACTTAATAAATCGCATTCACAAGAGAATTTGTTAGGTATCCCACATTGGGAACTACCTTTGCTCTATCTGTAAGTGGCTGTTTGTGTTGCCTTGAGTTTTTTTTTTTTTTAATAATTTTATAGGGTAAAGCTGTATGGGCATGTGTTTCAATGCTGTGTCGTCTTGGTGTTTTCGTTCAGGTGCTGTTTTTCATGCTGTGTGACCGGTGGTTCTGCCCCGACGACCGCCTGACTGGCCTCTATTCCCTTCTCTTCTACAACATCCTGTGCTATCTGTGCCATTATGCCGCCAACGTGCTCAGCTTGCGTGACTACACGCCATATGTCCATGTGTCCGACCAGTCGAAGGTTCGCCACCTGGCCATGAGCGTCACAAAGGTTGGCCCCACTTTGTTTTCCTTTGGAAGGCTTCGTGTGTAGTAAGGTGACTCTGAATCTTATAAGGCGCTTTGTGCTCAATTGTACACGAAGCAAACTCACGGCTTTCTTTGACAGTGTACTGCACCAAGTAGTGATTTCTTTGCTTCAGGTTAATTGAGCATCCTTCATGTTGCAAATAAGATGGCTTTTTTGCCATATAGCTAGGGGTCCGACCTTACGGTCTAAACCGAAAAACACCAATAAAAGTACAGCAAATTTATTCTTTGAAAATCGGTTTTAACCGAAAAAGGTCAGTATTTCTGTCATGCCTGTCACATCTAACTGGCTATTCATTGCCAGTTGCAGTAGGTCACAGCAGAAAATTCAGAATGTGCTGGAACCAGGAACGCGGTGCGACAAAGATATTTTAGAAATTTAGTACAGTTACTGTGAGTTATGAGGCATTGATTCATGGACTCGGACACGCCGTTGCAGAAAGAAAGGCTCGACCACTTAGCTAAGTGGTACTGGCTAGCATAGCACCATCTGCCTGGGGCCGTTGCTTCGTTAAATAGTTTTTTTCACTGTAAGGAACTGCTGCAACTAAGTAGCTGTTTTGTTGCTGCCTCAGCATGTGGAGCATAGGGTGCACAGTCCTCTCGTTTAGTGCAGAGTGCAACAAGAATGCGAGAATCAATTTTTTTGGAACTAAACTTCCACTTACATTTTTGTCTCATACCCAATCATTTAACTTCGGCATCTATGCTTTCTGTTACAACTGTACGGCTTTCCTCTGCAAAGGCAGCTCTTAAGATGGTTATTTATGTGGTACATACTGCTACGTGAGCAGCCAGTTTAAAAAAAAAAAAAGCTTAACGTAAACCATATATCACTTTCAACAGCAAAGGGACAACATGTTTCACCTAGAAAAGCAGAAAATTCTTATGTATAAAATAACATTCGACAAAAAGAACTGAAAGTGGAGTTCTGAAATAAGTACCGAGAAAAGTCCAACCCCTGCATATAGTAAATGCAGCATGTAATATTCCGCTGAACAGTAAATGGGGTAGCACGTCGTCCACCATTTTTGTGCAGACATATTTTGCCAGCACTAATAAAATTAATTTTTTTCGCAATTTCAAACATAATGCACATCTCGGAAGCAGATTTGAACCTCCGGGTGTCCACCTGACAAGTCTTGCCATTTCGATCTTCCCGTTCGTATCAGTTATGACTCTTTGTGCCAGATTTTTGCACATTACTGTAAAAAAATTTACCATTGTTCTGTGTTTGTAAACTAACACATAATTTTTCTTGAGGCATAGATATACTATTTGGGCAGGAAAATAACTGTTCTGAATTGAAACAGGGCTGGGACTCCTGCTCCAATTGCACCATTTTGATACAAATGCAACTTCTTGCGGAAAACTGCACCAACCACAGAGAAGAGACGAAAATTGCGCCACTTTGCGCCAGAACGGCCAGAACGAATTTGGCATCTATGCTGCGGCAGCGATCGCGAACAGCGCGGTCATTTGTTTTTTCGAAAAGAGAATGCAGCCATTCATATTCCGCGCTGCGGGCGCCACCCGCACAGTTTTTAATCATTTTCGAGCTCTTTTAGGCGGTTCCAGCAAGTGGTGGCGCGCACACGTGGCCACTCTTGAGTCCCGGCTGTCGTCGCTGCTGACACAAAGGAACTCAGTGGGGTTGAGTAGGCCGAGCAGCGCGGCCAAATGCGCGGCGTTTCATAACTTACGCACAAAACATTTAAAGGGCGCTGCGAGCAAACTCAGTGTTAATGGGGCGCTGAGCCATGTCGATTCTGAGGGAATGGTGAATTTAGAGTAAAGATAGATTGGAACAGTTACCGTGTCGATAGGGCCGTGCGTTTGGGAGCACTTTTGCCCGTCATGAGTATGGTAGCGCCACTAATGCTTTCAGTCTACGGGAATGCCTGTGCCATGCCGCCGTTCGACCCACTCTTTCATTTCTAATTGTCTGGCGCCCCGCATCTTGATCAGTTTGCGGCAGTACGAAACTACAGACGCCAGATAGAGTGATGTGCACTGCTGACAGTCTTCGCCCCAGAGTTAAGTAGTGTAGCACCCTCATTTGTTCTGTTTGAAAAGTGTGTGCTTCGTGCGCATGCCGTTGTGCTTGCTTTTTGTTCACGTGTTCTTTGAGTTTGCTACCCATGCCTGGATGGCAAAGATGAGCAAACATGAGTATTTTGTTCATTTCAAGGATAGTATAATTTTTGGTTTTGGTTTGAATGAAAGCTTGCAAGGGCGAGCCAACAAAGACTGCTCTTAATCGCATGCTCATTGGAGGCCTGGCGGGAGAAAGCGCATAGTCTTCTATCGTGGGCAATAATTCAACAGGCGGGTAGTGTAGTCGTGCCAAGGGATGGTATCTTGTTGCGCGCTGTGAACGCGTTGAAGCGAGAGGTAGCATGAAGGGGAGTGCACTGTTTACAAATTATAAAACTACTACCGTATTTATTCGAATCTAGGCCGATAGTTTTTTCAAAAAAACGAGATGTAGAACTCTTATGTCGGCTTAGATTCGAGGATTTCGTTTCGAGGTTTCGTATTCGTAAAATGCGAATAAATGTAGCACGCAGGTGGCGCCCCCACAAAACGCCAACGAAAGACAGCACTGTAGCCGTTGCTATCCGTAGCCGATACTGATCAAAGCACACATGAGCACTGGCTGCCATTTTGGCCTTGTTCTGTTCTCGTGCGGTGGCGTGAGCACATTCGCAGCAGTGAAGTTTTCGTGCGTAGTTTTTATCACCAACACCATGGCACCAAACAGGCGGTGCCATTATAGTGCCGCCTTCAAGCGGAAAGTTATAGTCGCTGCAGAGCAGTCGTCAAATCTTCAAGCCGGGCGGGACTTCGGCGTGGATGAGAAGAATGTTCGCCGTTGGAGGGGGCAGCGTAATGAAATTTTTGCTTGCGCGGCAACGAGAACGGCTTTCACGAGCCCCAAGAAAGGCCGCCATCCAGAAGTGGAGGTAGCTCTGGCCGAGTTTGTGGAGACGCAGAGGTCAGCGGCACTTCCAGTGACCACGGAAGTGCTGCAAGCCAAAGCAAGAGAGCTGGCGAGAGAGCGAGGCGTCCCCCGGGAACTGTTCAAAGCCAGCCGGGGCTGGTTGCAGAAGTTCATGAAGCGCTTTGGCTTCAGCCTCCGACGTCGCACGTCCATTTGTCAAAAGCTGCCGGGCGACTTCGAAGAGAAGCTGATCTCATTTCAGCGATTCGTAATAAGGAAGAGGATGGAGCACGGCTACGCCGTAGGACAAATGGGAAACGCTGACCAGACGCCGGTATGGTTTGACATGCTAGTGGCGTGCACCGTGAACGAAAAAGGTGCCAAGGAAGTGAAAGTGCGCTCGGCCGGATACGAAAAGCAGCGCATGACTGTAATGCTGGCCTGCACGGCGGATGGCCACAAGCTGCCGGCGTATATAATTTTTAAGAGGAAGACTCTACCAGCTCGGGAAGTGTTTCCAAGAAATGTGATCGTCCGCGCCAACGAAAATGGATGGATGGCGAGCGATATGGTTGAGCAGTGGATCAGAATGGTTTGGCAGCGGCGTCCAGGGGCCCTCTTGGCCAAACGTTCCCTCCTCGTCCTGGACTCTTACCGTGGACACCTCACTGACGGCGTAAAAGCTGCGCTTTCCGAAGCCGGTACCGACGTCGCCATCATACCCGGCGGCATGACAGGCCAGCTGCAGCCTCTTGATGTGTGCCTCAATAAGCCTTTCAAGGATCGGCTGCGCAAGTACTACGTGGACTGGCTTAGTGAAGAGCGGCTCGAGCTTACACCAACAGGTCGAATAAAGCGCGCCTCACTGGGAGTTGTAGCCACTTGGATAGCTGCAGCCTGGGATGACATCCCAGAAAGCTTGGTTGCACGCTCATTCCGCAAGTGCTGCATCTCTAATGCACTTGATGGCAGTGAAGATAGTGCACTGTTCGAGGAGGCCAGCGATAAAGAAGTCAGCGATGATGATGACGAATGAGCGGGGGCTGATCCCGGGCTGGCGTTGCATATGTCTCCTCGCCCAACGCCGTCCAGGGGCCCTCTTGGCCAAACGTTCCCTCCTCATCCTGGACTCTTACCGTGGACACCTCACTGACGGCGTAAAAGCTGCGCTTTCCGAAGCCGGTACCGACGTCGCCATCATACCCGGCGGCATGACAGGCCAGCTGCAGCCTCTTGATGTGTGCCTCAATAAGCCTTTCAAGGATCGGCTGCGCAAGTACTACGTGGACTGGCTTAGTGAAGAGCGGCGCGAGCTTACACCAACAGGTCGAATAAAGCGCGCCTCACTGGGAGTTGTAGCCACTTGGATAGCTGCAGCCTGGGATGACATCCCAGAAAGCTTGGTTGCACGCTCATTCCGCAAGTGCTGCATCTCTAATGCACTTGATGGCAGTGAAGATAGTGCACTGTTCGAGGAGGCCAGCGATAAAGAAGTCAGCGATGATGATGACGAATGAGCGGGGGCTGATCCCGGGCTGGCGTTGCATATGTCTCCTCGCCCAACGCCGTCTCTCCTCCTCCTCTTCTCTCAAAGCTCCTTTGGCAGGTTTTTTTTTTCAACGGTCCCTCTCGGGGCCATCAATCACGCTTCGGCAGAGCATGCAGGCACGATGCTTCCCGCTGTGTCTCACTCGAGTTCCTCTCTCTACACCAAGTCGCCTATGCGCAGACACATGGTGCAGTCGTTTCGCGCCACGCACTTTCACGTGCGCGGCGACGTAAGAACAGTCGTGTCGCGTCATAAAAATAATTGTGATAATGAGGTATAAACAGTGTTGTTTTTTCGGCCGGCCTACAATCGAGGTAAGTTTTTTTTTTCTGTGGCCTTCAACTTTCGGGTCTCTGCTTAGAATCGTGGCCGGCCTAGATTCGAGTAAATACGGTGCCATATATACTTGTATAAGGGCCAGTGCTGCGGCACCGTGTGTTCGCTGTTCCAGGCGAAGTCCGGTGCGCAGGACAACGCGTCCGTGGTCACACTGAATGTCGCAGGCAGTTAACGTCTATTAGCTTCAAATTGCTTGAATTGCTCGTCTATTATCTCCAAAGTGCAATTTTGGCTATGCCTAACTGCTCCAATATGCAAATTTTCCTGAGCCATATTGCTCCAAAACACGATTTTACTTGCTTCAAAATGACTTTGTGCAGTCCCACCCCCTGCTGAAACAAAAAATGTCACCTGAAAGGAGTAAAGATGGGAAAAGTAAATTTTTCCCTATTTGTCTTCAAAAGCACATGGGTGAGAACTTCTTTTCACAGGTGTAAAGAGCAAGGAAGAATTGAAGGCTGTGAAGCCAGATGTGAAAACTTCAGGGCAAACTAGTCTCGCTTTTTGTGCACCATGTATCCATGCGAGGTGCCTTGAGTGGTTAAATGAAGGTTGGAATTGCTGAGAAAAGGTGCTATGACCAGCCTACCTTGTGAAAAGTGCAGCTGATACTTTCCTCTTGCTTTTTGTTGAGTACTTTGCAGGCTGATACAGGTGCAGAGTTTTTAAAGCAGCTAGACATGCATCAGAGTGTGGATTGTGCTTTTAGTATTTCCACGCAGATCGTGTGAGCTTAGCGAGCAGAAGCGATTTCTCTCTTTTCAATACATAAACCTGAAAAGCCAGTACTCTGTAAGACCAAGGAAAGCACAGCACACGGCATGATTTTAATCGTACGGTAAATCTCGATGATCCAAATCTCACGGAATCTCCTGAGGGTCATACCACGCCAAACGTCCCAGACGTTGCGCTCGACCATCTCCAATTTGTTGAAAAAAATTCATGGAAACTTTTCCTAATGTACGTAACCAAAGCCTGAAATATTTTTGCCAAAAAAATGGCAGTGGCTTAGCTCGGCTATGCCAGGATATACGTAGCGAGAGGTACGTTCACCTGGCTAAGCTTGTTCTGGTCACTGTAGGTTTAGCAATGAGAGACATTGGGCTCCATCTCTGCGGCTATGCGCCGTCTATGCGCCGTCTATTATGCACAGCAGTCTGGCATCTCCGTTTGGCAAGCTGTTCCTCTCTCTGTATGGGCGTCTCCGCTGCTCTCTTCGCCATCTGACGCTCATTCTCTTTGTTGAGCAGCCAACTGCGAGGCGACAAACTCAGGATCAGAAGAGTTCACCTTCTCTTGTCTATACCGCCGTTTAGCAGCGGCTGGACTCTCTCTGCATGCATGTCAAATAATACAGACGCCCAGTACATCTCCGCCTTTTATACACAATGCTGCGCATGCGACGCGCGGTTCGGGTGATAGAGCGGTGCGCGGCGAGGCTGCGATGAAGAACGCGGTGCGCTTCGTT
This sequence comes from Amblyomma americanum, assembly GCF_052857255.1. NCBI lineage: Eukaryota > Metazoa > Arthropoda > Arachnida > Ixodida > Ixodidae > Amblyomma > Amblyomma americanum. The sequence goes on along the minus strand of NC_135502.1, from coordinate 128,898,048 downwards.
CCGACGGTGGAGTGGGCGACGGCGAAGCACGCTGCATCTGCTGCTCCTCTCCGGTTGCCGCGGTAACGGTGCATGCGCACAACTGGCATCTCCCAGGCCACCGCGAAATGCTCAACTGGTGGTCCAGTGTAGCTCTCACTACAGAAATTTATTCGTGAGGTGAGGGCAGTTGGACATTTAGAAAAGGCAGGAAACCAGGCACTGCTAAATAATTAATAAAAATTCAAATCTTTAGAAAACACTTCACCAGTTTTTTCATTGACATTTGCACAGATAATGCCTTTTGATATAATTCGGAGCATGCAGCTATATTAGGCATAAATGTTTTTAAAAAATAAAAAAAGTATGAAAATACGATTTTTGCCATTTTTTGTTTTAAATATCAGCTTGCTCTCGGAAATTTGGAAATAGCCGTATTGTTTTTCTAGGTGTCTAAGTACCTGTAACAAATTTACAGGTAATGATACTTTGTACATTGAACTAAAAAATACTAAAGTTGAAAAAAGTGTTTTTTGAGCCATAAACACTCGTTAATTTCACCCTGAGGTGGTCCAAGTAAAAATACAAGCAATAGCAGGGTACGTAGAACAGTTTATTGCCTTTCTTTTCCGAAATTTTGTCGGGGTAATTTTTGTTTAAAGCGAGAAAAAAATGTTTGAAGTTGAGCTCTCGTGCCACAAGTTGCGTTGTCTCCTAACGCCTCTTCACCACAGAGCACTGCAGAGCCTACACTGTGGCCAGGCGAAATGTAGAATTCTTGTTCTTAATTAAGGTTTGCACCGCAGGCAAGCATGGGAACGTTGAGTGTCAAACAGGTATTCGTGGGAAAAGACCTTCTTAACGCTGCAGGGGCGGCACATCCCCAAGTGAGCTAGTTCGGTGTGGTTCTGTCGCAGTCAGCCATTCTTGTCAGCTCCATGACAGACGTAAGCACCAGCATAACAGCTTGTGAGACGCCTATCTGGAAATGACCAGAATGATCTGGTGTTGAAACACTCTGCGATGCAGCAGCACCACATGGTACCTGAACCTTTTGGTCATCAGTGGCTCATGCCCGGTTGTCTCCGATGTGAGGCCTTGGTTGTATTTTTTAATCAGTGCAATTCCTGCATTAATACTCCAGCGACAACTGTAGATGAGCCACTATGTTGATGAAGCACCTTCATGCGAGCGACACGCCTACGGGCGAGCAGGCTGCGTTCACCGCCAGCGCATCTCGCGTTACTCGCCGCAGCGGTGTGCACTTCGCACCTCTACGTGCGCTCCAAGGCGCGTGCTCTCAGTGATCTTATTCAGATATAAATAAAGCACTTGTGATACGCCTGCCATGCCAACTGGTTATCGCTCCTCGTGGTCCATGCGAGACAGCACGCTGAATGCCCTTTTTTTTCTTCTCTTGGCTGCCCCGCACCAAAGCGGGTCTATTTGAACATCAAAAGCAGAACTTTCTGGCTTATTGGATACCACTCGCCGAATGTCACGCGATATCTTCTTTAGCTCCAGCCCTAAATATGGACGACACTGAGCGATGGCAAACTGCAGTCGTTATCTGGCCATAGGTGTTGCGCCATGCCAGGTGCCGTGTTCTGCGGTGAAGAGGCGTTAACAGACGACGCAACTTGTGGCGCGAAAGCTGAACTTCAAAAATTCTTTTCTCGCTTTAAACAAAAATTACCTCGATAAAAATTTCAGAATTGAATGGCAATAAACCGTTCTCTGTAACCCGCTATTGGCCATAAGTGTTCTTCCATGCCAGGTGTCATGCTCTACGCTGAAGAGGCGTTATAGAAGCTCTGAAACACCTTCTGAGGAGAGCACATCAACTCGCTCAATCACTGCATTGTGTTGTCATGAACACCTGAGCCAAGCAGTACACTTCTACATGTAGCAGAGAACCCATAATCACGCGCAAAACTTGGCGGGCCCTTCCCAGCGACGTTTTCATGCTCGCACCTGCGTAGGTTGAGAGATGGCTATTGGTTACATTCTTTCAGACATCAGGCAGCAACCATGGCCGCGGCCAATAAGCCGCGTAGCTCCGGCGGGTCGGGAAGCTCCGCTGCCGGAAGTGGGGCTGGCGGAGGAGCGCTGACCTTCCAGCATGCAAAAAGTGGCGAGAGAGGGAGAGGCGCGAACATTCTGAAATTCAAATTTTGACTACAGATAACCCAGCTTCTACAAAGTGCACTAAACAAATACTTGCCAGACAATATTCGTGAAGCAGCGTACTTTAATCCCAGGCATGCTGCAACACTATAGAGCCCCTTTCAGAGCCAGCCCCTTTAAGAGACGACACAACTTGCGGTGCGAGAGCTCAACTTCAAGAATTTTTTTTTTCCTTTAAACAAAAATTACCTTGACAAAAATTTCAGAAATGAAAGGCTATAAACTGTTCTACGTACCCCGCTATTTCTCGTACTTTTACATGGGCCTTCTCAGGGCGAAATTAACGAGTGTTTATGGCTCAAGACGCACCTTTTGCAACTTCATAATTTTTTTTTACTTCGATGTACGCAGTTTCATCACCTGTAACATTTGTTATAGGTACTAGGCATCCAGAAAGACAAGATGGCTTCTCGCCTTTTCTATATGCTCAAACTGCCCTCACCTCACTAATAAATTTATTTTGGCAAAAATATTTCAAGTTTTGATTACGCATGTTAGGATAAGTTTCCATGAATTTTTTTGAACAAATTGTATATGGTCGAGTGCACAACATCTGGGACATTTGGCGTGGAATGACCCCTGAAAATTGTATAATAAAAAATGAACAAAATCTGCGTTCTGAAGCACGGGAAATACATTCATGCAAATCTGTTATGGCGGACAGCACTTACTTGCTTAACTCTTTCGTTACCACGCCACTAGGCTTCGGTCACCAGTGATCGAAAAATTCTAACTGCTATGACAGCGTGCCTGCGGCCATTACGGACTTGCTGGGTCATCTGGGTTGTTGTTCGCACACTGAACTTTCATTTCCTGCGTAACTTGTATTTTTGCCTTAAGATGGTAATTTTTGAAGCTCTCCTGAACTTGAGGGTGCGGCATAGAACGCTCCGAGCAAGACGTCAAAGTTGGGAACGGCGTGCACTCGAAACAACCCAACCCCGTTGCATGCAATTCTGCTGCGTCTACAGAATTTATTTTTGATGCATAGAACATCAGGGACTCTGACTACGATGTTGCATCGTCAGATTTTGTTTCCGAAGCTGAAACTGCACAACCAGGGCTTGGAATGTTGACCTGTTTGTTTATTTTCTTGTTCCCGGCCCATTTCTGCCAAGTGGAGCGCTCCTATGGAGCCGCTACAGTGATGCTGCACCATCTACTTTGTTCTTCAGAGACTATAGTTTCGTTTTCTGCATAGACTGCTATTTTCTCATGAGGCACGAATTTTTGAAATGTCTTGAAGCGGAGGCTACCGCGTAGGGCGCTGCCAGCGTGGCGACGGTGCGCACTCGCAAAAACCCTGCTCCATGCGATTCTACTGCATCGGCAGCATATATCTTCAATACATCGAGTAGCAGGGTCTCTGACGATGACATCGCATTTTGGTTCAGATGCTCAAAACTACGGAAACAGAGCTCGGAACGTTGGCCTATTAGTTTCGCTTTTGGTTTCCGGTACGCTTGTGCGCGCAGAGCGCTGCTATGAAACACATGAAGTCTCTACGATGATGCGGTGCCATCAGGTTTGTTCAGAAACTAGTTTCATTTTTCTGTGTAGATTGCAATTTCCCCACAAGGCGCGAATTTTTGCAACGCCTTTGAATCGGAGGTTACGACGTAGGCCGCTCCAAGCATGGCGCCGAGAGGGGGATGGTGCACGCTTGATTCTGCTGCATCGGCAGCAGATATTTTTGATGCATAGTATCAGGGCCTCTGACGATGGGATTTTGGTTTGGACACTGGAAAGGCACAAACAGAGCCCGGAACGTTGGCCTGTTGTATTTGTATAATACTCGTGTTGTATAATTTTCCTCGGTTTTTCCTGAAATGATATTAGTTACAATTTGTATTTTTAAAAAGCACGCTTATCAAGCTTTATTTTGGCACATAACATAATACTTCCATTTTTTTTTGTCAAACTATAAAAATCATATCGAGGACACACTGAAATTGGCCTTTTCAAGGAGCGTAAAGAAAAAGTTTCTAGCTCAAAAAGTATTTGAGCTATAACTTTCACACTTCAGTGCCAAATTATAAAAATATTTGAATCATTTTGCAATTCAAACACGTTCTTTTCATCTTCGTCTTTCGCTCTGTGGAATTATGCAATAGATTCAACTCGCCCAATTTTCTGTCCTAAGCCAGCTGTGCTGAGAGTGAGAGAAAGACTTGTTGACAGGAAAGTGTTTATGTTCAACAAAACGCATTTTACAGGCACTTTGATACTTGCATCTTGGCATCACTTGTTGTGCTTCCTTTCTAAATACACTTGGTATGCCACCTGGACGTATTGTAGCCTTTTGTTCAGCTGAATTAGCTCACTAGTAGCCGACTTTCTAACAGATTCGTGCCCATCCGCTCTCATCTGTCACTGTCACCTGTTGCGACCCTTTCTCTGCCCAGCCTGTAATGCAATGCAAGGGTTCGCAAACTCAGTTCTTCAGAACCCTTGGCTTCTGTGAAGAGTCGTTTGGGTTCCCAAGCATCTAAATCTACTTGTTCCTCAAGCTTCAACTTTCCTTTACCAACCTTACTTTGGGACTGACCATTCTTGACTTGCGTGTAGCAGTCTCTTTCATTCTATGAGTATGCAGGCAAAGTCACGATGGCCACCATCTCATTGTACATGGAGCACGGCAAAAGGCTGTGCACATAACTCATTACCTTATTGCTACTTGCTCCTGCCTGCACCGCTCAAGCTGTGCGCTGTACAACAAATGGTGTCAGTGACGCCACATGAATACCTCTTGTACAGCGGCATTATTAACTGAATTTGGGCATATTTTCAGAGCCTCTGCACCTGCATGCTCAATTTTTACATTCATGTTAGGCAGGAAGGCACAGAAGCCAGGAGATGTGGGGTTCCCTGGCACCTTTTGAAAGCCATGGGGGTACCCTGGGGTTAAAAGATTGAGGACTCCTATAATAAAGCAGCGATGCCGTATAAGTAGAGCACCCGTTTCGTGTGCAAGAAAACCATGGTTCAAATCCCTGTGCCGCGCAATTCTGCACGGATAATAAAAAAAGAAATGCAGGTCGATGGAGTTGCATAACCAGTCCTGGGGTGCGGCCTGATCTCGGTGACCGGAATCGATAACTCACCCCCTCACCAGAACAGGATTTGGCCACCGTGGTGTAGTACTTGGCCACAACCTCCTATGTGAATGAAGCTAACGCAGCAAGCTGTGGAAAGGAATATGATTAGTGTTACGTTAAATGCCAGGAGGAGAGCAGAATGGGTCAGAGAAAAATGGTGTAGCATTAAGAGACAGGAAGAGAGCAGAGTGGGTCGGGGAACAAACGTGGGCTTATGACATCTTAGTTGAAATTGAGAAGAAGAAATGAGCTTGTGCAGGGCATGTAATGTGAAGACAAGATAACCGATGGTCATTAACGGTAACTGACAGGACTCCAAAGGTAGGAAAGCATAGCAGGGGGCGGCAGAAAATTAGGTGGGCCGATGAAATTGAGAAGTTTGCGGGGATAGAGTGGCTGCAGCTGGCACAAGACAGGATTAATTGGAGAGATATGGGAGGGGCCTTTTTCGTGTAGTGGGTGTAGTCAGGCTGATGAAGATGACGAACATAGAATAATACATGTTCTCTGCATCTCTCTCTCTCGCAGGTGGTGCTGGACCTGACCAAAGGGGTGACCTTTGTCATCACGGGTGTGTTCATGCTGCTGGTGTTTGGCCTGGAGCAAGGACTGGAGCACTTCAGCCCCAGCTGGCCATACCTGGCGCTCACAGCCGCCTACTTTGCGCTCACAGAGCGCGCCTGCCAGGAGCGGCTGCCCTCGGTGCTGGGCTGGCTGCAGCTGGAGTCCTTGGAGAACCTGGAGCCTCTGTGGGCACCCGTCCTCAGCCGCCTGGCCTCCTCCCTGGCCACCCTGCTCCTGGTGGTGGCCGTCTCCTTTTGGGGTGGTGATGGCGTGCGTGGCGGAGCGTGGGGCCTCTGCTTGCTGGCCAGCTACTTCAACGTCTACCTGGGGCTGAAGGTGCGCCTCCTCTCTGCTTGTTTATTACTGCTTTGACAGTGTAGTCCTCCTTCGGCAAAAAAGCCGTTGTGTGTGACGCCTCCCCCCCGTTCTGGTGGATGCGGAAGTTCACTTACCGGCAAAAATGCATCTCCCACTTACACGAGCCTCCATGCACCGTCGTACACATACCAGAAGCACATACAGCACTGGAACGAAAAAGCGACAATTTGACAATGATTCTAACATTTTTTAAGGTCCCTTGGAGATCTTATTAATGAGCTTTTACTGTACTCTTACAACATTTCCTTGCACCCCACGCTTCTCCTTTATGAAGACTCGTTGATTAATGACTGCATTGTTTTATGGCCTTTAAGTTACATGAGAGGTTTATCCTATTTGTACTGCTATGAAGAGAACACAGTTCAAAAATGACAAAAACATTAATTTTAATAGGGGACGTGGGTTTTAAAAGCCGAAAATTTTCCAAGAATTTGCGAAAATTATCAATCTTTCAATTTTGTCATGTTCGGATTTGCGAGGTTCTTTTCCACCGACAAGTGAAGTTTGGAGTCTGGGAATTGCATAGTTTTTGAGAAACTTTCCGTTAATAAAGAGTTTCAGCCGCGCCACACGCGAGAGTGTTGTTTTATCACCTTTTATCCCCATTTGCCCCAACTCCTGGCTTATTGATTGTATCCATATTTTTGGCCAGCGAGAGGTGCGAATAGGGAAGGTTGGCGTTTAGACCTAAATATACAGCATATGTTGCACAGTTTTTCATTCGTAGAGTTTCTTTAGGATGTGTTCGCGAAATTTGGCATAATTTGTGCACCCCATTTTTGAATCTTTAGTTTTAAGAGATAAAAAGTGTACGAATTATGTGAGTAAATACGGTTATTGTGAGGTAACACTTGAGAAATTTAGTGCGCGCGACATTGTCGACCGCAGCAAAGCTCCCAACACAGTAACGCACTCAGTTTCCCATGTGGCAGTGGCCGACATCATCGCTGTACCACCGCTGCTTTGCATTTTGCAGTGCCCAGTGCTGTGCTGTTTGACCTTCTTTACTTTCCTTACTCTTTTACCTTCTATTTCTGAACAGCCTTGACATCCTCATTCCAAATTCATAGCCACCCTCTTCTTTGCCAGTGAGCTGCTGCGGTGGCTGAGCGGTTATGGTGCTCGGCTGCTGACCCAAAAGGCATGGGTTCAATCCAGGCTGTGGCAGTTGCATTTCAATGGAGGCGAAAGGCGAGGCCCATGTACTGTGCGATGTCGATGCACGCTAAAGGACCCCAAGTGGTCAAAGTTACCAGGAGCCCACCACTACCCCCACGGCCATTGACGTCCAACGGTTATCCCGCTTCGGACTTTGGGATATCTGTCGGAACACCCATTTTTTACCCAAAGTCAACCACGGGACGTCCGTCAGACGATCTGATGCAAAACCGCTGACCATGTGTAGTTCATGCGACGGATGTCTGAATGTGGATGTACGGACATTTCTCGAACAATCACACGGTAGCATGCATATCCAGGTTATTCAAGCGGTTTCTGCATGCTTTTCTGCCACAGGTCCTCGGCAGGCAACTATTGTCATTAAGAGCAAAAATAACTACCAATAGGTGCTACAAAAATATCATTTACTGTACGAGAGGGCTGCTTCCGAAGCGGAAAACACAACACACAATATACATATACAGCAAAGGACAAAATCACAGCAAACGCAGTCTGTCCACGTACACAGAGGTGAGCACGTTTGTCTAAAACTCTCGAGCGGTGGCATGCAGAGCGGATGAAATTTTACGCAGCATAAGGATAAAGTGCTTGTTTCTGCACGAGGTTGCGTTCCTATGAGGCTGTACTTCAGTGCGAATGCTTCTGAAATTCAGTATCTGTTCTAAAAATTCGCTTTCTTTCCTTCGTAGAGCACTGCTCGAGTGCTTCAGACAAATGCACTCACCTATCGCTGCGTTTCGCGCATTCCAGTTGAGTTCTGCAGTACAGGCTAGGTGCATGGGCGTAAGACGCCGATGCGACGCAAGGAAACTTTTTCTAACTTCCAAGTTTTTTTTTTCAATCACTGGTGTTACTTGACCACCCGGGGGTGCATTTTCACACATTTGCTTCCCTTCAGTAACCACTCACAAGAAATGTTCCACTGCCCAACTTCAGAATACAATGACGCTTAATGGCGAATTGCTCCTTTCTTTTCCTGTAGAATGTTCTTTGCATGAAACAGATGTCACCTACAGTTACATGAGACACTTATTTGTCAATCTCGGGAACTGCGCTTGACGACAGAAAAAAAATCGACAAGTCGAGCTCGCAAGTACACAGCCACAAAGAACGCCAGCCATATTCGTTGTTTACTTCAGTGTGGCTTGTGATCGGCTTTGGCAAGTTTTGGCTTTTAAGCCGGTCTTCTCTTTTGCAATCAAGAAGAAAATAAAAAAAAGTGTGTAAGTAGCTTCTAAAGCGTTTGAAATTGTAGTTTAACGTTCGTTATCACTAGAAGGCATTTCTTTTCGGTTAGAAGCAATACTGGATTCAAGATTCAAGTCGATTCAAGTCTAGCAAGAATCTGATAAATATAAGCAAACATGATGGACCAAAATGAATGTGCTCTAGAATACTGGGGCACTATACCAAAATCAGTCGTTCACGTTGTTTGAAGCTCGCTTTTTGTTCATTGCTCAAATTAACCTCTCGGCACGCATTAAGGCTCGATGTGAGGTGCATGTGTCCACATGTGTGCATCTGGCTGGCGGTTTGGGTGGTAGCTGTGTCTGCGTAGTCAGTCGCGGGTTACACTAAGTCTGGGTCATGCTGTCAAAAAATGGCTAAGCACTGCCTCCTTGGCTGGAATGGGGCAGGAAGGACACGTTAGTGGAGGGGCCTGTGATGTCCAGGATACAGTACTGCACCCACTCGTATTCTCAGTGCAACCTCCTCACAGCGAGTTAGACCGCTGGGAAGGTTATGTCCATGCGATGGATTCAATGCACATGCGGAGCTCCGCATAGATTCTTTTGTAGAAGGACTCTCCCTCTGAAAGGTTGCTCGCTTAGATGTACGGGCCACCATGATCGTGCCAAATACGAAGTTAATGCGGCGCCTGTGTTTAAGCAGCTGTGCTAAAGAACAGAGTGCAGACACAATACCATGTGCTGCTCTTACAGCCTGCAATATGGATAAGTTTTTCAGTAGCATCAGTGTTGCAAAGCACAAGAAATAAGACTAGAGGTCGCCGAGCTAATTTGAGCTTCTAAAGAGTCCTCAATGGGCAGCTCTCTAGCCCTCCCCGCCTCCAACAACCAGACACGAAATATACCTTTTTACTGCCGAATGGGAAAGTGATTTTTTCATTCTGCCTGTTTTCAAAATCGGTCCTAAGTAGAATGCCCCTCGTAAGACCATCGGACATCCAGATTTGGATGTCTGCTTTCGGATCTGCTTCGTTCTTACTTCGGATGTTCGGCTTTGGATGTACGGACCTTAATCAGACGTCCGTTGGACATTGTTGGCCGTCTGGGTATGGCGTTCCTCATAGGCTGAGTCGTTTGGGGTAAACCTTGAACTATCTGCTTGTCCACTGGCTCTCTGCGCGGCCCCAAAGTCATTGAAAAGCTGGCGTCTCCTAACACAGGGGTTCTCAAACTTTTTTGCCCCAAGGAACCCCAACAGCTTTCAATATGTGCCAAGGAACCCCTATCTCATAATCGGTCTTCACAAGCTCCGCAATGGGTCTGTGTTGTTTGTGAATGTACCTTATGTGCCTTTTTCTCTAGTTTCATTCACTTTTGTAAGTATTTTTTTCCCTCCTTTCGGCGATCAGTTTTTTTATTCGGTGTCCATCTCTTGCTCATGCTCAGACTGCCACCCCAAGAGAACACATAAAACTAGTCACAAGACAAACGTTCCCTCGCATTTGACTTGCTGGGCTGCACGCAGAATCACATGACGCCTCGTCCAGCTTTCATTGGCGGACTGCTGCTCCCCGCTTCACCCCCGCATTCGACTTGCTGGGCTGCACGCAGAATCACATGACGCCTCGTCCAGCTTTCATTGGCAGACTGCTGCTCCCCGCTTCGGCATTTTATTTGTCTCTTTTTCTTCCCTAATTTTGACAGATGCAGTTGACAACTGATTTTTCGGACTCTAGGGGCCGCGTAATTTTCGAAAAATCGGGCTATCCAAAAAATCAAATTTCAGCAAAGAAATCACTAACTTATTTGTTATTTCCAATATACCGAAGGAAGTGGTCAGTTATGTGCACATTCTGAAGCTTCTAAATTACTTCCTCGAATTAAATTACTTCTCTCTGAAGCTCTTCATGCCCAAATTTAGCCATGCGTCGTGTACACGCATGACTGGCGGCGACTGCTTTCACGAGTTCGGTGTACGGTGACTGTATTGCCTTTGGCACGTTGCCGACGAACGCACGGGTTGGGACGTACAAAGTCCAGACGTGAAAGCGAACCCACCGCTGCGGGAGCTATGCTGCGCCCGTACTACGAAGGGCCCGGAACGACAAAAAATGGCGAAACGATATGAACCGGTAAATAGCCAAAGCAAGCGCTCCACGGGCGTTGGCCTTCGTAATTAGGCCTACTGACTAGAGCCAAAATCGGCAACGTAACCGGCAGTGTGCGGTGGCTTGCATATAATGACAGGCACCTTGCCTGTAATCAAAACGCCAGTTGTTAACTGTTTTACAACAGAAAAGTCAGGGTTGCGGTGCATTTTGCCGTGGGTATGCTGACTTCGCTACAGTGCTTGTGTCGTCTCTTGTTTCTTCCACTTCATCCTGTGTATCGCGCTGCTTTAAGATGAATCGTTTCCAACATGCCCAGTTTTCTGTTCTCGCTTTGAAATGCACCACCAATTTCTTGTGCACTCGCCGTCTCCGTGAAGCCATATGGCTCCCACGCGTTTTGTTGCCACCTTTTCCTGTATTCGGGGTGAAAGACTTGGGATATATGAGTTCTGCAAACTGTGACTACTGTTCAAGCTTATGCGGCGGATGACATGCAAGAACGGTACGAATTCGAAACCACGCGGGTGCAATGTGCCAACTCGCAGAAAATATCAGCCCTGCCATTTAAGAGGCTCCCTTTCAGCTTGAATTTCATTTGTTTGATCAAGTTTTTGATATCTCCTGCAGTCGGTCGCAGTTAGCGAGATTCTATTTACACATTATATGGCAGCTTAGGCATTGGCAGTGAGTGTGAAAGAGGCCCGAAAAATCGAGCAGTCAGTTGCGTTGCGACTGAGATTTCAGGTGCTTTTATACATTGGCTCTGTGGGCCATGTCACGGCGCCGCGAAAAAATTTGAATAGTCAAGCATGTCCGAAAAATCAGGGATCCAAATTTTCGGTCATCCGATTGTACTGGCTTTGAGGTGCAAATTGGCTCGCCAGGAGCAAAACTCCGCCCCAGTGCCGCTGATGCCATTGAATCGCCTGAAAAAACGCCTGATGAGACATGCACGCTTCCTTTTTTGTGTTGGCAGGGCTTGGCGGTGCGGCCCACACTTCGAGTTGCCGTGCCCACGAGTGCACGTAACTTGCGTCGCCTTGTGCGCCATGCCCCTTTCACACCACCTTGTTAGCGTTCTAAACATTTGTGCACTGGCGCAAATGGGCGCAGCAGTGCCCGGCACGCTGCCAGTTTCGCCGGGCGAGCCACTGCCACCTGCTGTCCCGATATAACATAAACATGCGGCACCGTTACTAGCGCTCAGCGTCTCGGCGTGCTGCCATGGTCTGTGCTGCCGACGGCACAGACACCGACTGCACGAAATTGTGGAAGAGCTAACACTCTGAAATGAGTCTTAACAAACCAGGTACTGTGTCTGCTTTGCACACGCCCACCAGAAGTGTACCGGTAAGGGAGACAGGCCAGTGTGGGTGCTCGCAGAGCCAAGTTTGAGAACCCCTGTCCTAGCAGCTCATGAGTCTGGTGGTGAAGGTCCTTAGTTATTCTGAGGAGCAGCGAGTAAAATATTCATGCCATGTTCGTACTTTTTTTCCGGATATAACGCGAGATGCATACTGAAACTGATGAAGTGAGGAGAAAAACACGTGCATTATGTTCAATTAGATATAGTACTTTGATGATAAAGTGGCCAAGTCAACTTCACATGAGCCAAGTGATTGATGTGGTGTTGTGTGCTCATCTCCCTTGCCCCCATGCAGGCTATGGACCGGCACCTGAAGGTGCTGCTGCAGGAGCGTGCACGACTGGGGCGCTTCCGCTTCGCCACCCGCCAGGAGCTGAAGGGCCTGGATGACGTGTGCCCCGTGTGCCTGCAGCGCATGAGCCTTGCGCGTGTCACCCCGTGCCGCCACATGTTCCATGGCGACTGCCTGCGCCGCAGTCTCAAGGACCGCAGCACCTGCCCCATGTGCAAGCAGGAGCTGTGGTGCTGACTGCCCCCTCCCTTGTAGTAGACTGTTCGCTGCAGTGCCCCCCCCTCCTTACCCACGCCACCACCGCAATGTCGTGCTTGCCGCGACTGTCTGGACGTCCATGTTGGTGCCAGCATGCAGCTAGCGTTGCTACTACTCTTCCTTTCTGCAAGCCACCAGTAGTCGAGTTTGAGAAGTTTGTGATATTGCCGATACTCTCTTAGGCACTGGTCGTACTGTTGTGAACATTTTTTTTTTTAGCTTGATACAATGTGCGCTTGCTGCTTGTGTGCGGTGTTGTTTCTTTAGTTATATTTGTCTCATCTCTTTCTCTGTTTTGTTGGAAACAGTTCGATGTGCAAGAACATTTATCATTATGTGTGTGTGCGTGCACTTGCGACGACTCCTGGCTGATTGCTTGTGCAGTTTTTAGCAGTTTTCTTGTATATTCTGCCCCCTCCTCATCTAGCAGTATGTTGACCGTTTTTTTTGTTTCGCGTCATTTGTGTTCAGAGACTAGGGCTCTGATTGGAGCAGCTTCCCGTGTGCTGTGTGTGTTTGTGGAAAAGCAAGAGAAGTGCATATCACAGAATGCAAGAAAGCACTTGTGTTGAACTTTCTTCATAATTGCCGTGACATTACAGGCGATGGAACTGATAGGCAACGTGTAGTAACAAGGGTACCTGTATTTGCGCCTGCACTGTGGGTTTGTTTCGCTGCATACTGTGTGCCTGCAGACCACCTCACAGTGTGCACTTGATTCCACAGTTTGCCTGGTCTGTAAATGCAAAGTATTCTTAATTAGGAAAAACATTGCTATCAGTGTGTTGTTGCCATTCATGGCTGTTTACCAGAGTGGTGTTACTTGCAAAACTATGGCAGTTTAGGCTTTTTCTTTATGCACATGCTGATTTTTCCTTAGCCTTGCATGTTGGTTTTCACTCACTGGTTTATAATCTTGCATCTGTGTGCTTAAGTTACTGTTCATTTGGAGACAAGGGTTTCTTATTTCCAGGCAAAGCATTGTAATGAACGTGGGAAGCTGTCCTTATTGCCTGGCAGTGGTACATGCCAGGAAGGCTGTGTTTGTCGTCACTCATGCAGCATAGCTGTATTTCAAAACAGTCTGGTAGGCTGGTACCACTGGTAACTTCCTGTTGTTTTTGCGTCAGTCAGCATCATTTGTTGAATTTTTTGTCACAGTAAATGATTGGGGAATGCGAAGCTATTTGCGACATATAGAGCAGTGCCTTTCAAAGAATGGAATTGGCGTGCTATGAAACTCACTCTCCCATGTACCGTATATTGCTGCGTATAAGTCAACCCTCAACTCACAGCCGTCGCTGACTAAAAAATACATTTACTGCAAGTATAAGCCAACGTGTACATCTTCCCACTTTCTGCAAGACGACATTGCAGCACGCGCAGCTCAAAGCAAGAAACGCTTAACGATCGCCTTTGCTCTCTGTTTGCCTCCAAAACGGTGCCCCATCCTCCCTTCCATATTTGCAAAAGCGGTTGGCTGATTAGCTGTAAACCGAACAGTCAATGGTCTTGTAGTTTCAGACGGAAGTTTTCTGTCATGCTGTCTACCTCTCCTCGGGAAAGGCAACCACCAGCGTTAGCGAGACGGGCAAATGGTGCACATTTCGAATATTCATAGAGGAACCAATTTGGCCGCGAATGAACAATTATTATTATTTTTTACACAAGGAGCTCCATGCGTCCCTCCCGGAATAGGCTTCAGCATGAGCAGCTTGCTACCTGCACCCTGGCCGAAATGACGTTAGACGCCACAAATAGGTCGACTCCAATTGTAGGCAGACTCCCCAAGCTCTGTATACATGGCAATATACGGTAACCGCACCAGCAGGAAATCTCGTGCTGCTCAGAGTTTAACTGCTTCATTTTGCTGCCATTTGCCCAAGTGACTTTGTAACCTTTAGGTAATAATGCAAGCATCAGAGAATATTCTTTCGTTGTTTACCACACACCACACTTCAGTTTGAGGAAAAAGGGGTCACTGCACTTTAGCGGTAACCTAAGCTGTACAAGTGGCAAGTGTTTCTTGCGCATTTTGCATGCAAACCTTTGCAGTTATTGTTGGCCATGGGTCATAGACATTTAGACATTGTGCTGGTTACTTGGAATTGCTAAAAATATCAAGAAACTTAATTGGCGCAATGCATGGCAAAAAGCTCTAGCCACAGTTTTTGCGAAAGAAAACCCTGTGAAGCCAAGCTAGAATTTTTGACCTAGTCAGTCTGCATAATTTTGCTGCTTTTTCTTCAAATGAGGTTTCATTTGAAAGTAGCGTTGTAGTTTTTAAGCACAGCTGTACAATTATAAGCACGCTGTAGCTGGTGCTTCCTCATAGACAACAGAATGCTTACTGTGGACCAGCCCGGATCAGAATGGTGCTTGTGTAGAGTGTTTAACACTCAGTTATGTTGTGTTGAGCTACAAGTTTCCCGCACCTTGGAAGCGCCAAGGCATTCTTGACGCTGCTGTGCAATGCAGGTGGCAAAGTAGAGCCATCATTCAGGTCACTGTCTTGCTGCCTTGCACATTCTACATTTTGCCGCACCGATTTAAGTACCACTTGCTCATGGTTGTGACACGGCCTTATGAAAAGCCACTGACAATCGTCTTGAGACACTTCTAGTCCTATGACACGTGCCTACAGTCGAGATCAGTTTTGTATGTAGCGCTGTTACCACATGCTTGAGTGGTGGTGAAACGTGGCAGGTTTTTCTACACTTGACTACTCTTTGGCCAAACGAGATACTTGTGTGCTGGCACTGAAACATTTGGGTTTCATTACACAGGGCTTTAATCGCCTTAAACAGCGATGCATAGAAAAGAATGAGTTTGCACATTGATGAACATTTACTTATTGTCTAGATGTGTAATGACTAACATACATGTTTACTACCTAGGGAAAAAGTAAGATTTCCTCTGACCGCTGGCACTGAACTTGTGTACCGTCTCCCTGTGGTAAAAGGAGTATCGAAACGTTGTAGTAGAGATGCCAGTCAGACATGCGCAAGTGTTAGGCTGTCTTTATGGAAGTAGCAAGCGCGACGAATCCTTGTTGGCATTGCTACTGCATCATGTGGAGTTTTGTGTACTTGTAGTCCATATGCATGTGTACACCTAGCAGCAAAAGTTTGCTGGACATAGGTCGCATGCATACAACTGCAGACGCGCCTTTTCCGGACTGCATAAATGGCTGCCTTTTTTTTTCATATCTTCAACTTGTCAGTCATTTTGCTGTCAGGTGTGGAAGCCGTGCAGGGCAGTCTGATATTCCGTTGCCATCCTTAGCCCGAAGTGAAAAGGCAACTGTTCTGAACTATTCTTAGCTTTGGAAGGGAAGTGTTTTTGTGCTTGGAAAAAAAAAGAGCACATGTAAACCGTTCTGCAAAGGTTGTACAGCTTTATCACGTTTTTAGCACCATGAATTCATGCATACAACACTTTGTGCCACATTCTTTTGCTCTCGTGTATGTTAGAATTTTCATTGCTGTGCAAAGTGATGTACAGCAAGTGACCCCGGTGGCTTCTCTAGCACAAATTCAGTGCACAATTCTGTTTTGTTGTTGTTTCAGTGGTTGCCCCTGTTCATATTTCATCGGTAGCTGGCTGAATAAATTATGTTAAGTGTTTTGCCAATCAAAGCTGAGGATGTTTATTTTTAGCACTACACACCCATAGGACTAGCAGTGTGGACTGAAGCCACACTTCAGCAGTCAATAAATACTATGGCATCCAGAAACTGCACGGTTGCCTTATGTGCGTACAGCGCAACTTCAAGTCTGCGGCCTATTGCTCTTGGGCAGCTTCACAGTGTTTCATGACTGGCATTCCCAACATGTTCAGCGGTTGTTCCACGTGGTCCTTGAATGCTCTCACAAACTCGGCGGCAGTTTCCTCGGTGATAATCCGAGCATCGTACGACAGGGTGGCAGCCATGGCATGTTGTGGCATGCCATCGGAACTAGGCACAAGGCTGGACCCTCCTATGGCCAGGATAGACGCCTGCGGGGGATTGATCACGGCACTGAAGCTTGAAATGCCAAACATGCCCAGGTTCGAGATGGAGAAGCAGCCCCCTTCAAACTCGTGCGGATTAAGTTTGCCCTCTCGGGCGCGGCCGGCAAGTTCCTTCACTGTCGTCGCGATTTCATCGATGCCCAAAGCGTCCGCACCTTTGACAATGGGCGTGATCAGACCCGTGTCCGTAGCCACGGCGATGGAGATGTCGATGTCGGACAAGAGTTCGACGCCTTCGTTCTTCCACGTCACGTTCATGGCGGGAACTCGATGCAGGGCCATCGCCGCCGCCTTGATGAAGAAGTCGTTCACAGAGACCTTGATGCCCTCGGCGGCGTACTTCTTTCGGGTTTCTAAAGTCTCGTCGATGTTGCACACAATGCTAACGTAACTGTGCGGGATTGTCGTCTTGGACAGGGTCAACCGCTTGGCAATTGCTCGTCGCATGTTGGTCAACGGTACGTCCTCGAATTCGTTTTCCTCTTCCATCGCAGCCGTCGGCCTAGGCTTGGCGGTCGGAGCAGCGGCGGCCTTCGGGGCGCCTTTTGCCGCCACATAGCGAGCAACGTCTGCTTTCAGCAGTACGTTATGGGGTCCCGTGGCGGGCACGTCCTCTGGCTTCAGTCCGTACGTGTCGAGCAGATGCTTGACAGCAGGGCCAACCATGGTTGCTTTGGGACGCACTCCCGTAGGTTGCTCCACTTGTTTCATTTGAGGGGCAACGGGCGCAGGGCTTGTCGCGGCGGGTGCAGAAGGCGCTGCTTTTTCCTCATCAGCGGGGACTTCGACGTCCTTCCAGTCCTGCCCTTCCTCGACCATGAGCCCAATCAGAGTGTTCAGCGGCTGCACACCGGAGTTTGCGTCTTTGAGTATTTTGGCGAGGATACCCGAGTCCTCAATCTCGTACGCGACAACAGCCTTGTCAGTTTGAATCTCACAGAGAACGTCTCCGGGCTCGACCGCGTCCCCTTCGTTCTTGAGCCATTTGATGATCGTGCCTTCTGTCATGGTGGGTGATAGCGCAGGCATCCGAAGCTCAATACCTTTGACACCGAGGAGGTAGGCTGTGCGATGGACATTATGTGCAGACAGGAATATGCGACTCGATGACCGTAGTTTGGCAAACAACCGAAATGTTTGGACGAGACGGGAGGGTTTCCCCATAGTCAAGGGCGCCATATCGACCGCAGCCGCACAGTGTCGCGGCGCGAAGCATAACTGTAGCTATCGATGCCAAACACAGCGTAGATGTTTTGTTTGAATGAAAACAAACTGATACACCTGCTTACATTATATGACGCTTAATTTTTGGTTTATAATTTTTATTTTATTTTAATATGCACTTAAGTTTTTTCAAGGTGCATACAAGCACTACTTTCAACGCTTTCAACTACCCGTCAAAACAGCTGATACGACGTCTTGACGTGAAAATTGAAGTGCAAATATTTTCACGCGCTGGCGTGCGCTTATTTACTGAAGAACCGAAGTATACTGAAGGGATATGGTCCAAATTTGAATTAATATTTTTCTTGCAGCTTGTATTATTCGGAAACATGCCTTCTGTACTTTTGGCCGATTCTATTGCCGTCGAGCTTGGTGGTAAGCTTTGGTCCTCGCGCACTGGCCTTAAGCAGAACGCCCGTAGTTGCTGCTACACCGGCATCCGTTTTGCTGCTCATGTAATCACAGCAACTGCATTTGGGAAACAGCATTTGCTTTCCTTTCAGCCAACCAGCCATGGCCAGAAGACGCGAAAGTATTGCAGTCCTTCGAAAGTAAGGTGCCACTTGTCTCAAACATCCATTTCGTTCCCGGCTTCTGTTTGCAAGGTCATGCCTTCTTTCCTCTCCCCGATGTGTCCTTCTATGTATCTGCTCGAAACAAGAATCTCAGGTTCTTCTGCCAGAGAGTGCAAGTTCTCTAGGCGTCCAAACATTCCTCCGAATGGCCGGCCTCGATCACGAAGTGGAGATGCGACCCAACGTCGAGAGCATTTCGCCTTCAGGTAATTAAAGCGACCTAAAGTACGACTACAATGTTCGTGTGCGTGCAGAAACCCATCGTTTGTTCCTTTCTTAGCCTATCGCCACTCCGTTCCACAGCAGAGCACTTCTCTTTTTCTAGGTAACGTGCCAGTATTGAAGTGTGGGCCGTTCGTCATTGCAGAGATGGACCCCATCGTTGCGTTTGTTAATACGAAGGTGAGGAAAGGAGACCCTTATAGGAAGTATTCACTGAAGACGCGCTACCAGACGGCGCGAGCGTCGTCGTGGCAAGCGCGCCATGTCGGCGGTCGTTTCATGCCAGCTCGCGCGGTGTATGAGGTACCCGGCCTGAATTGTTATTGATCCATAAAATGTTTGCACGTGTGCGTCGACGTCCATTTTTTTTCATGGAGCGCATATTGTGCATGAAGTTTGCAGCAGAATTCTTCAGTGCCGTTATACAACCTAGCTGCCTTCCACAACTCGGCAGCAAAACTGGCCAGCTGCACTGCACGCAAGAATGTACATGGCTTGCAGCTTCTAATATCAGTTGATAACTGTCAGCTACTCATGCAAGACTCACCGTGGATAAAACAGCACATGTTTACCTACCCAAATTCCAAAACTGGCGCCGCAGAATCACGTATTTCTAGCGGCTGTAGTCCGCGAGCTGCTGGAGCTTCACAGACGGCGTTTCAGCAAAAAGGCAAAGCGTCATAGCTGCCCTATTTACGCGACAGAATGGTCGAGTAAATATTTTCATGTGCTTGGAACACGAACGGCAGACCTAGCGAGAATGCCTTGCAGTTTTGATTGTAGCAGCATAGCGGTGCTTTGAATGCACAAGACCTGGAATTTAGGTCGGCTCGCAGCAATGTGATGTGCAGCGATTTCGCTAGATTCAGTAGTGACGCGTCACTTTCAGCAGATAGAGATGACAAGCTAAGCTAGCTAAATGAACAGACGTGTAACTACCTTTCCAGAAAATTCACTGCAGCCGTCGGCACCCTCAGCATGGCTCTTGGGCTTGCCCACTTGTGAAGAATTTGCACCCTCTCTAGATTTATATGCTTTAATTCCTTGGCCTGTCAGCACACTTAAGCCATGCACAAAGCGGGCCTCGATATCAGTGAATTCAACGCGCGGTAGCAGTTCTGTATGTAGCACACCACGCCGGCGCCTTTGTATTCCTACGGGTCGATGTTTTCTCAAAGGAACCTTTTCAGCGCGCCCGCTCTTTTCTGTTATGCGCAGTTTACGGAGTATCTCAGTCACATGGTGTTACGGGTCGGACAGAAATTATCTGCGGCGAGACACAAAATACGCTCACATTTCACACATCACCAGCGAGTTAAATGCTGCGACTTGGTGTGGCGGCCGTGCGTGACCACGAACATGGTGAATGCCGTGTCGGCCACTAGCGCCTCTTGCAGGTGACGTCGTGTGAACACCTCTTATATGAAGTGCCGATGCAATATATTGCCCTGATGATTGCATTCATTCTGTATTAAATATAAAAAGCGTGAATGCCACTTATGAATGCTGAAATGACGCTTCTTGTTTTACCAGGGCACTAGCTCTGCTAGAACTGTGCTGTGTGAACACTTGATGGCAGCAATACAAACGGCTACATCGTGACAAGGAAAATTAACTGGCCCAGCCTCTGGCAAAACCTTTAATGTAGAAGCAACAATGTGTGCCAAAGATGAACCTGAATCTGGAAAACGAATTGTAGGATCTTTGTAAAACACATGAAAACATGTATAACAAAGGTATATTGCTTTCAGAGTGGAAGATTGGTGGGCAGAAGCACATAATTGTTTTTTCTGAACCAGATGCTTTGGCCACGTAATGAGCTTTGTGATTCTTGTGTTCTAAAAAACACTAGTTCATTCATATGGTGACTCACAGCCACAATTTCTATTGCACATACATTTGTCAGTGTGGTGACCTGTCAAAATTATTGTTTTTCTTGGAGCAACTACATAGTTGTTCAACTTGTAGATTAGATATTTTAGTAGCTCCATTTCTCTAGCATTCAAACAATGATAAAACCGTTTTGCCTGTGAGCCTGTTTGCAATGTACACTTAAGCATTATGCTAGTTAGCCAACTAGTCCCCAGGATTTTGGTTCCCGACTAATGATGATAAGCAAAAATTCTTCAGGGCGCATGCCTCTATCACCCTTACTAACAGAGTGTTCTTTTTGCTCCATGTATGCCTGGCTGATTCGCTTACTTGTCAGCCTTGCGTTGCACATACTGTTCCTATCTTTGTGCTTGTTTTACTTTCAATTATTCTGTTCAAATACAGGGCACAGTCTACCCCCTAAGCAGTTTCTCCTCCTTCGTAGTGCCTACAAGTGCATCCATTTTGCTCTGTTGGCTGTCTGTCCAGTAAGCATAACAGTACCTGGATGACTTTTATCATTGTTTGCATTCCTCATGTCCTGGCACACATATCTCTTGCACTTCTTTTGGTAGCTTTGCGTTGGGTTATCTGTGAAGCATATTTTGATGGTGGTTCAATGTAATTGAACATCTTCACCATGCAGTCAGAGTTACATTTGAGGTGGTTTTAATGATACTGTTTCCTCGTTATAGTATAAGTGTTTCAACAGTCTTGAAAGCTTCATCCTTTGGCTGACTGAAAATCAATTTGCCTCCAGTCAGGTGTTCTGTTGATAAATTTTGCATGAAGTCTAAATCAGTGTCGTCATCCGGCCTGTGATTCATTGTATTTTATAGCCTCTGTTGTCATGCTGTCTTGTTTCTAAGTTTTTTGTTGTGTCCAGTGGTGTTTGATGAGAAAAAAGCAAATTCGACCAAAATTCGCCTGTCCACATGCTTATGGGCCAGCCTTATGTTAGGTGGGCTTTTGTCGCAGGATGCTGGGATTAGGGAATTGGAAAAATGAGCGGAGAAGTTTATGTATTGTAGGGTGGCTCTGATAGAGACATCATCTGGATTGTCTGTGAAGTTTTTACGCCAGCCTTATGAGAAGCTGTGTATGTAAACTATGTCACTGAATGAAGTGCTTCTTGAAAACTTGTGCATTGCAGACTGACTCGCATGTGGTTAAGGTACAAAGTTTAGTATCTTTTCGTTGCATGTGAAAGTGTGTGCAAAAATATATGTGCATGGTCATCATCATAAGAGTGAATTTGTTGCATTTTTGGTGGCCATGGTTTTGTTTTGAGTGCCTTGTACGTCACTCATGATCAGCAGTGAATGAGAAAGGTTGTCTAGCATGCAACGAGCAGACGTGCTGGTGTCAGTTCCAGTTGATGTCAAAGGCACAGATCTGATTCAACACCAACCCTGTTTCCTGGTTTCAGTTTGATCTGGATTAATTTGTAGACTTTAGGTAGTGTAAATAAGCATTGCAAATTGCATGAAGAGCCTGGGCACTTTTTCTGATGGTGAGGCATGCTCCAAGTGAAGCTTCTCACAGCAGACAATTCTCTGCTGATGACGGGAGATTCATTTTTGTGGTTTGCTTGAAGAGGATTTCTCAGTCAATTTATTTTGGCATAGAGCTAGGACAATACTTTTGCATCTTTGATCACAGCTACCGTGGTGGTGAAGTGGTTATGATGCTGGGCTGCTGACCCAAAAGATTCGGGTTTGATCCTGGTTGCAGCGGTCGCATTTGTTGGGGACGAAATGCTAGAGCTCGTGTACTGTGCATTGTCAATGCATGTTAAGGAACCCCAAGTGATTGAAATTATCCGGTGCTCTCCACTACGGCGTCCTTCATAGCCTTAGTTGTTTTGGGACATTTAACCCATAAAACCGAAAACCAAAGCATCTGTGGTCATAGAGAGACCCAATGAACTGTCTCAAAGACCACTAGAAACCTGGGGATCGATGTTTCTAAAAGTGCTCGTCTTGTGAATTCATTTCATGGGGAAGACTAATGTGTCAAATTGTATCTAAGACACTTCGTGCTTTAAGAAGAACGATGTGCCTTCTGTGCAGCTTTAGTGTGTATTCACTTTTACGCTCGAAGTTACTGTGCTGATGGACTACTACAGTGAAAGTGTTCTATGAGGCCAAATGAAATCTGAAAAGCGCCTATAAACTAAACAATGTCGTATATATGCAGGTAAGGGTCACTCTTTCTTTTTGCAGTTTTGGCAAGTTTCAGCTCTTACCTAAAAGTGGAATTTTACAGTTCAGTTTTTGAGTTGTGGTCTGTGGAATCTACTGGAATCTACTTTGTTGTTCTATACAGTCTGACTCTATACGTGGCACCTACACGAGTGCAGTCTTTACGCGTATGATGTGATGTATTGCCTTTATAATTTGAGCTATAGTACACAACTACTGCGATACATATTTTTGGTTGCAAAGGATTGTCTTGCCGCACGGTAGAAAAATACTGCATATGACTGTTTGCGTTTCAGTTCGACGCAATAGTACATTAAGCGGCACTTGTTATCAGCGCCTCATCCATGGATGTTTGCGGTTGTGTTGTTGTTGCATGGAACTCACTTGTTTTTTCTATACTTATTTTTTGTTATTATTGAAGGGCATACAACTGACCCAGAACCTGACTGTTCAACAAAAGGCAGACATAAGGGCCTACATGTCATTAATCAACACAGTATTGGTCAATGCAGAGGTATGTTTTGTTGAATCTTATGGAAAGTGCAGTTTGTTATGAATGTTCAGCCTCTAGAGTTAGCTGTTTGGAATATAGGACAGGCCTAGCAAAGGGATGTGCAGGAGCAGCAAAATAGAATGAATTACTGCATGTGAGGGAGCGTATGTAGCATGTAGTTGAACAAATTTAGCAGATTGCATTTTTTTCTTATGGTCTTTTACAGTAAGAAACAGCTAGATGGCTAAACATTCCTATGTTCAAATTCACCTACAGGGGCACTGTGACATATTTTTCGCTGCCGACAATTCTAGTTCAAAGGATTCCTCATGCATTCCAGGGATCAGTGTAAAAGAATTATAGAAATTGGTGTATGAAAATAAAAATTATTCAACTTACAAAATTCAAAATATTAAGATAAGATAAAATCACATTTCACTTGGCCTGAGCGAAGGATGCACGCTACCAATCGCAAACGCTCCTTGTATATGCAACGCTAGCTTGCAGGTTATTTTTGCCTGCGAGGGCAGCTCGCAGCCTCATATATTCACAATGTGGTCATTCCACATACACATGCCCCTGACAGGGATGGTATGACTAAAGGATAGGACCACAGCAGTGCTCAGATGCCTGCTTGTAATCCCTTGGGTTTTGTTGTTGAAAAGCTTACCCGTTCCACTCCCATCACCCTACCCCACTCTTAGTCTCCCTCTCTTTTTTTTTTGCCCACAGTCTCCCGTTCTTTTCTGCCCATAGCATCCATTGACCGTTTCTTTATTTCACTGTCTTCGTGGTATCTGCAGCTCATTCTCCTCAGAGAGAGTTTGAAGCGAAAGGGAAAATGTCACCCCTAGTGTTACTCTTCTCAGTTTTCATTAGCTTGTAGTGCTCCTTTTCGGTTTGTTTCATGTGCAATACACTTTCAGTATGCAGACGCATTATTTTTAGATAAATTATTTAAAGTATGAAAAATTAAGTTCAGACTAGTTGCTGACTCAATCTGAAAGGCAGTGCCCAATCTGGTTGCCACCTCATATTCAGTGTCAAAAATCGCTGCTATGTTTCAACACCATTGGCCCGAATCATGTGTTTCCCCAGCTTAATAAAATATCAAATGTTATGGTTTTGGCGATCTTAGAATCCGTTAAGGCATCCCCATGCACCATATTCTGCATAAAATGAATAAACACTATGTGCATGATATGCATTGCAGGCCTCTTTAATGATATAGTGGCATCTTCTTGGGTGAAACTGTTTGGGCATGTTTCATGTGGTAAATGAAAGTGCAGTTTTTTTTTTTTTTTTGAGGTTGCAAACACTTGCCGTGTGGAAATGTTTGCCTGTTTGCTTCAGTTTAAGATTTTTAGAAGCATTGTAGAGATAAGTTTGTACTTACATCGCAGTCCTTCATATTGTCTGAAAAATCACTTCCAGCTTTACATCTGTTGGGCCAATGATGAGACTTATTATGAGGTAAGCCAACCAATTCCTTGAACCTTGCAGGATGCAAGTTTCATGCAATACTGCCTTTCAAATACAAATCTTCTCTATTATGTAAATGTTCATGTCCTTGGTTAGCCCCTTCATTCGTGTTGTACACAAACATACTATATGCAAGTCATTTTGTGTCTGCCGCCGCGGTGGCTGAGTGGTTATGGCGCTCGGCTGCTGACCCAAAAGACGTGGGTTCGATCTCGGCTGCGGGGGTCAAAGAAATTCTAGAGGCCCGTGTACTGTACGATGTCAGTGCACATTAAAGAACCCCAGGTGGTTGAAATTTCCCGAGCCCTTCACTACACGTTCCTCATAGCCTGAGTCGCTTTGGGATGTTAAACCCGATAAACCATGACCATTTTGTGTCTGCTTCAGTTTCTATGGGGATATAATGTACCATGAATGGGCGGAGCGTATGTTTTTAACCTTTTGTGACAAGCAGCATAGAACTACAGTTGAGCCCACTTATAACGGCCGCAGATACTATGAACGCTCACTTATTACGAACATTTGCAGTGCTGCTGTGAAACTGTTGCATTAGGTCAATGGAAATTCGTCTCAGGTACAACAAACAACTCTGGCCGCACAACTTGGTTATAGCGAACGAGGAGGCGTCGTAAACTTGGCCCTAAAGTTGAAAAACTCGCGCTTCCAGCAAACAAGGAGACTAAGGAGCGTCCCTGAGCCCTGCGACACAGACTCAAAAAGAAAATGAAGAGGCGCCAACAAAACTGCACGTAACCACTGGTCAAGCACTCGTCGATCGACTACTAGGTCAGTCATCGCCTACTAGGTCAGCATATACACCAGCTGGCCAAAACATCCCAAGTGGAAGCAGAAGCTACTATGCATGAATGTGTACTTAGTAACGGCAGCGATTTGAGAAGTTTGAATGCGTTGTTGGCCACGCTGTGGTATGCGCCGCTTGCTCAGTCAGCTCCACCTTTTGAGCTGCTACCATGTACGTACGGGCAGCATCAGGTAGCAGACAGTGCGTGCACTGCACTGCTTTCGTCGCTGCTTGGGCCCAGAAATGATAGATGATGCTGTCGAAAACAGACGTGATCAGACAATGCAGATTTCTAGGAACGCATCGTTGATGCATAGGTGACCGTTCGTTGACTTGAATGACTACATTCGTGCGGAGAAAATATCGCTGAGCCGTGCTCTGCCAGAGCCATTGTATGCGAAGCACGAGCACTGCCCGGCAACTAGGAATCATTAATGTGGTTTTGACCAGCCGATTTTTGCAGGTTTTTGGCAGCAAGGGTCTCGGCAAGCAGAACATTACCGGTCTGTAGAGCCTGGAAAGCGCCTCTGTATGTTCTGCTGTCAAGAATTAGGTGCACATAAAGCAGTTTTTACAGAATTAATGCCACCTTTCGAAGACTTAGTTATTTTTGCACTACAAGGGGCATCCACTTACTACAGCATTGGATACAACGAATGCGATCCATGTGACTGTCAGGTTCGTTAAAGTGGGCTTGACTGTATTTCAGTTCTAGGCACGCAAAATAAATGCAGAAAACTGCTTTTAAGATGGATGCTTTCTTATTTCATGAATGCACTGGTGTGGCTTTAGAATGTATCTGTATTCATTCAATTGTTTGATATGCATCAACGTTTTAAAAACACCCTGATATAAACAGAATTGGTTTATGGTTTATGGGGGTTTTAACGTCCCAAAGTGACTTAGGCTATGAGGGACGCCGTAGTGAAGGGATCCGGAAATTTCGACCACCCGGGGTTCTTTTATGTGCACTGACATCGCACAGCACACGGGCGTCTAGAATTTCACCTCCATCGAAATTCAATCGCCGCGGCCGGGATCGAACCCGCGTCTTTCGGGCCGGCAGCCGAGCGCCATAACCACTCAGCCACCGCGGCGGCTATAAACAGAATTGCTAGCATAACGAATTCTTACGAAAATTAGTCAGAAAAAATGCAGTTAACATCCTGGAAAACATTGTAGAGTTATGACATGGATATGTCGGTACCCAACAGATATTTCAGAATTAATCGTCAGGGAGGGATGAGCTTTTTTTATGTGCTGTCTAGGCATATTCCTTGCAAAAATTGGTATTTTGAAAGTTATCCACCAACAGGACTATAATTTGGGACTGAAAGGACTAGGTAACTAGTTGTTCTTTTTGCCACTGGCATTATTGCTTACGACAGGTTGAAGATTATTTTTATCTTTACCTGCCCTAAACTAGAGCAGTGCTGCTGCTCTGAATGTACCAGTTTTATGGGGCAGGTTATCTCTTTAGATAGTGATATTGTGTGCATATTTTTAAGCCAAAGAAAAGAAGTTTGCAGTCTTCTGATGTCTGGGAAGCTGTGCTGGCTACATAAATCTCGGTGTTAATATTTCAAATATTGATTCAGGTGCACTGTCCTGGTCTAGTGCAAAAAGCCTTCCTTGCAACTTCACTCTGTGGCTGTAGTTATTTTTCGCTTCTGGTCCTCTGATCCTTCAATTCTCCCAGTCCTATGTTTCCTTTACTTGAGACAGGTGTCAGAGTATAATGTTGGGTGTATGGGATGAGGTCTACGGAGGTTTGGAAATGTGTTTGTCTGTATCTGCCGCCAAGAGACGGAATCTGCACTCTTCCACATTTTGTGGGGATGTGGGGTCAAACCAAACACTCTACAGATGGAAAACACGTCTTTTGAGCGGTAGGAGGCGCTGCTGACCAGCGATAACCTGGAGGACCAACGGGCCCTCATACAACAGGTTCGCAGGGCAGCTCAAGCCAGTGGAGCCCTGGAATGAGGGCCCCACCCATAAGTGCACCCAACTCCCCTTCAGTTTAATAAAGTTTTTCCTCCTCCTCCTCCTTTACTTACACACACAGGTCACAAAACCCCGGTATGGCTCTGTGTACCCATGGCCTCTCAACCATATTCTGTGCTTCCGAAAAAGACGGCAGATTCTCGCCAAGCTCTCTGTTTCTGAGTGGAGTGAGAAGTCACTAGAAGAGGTAGGCAAGGCATTGTTCACGTGTGTATTTAATTTGTTCTTGGCACATCAATCCATGCTGTGATAAAATTCACAGCAGCAGCACTGTCTTCCTCATCTCAGTAGTGTCATGCTCTGACAGCAAGGATATTTGTGTAAAAATTGTATGTCTGTAACTGCTGGCTATTGATGATTGTTGTTGACAATGTTAGTACTTTTGCTGAACAAAACTTCGTGTTCAGTATTATGTTTGCTATGGCATGCTGTATGAAGGAGATCTTTCTTCCTTGTCATTAATTATTTACTTTTAATATTCTAGGGCTGCTGTGCAGCTTGTGGCAATGTAGCTATTGTATATACTCACATAATGAATTTTTTTTTGCCGAAAATTGTTGCTAAGAGGTGTGCTTAGAGGTGTGCAATTGTGACATGGGGAGTATGTCTCAAGGCTTGTTACTTTCTTGGAGATCGGGGAGCACTTCCAAATGTGCTTCTTAGGTGGCACAGTTTATGCTGCTACAGCTTATCAGAAATAATAGTAACCATGTCTAGTGTTTGTTGCACTAGATAAAGGCAGAAAAACTTAAGCTGCAGCTAATTGTGTTTGACACAGAACACAGTCATGTTATGATAGTGTGTTCTTGTCAGAGCAAGACTTCATAGTGGCACTGGGCAATCTCATGCTTTTCAAACAGGCATGGCAAAAGGTGCAGAAGTGAGAGAGTACTGTTTTCTACAAAGGGAATGCAGTCATCACAGTTAACATTAGATAATGTGGGTTCAAGAAGTGTTTGAATACTATGAATGTCTGTCTCATGACATTTCATGACCTCTATGAGAAGAAAGTGTGTACATGTGCGATTTCGTTAACAAAAAAAAAAAAGTCGGACTGCTCAGTTTAAAGCACAAGTGTAGAATTGGGGAGCAGCTGAAGGTTCATGGTACAGACAAGAGAACCCTGAGGTTGCTGCTTGCAGTTTGTCTGTGAGCAGTGATTGAAGCTTGAGTGGCGCAGTTGTGTCTCCAGAAGGTGGCAAAGGTGGAACTTGAGTAGTGCATTAACCGGAAATTGCTGGTAAAGTCGAAAAATTTCTAAGGAAGCCTGTGAAACCGGTACGGAAAGCTTATTTCAGTGTGCACTGTGATAAGGCAGAGCCATGTGATTGTGAAGAGGCGCATATATATAGTCCGTTGGATGTGAAGAAGCTGAAGGTGACAAAAAACTGGGTTGGCTTACTGTGGCAAGCCTATGGCTGTGGCTTTGCTCTGGCAAAGGAAGAAATGCGGCAAAAATAATTACATTTAAAGCGGATGACCGCACGTGCCCTAACAACTATCGTCCCATTTCCCTCACTAGTATACCGTCTAAACTACTTGAGCACATTATTTTTTCCAATCTTATGACCCACCTAGAATCAATGAACTTTTTCTATCCGAATCAACACGGCTTCCGGAAGCAGCTGTCATGTGAGACCCAGCTCGCCGAATTCACCCACGACATTCTACAATACTTAGATAACCTTGTCCAGATCGACGCTATCTTTCTCGACTTTTCAAAAGCATTTGATCGTGTTTCCCATAATCTTCTTCTTTTTAAGTTGTCATCGCTCGGCATTCCACAAACTTTGCTCTCCTGGCTAGAGCAGTTCCTTAAAGGATGTAAGCAGTTCACCTGTGTTAATAACTGTCGCTCAGCTTTTTCCGACGTAACATCCGGCGTACCTCAAGGTGCAGGCTTATCACCTCTTTTGTTCCTCATCTACATCAATGACCTACCGATCAACATAAAATCAACGCTACGTTTATTCGCAGATGACTGCGTAATTTACAGCCCCATCCACGGCGCTAGCGCCATTGCCGCTCTTCAACAGGATCTAACCACTATCTCAGCGTGGTGTGACAAATGGCACGTGCCTCTTAATCTAAATAAATGCCAATCCATATCATTCTCCCGCAAAAACACAGTTATTGATAGCACTTACAACATAAAATCGGTCGCCGTCACGAGAACATCATCTTATAAATACCTAGGAGTACACATAACATCATCGCTGTCATGGACAACACACATTCAGACCATCTGTTCCAAAGCATCACGCACACTTGGTTTTCTCCGGCGCAATCTAAAATCTGCATCACCTGAAGTAAAAAAGTTGGCATACATAACATTCGTACGTCCTAAATTGGAGTACGCGTCATCTGTCTGGCATCCATCACAATCGTATCTCATCTCAGACCTTGAAGCCATTCAAAATCGCGCCGCCCGTTTTATTACATCGCAGTACTCAAGAAATACCAGCGTAACATTACTAAAACGATCCCTCGGCCTTCAAACACTAGCAACTCGCCGTGTTATTTCCCGTCTATGCCTCTTTCACTCTTTCTTTTATCGCTCACCAAGACATTTGTTGCTGCAGCCACCCCCACGTACGTCATCCCGCCTAAACCACAGTAACCCAATCGCACGCATTAAAACCCGCACCTCCGCAATGAGCAGTTCATTTTTTCCCGACGCCATAGTGCTCTGGAATGGCCTTCCCGACAACGTAATAACATGCTCCGATCGCCGCCTTTTCCGCGAGAAACTGGCTAATCACTTCTCATAAACATATTCATACTGCGACACCGAAGTGCGAACTGTTTTCTTGCTTTTAGTTTGTATATTATTGTACACTTTTTTGGTACCCCGTGTATTTTTCCCCCTTTCTTTCTTTTGTGTTCTCTGCTACTACCCTCCAACCTGTATGTACGCCCCCCCTTATGTAATGCCTTCGGGCCTTTAAGGGACAAATAAATAAATGAAAAGTGACTAGGAGGCTGGGCATTGAAATGATAGCAGACATAGCTGACATTGAAAACAAGCACGACTGCTTGGATATTCATGCACTTTGTGCAGGCGTAGCACTTAAAGGCTGCACCCAGTAACACAGAGACTTTTGGGAGCGTATCTGTAGTGAGAGATTTTCTATTATGATTAAACAGAACAAAAGAATCACTGTGAATGAAAATGGCATGTGCACGGGAGAATTGAAAGTGAAGACTGTGCCTTTCTTTTAAAATGCTGGTTCAGTGGGCCCTACTGGGTGGGGCACTGATACCGAAGCGTTACGACTGGCTTCTGGCCGCACTGAAAGAAAACACATGAAAAATAAACTGCGTGAAGGAAGGCCGTTCAATACAATGCTTTTTAAATGTAGTGAAAACTCTCGAGGGTCCTTTGGATTGCAAGGAGGCTGTATCAGTCCATTCTGAAGGGAATCAGCCCTGACTGTTCATTAGGATGTGAAATCCTGACTACAGGGCACCAATACTTTAACTGCATGATTATGCCGGATTCATTAGACAAGGCCCTGACTGTGTCGCTGAAGCAACCAACATGAGCTTGAACAAGCCTCAAGTGACAGCCTTTAGTCCATGAGGTCGCAAATATTCAGACATGTCCGTGCGACTTAATGAGAGCAATAAAAGAACAGGCTGTATTTGTTTTCATGCAGTGAGCAGTTGGCCCATTTTTTGTGTAAAAGGTCACCAAGGCTTGCTTGGCTCTGAAAAAAAAAAAAGTGTCCTTGCAAAGACAAACTCCCTTTTAGTGTGCTAGCACTTATAGTGGCCATTCTGTGCATTTAACCATAGACCCCAGGATGACACCATGCACCTTGCTCCACAAAAGCACAAATAGCAAGAGCATGCAGCAGCTGCGCTGATCAAAGCTATTATGAGAGAGTATAATTGTAGGGTCGTTTTTCTGACAGCTCCACTGACACTCAGGGAGCACTGTGGAAGGAATTGAAAAATTGGTTTTAGGAGAGGAAATGGTGCAGTAACTGTCACATTTTTCTGTGGACACCTCGACTATGCCCTGAGGGAAGGGATAAAGGAGGGATTGAAATAAGGGGGAGAGAGAAAGAGGTGCTGTTATGGTGGGCTCCTGAATAATTTCCACCACCTTAGGATTTTTAATGTACACTAGTACCTTTCGCGTTTCACCTCCATCGGAATGTGGTCACTGAGGCTGGGCTTAAACCTGGGTAGTGTGCTGTGTGATGCCAGTGCACGTTAAAGTTCCTCAGATGGTCGAAATGATTCCGGAGCCCCCTGCAATGGCACCTCGATCTCTTCTTTCACACCCTTCTTTTACTCCCCCTTTTACTCCCTCCTTTCAGTGTGGAAGATCGAAGAACAGCTACAGTTGCCAAATTTAAGGCAAAGAAGAAAATGGCACATAGGCTTGTGGTGTATAAGTCTTGGCCATAATGGCGTGTTGTGTCTGCCAGACATTTATTCTAACTTGAGACCGTGCACTGTATGTCTAATATGCGTTGTGATCATCTAATCCACCTTTGTTCGTGGTAAGCAAGCGTCATGAGTGAGCTCCGCATAGCCTGAAAAACAATCCAAGTGTTAGATAACACGGGTTCAGAAGTTTATTTCTGAATGCAAAGGTCATGGGTTTGATCCAGGCACGGCAGCCATAGCTCACTGGATGTGAAATACAAAACTGCCTGGGTGCTGTGCAGTGACAGCGCATGTTAAAGAACCCCAGATGGTTTAAAGTAATCCAGAGCACTCCACCATGATTTTTCTTATTGCCCATGTGTGGCTTTGGGCTGTTAAACCCCCCATTTCCATTTTATTTGTCAATGAAAACTGTCACAGTAAAAGCTCGTTAATTCGAATTCCATGGGGATGCCAATGCATTTCGAATTCACCGAAGTTTGAAGTAATGAAATTGAACAGAATATGTGGTACACTGCAATCTGGAAGCAGTAAGGTAGTGAGATTACCTTATTCTATTGTTATAAAATATTCAGTGATCACCTTTTGCTTTTTTTTCCCCGGAATGGAACGGCCACCACCTTATTTCTGTTCGGCCATATTTATTAGAGGACTTGCCGATGCAACAGTTGGCGGAGTAATGGCATCAGTGCCCGGCTGAGGCAACGGTCCCGAGCATTCTGCCCTGCGCAAGCCCACTGCTTCATCTTCCTTGCGCGAGCTTAGGCAGGGGCGCTACAGCCTGAGCTCGGAAGGACTCTTCCTCGCCTTCAAAACTGAAGAGGCGGGCAGCGTTCAGCGCATCCCAACTTAAGCAACGGAGGGCCACACCCTAGTCACGAAGTGCGTGCGACCGCCTGTGAACATGGTCGCAAGGCTGGAATATGGAATATAGGCTGGAATAAGGCTGGAGCGTGTGACCGGCCCAAGACTGCGAAGACGGCCAAAGCTTCACTTCGTTTCGCGCACATTGCAGTTCTGTGCATGACCGCGTGATTTCGGATTTGGAGTGCCAGTGCGGCTGGAGTCGCTGTAACATGCATGATTTTCTCTGTCTCACCAGTGGTTGCGTCATCCATCGCTCAACAACTAAGCTACTGCAGCCTTCGAGATAGATGAAACAAAGTACAGGTGGCACAGATCTTGGAGGAGTTTCTTATTCGGAGTGCCAAGGGCCCTGCGAGGCACCTGATTTTCTGTGCCTCACCGCTGGTCGTGTCATCCATCGTGCAACAACAACAGCTAACTCAGCAAGCTACTGAAGTCCTCAAGATCAGCGTAGCAGTTTACAAGCAACAGCTAGCTACAAATCTCTGAGTTCACGCATAGGTGTCCGTCACCATGCTGGCGCTAATGCTGAGAGAGAGCCCCCACATACCCATTTATCCAGCCTTGCACCAATTTTACACTCTCCACATATGCCCCCAAAAAAGTGGTGCAGCCTCATTGGAGTGTTGCTGCATGCCCAGGCCACCCTGGATGCAGCGGCTCTTAGTTGTAATTATCGGTGGCACAGCCCATTCACATTCGAATTAACGGGCTATATTTTAACATAGACTCCAAAGGTGCCTGGATGGACCAAGTCGTGCGGTTTGAATTATCCAGAAATTCAAATTAATGAGGTTTGAATTAACGAGATTTTATTGTACTGACATCTTCGGAAGAATATTTCTTGCCTTACGGCACTTGTTCAGGCATTTTTCAGTCATACTGTCAGCAGCATATTTGGCTCTCTTTGTTCCATTTGTGCAGGTATTTGAAGAAGTCCAGTCCTGCTGTGCAGCTCTGTCTGAGCGTCTCGGGCAAAACAATTATTTCTTCGGCGACAAGTGAGTGACTTGCATAAAAAGGGTGTGTTTGGATGTAGTCTTTGAGGATTATTTTTTTTGCTAACCTACTTTAAATGCTTTGAGGGCCAATTTTGTAAGGGGTGTTGTCACATAATCTTAAAGGGACACTGGAGACTAATTGAAGTTGACCTGTGTCAGTGGATTATGACGTTCTGTCAACCAAGGCTGCTTTCAGTTAATGCAGAGCTTATGTCGGCAAGGAAAGGCCAAAAGAAATGCAGGTATTGTTGCACTGGCCGTTTTCACAAGCAAACTACAAGCAAACTGTTATGACATCTAGACAGCTTATTTATGCGAATTTCTGAAACTAGACCACACTGCCATCCGCTTCAAAATGGTGGTCATGGAGTCCTTTTCGTTACTGATGTCATAAGTTTCTGCCAAAAGGGGGAAAGAAAAATGTTTCTTCTTGGAATCCAGTTTTCTCGGCAGTAAATCAAACAAACATCAACATAGCCACAAAGAGTCAATTTTTAAGCAAAAATTGATGCACCACGGGAAAAACAGAAACATGCTGTGGTGACGCAGTGCAAAATTGATTGTGCTAAGTGAGGTGCAGGTTTACCAGTAATAAAACAAAATTTGTTGTGAAGAACTTAAAGAAGGTAATAACAACAAAAAAAGTCTTCAACATTTGCTTATGCTGCTTGGGAGAAAAAAAAAATCTTCCATGACTATCTGACACTGCTTTGTGTGCCTTTAGAAGACAGTGCAGAATGGGACGCACGAGTGGTTAGACGAATAAATTTTGTACATATTTAGAGCAGAATAAGAAAGCAAAATAGTTTCCACATCTGCATGGAGTGCACTGTTATGAAAGATTTCTTTTGCTGTTTCAGTGATAGAAAAGAATGTATGCATATCATTGAGTAAGGTTAAGAGGTTTACTGATTCAGTTCAGTTTGCACTTCATTGTCACCTTTTGTGCACAACAGATTGGTCATATTATGCTGATCATGCTGTGCCTGTTGGCTGGACTGGCTGGCAGCAAAAACAACAGATTGGTCATATTATGCTGATCATGTTGTGCCTGTTGGCTGGACTGGCTGGCAGCAAAATGTTGATAATCTATCAGCTTGAAACCAAGGGTAACATTATTAACATTACACCAAGGGTAACATTACTCAACAAGGCAAAAGCAGGCTGTTTGATGCTTCATAGAGGAGATATCGCGCTTAACTGATACAGAGAACAGGTTGAGTATTTTCTCTATCGGTTAAGTACGATATCTCCACTATGCAGTGATCGGAATGCTGCGCCAATTGCACCAGTCTGCGCCATTTCGATAAAGCTGCTACATGCTGCTCCAAACAGGGGCTTTCTTGTGAAACTGCGCCAAAGCTGCGCCAAAACGAGCCGTCGCCAACGTTAGGTACTACCCTGCGCGGAAACTATGCTCGCGACTGTTGTCCGCCATTGAAGGCTGAGAGAGTAGCCGGTAAAATCCAGTACGATCCAGTTCTCAGTCTTCGTCTCTAATGGGAGAGCATGGAGGAAGGTGGGAGAGTGACTGAGCGAGGGTGTCACTGGTGTAGCCGATGAACGCTTCTCGCTTTCCACCGCGTCCGAGCGGTTCCGGCGGGTTTGTGCAGTGTGGCCAGTTGTGTGGCCTTGGCTTGTAGTGCTGTGGTACGCGCTCTTGCACGCTTTGGCCGCTCGGTCGCCTCGACGGCGTGGTTTCAGCGGAGTCGTGGCGGTGTCACGATGGCACTCTCGAAACTGAAAGGTAAGCTTTTTCTCTTTCCTTGTGCCTTTCAGTTTATTCAAATGAATTTCTCTGCACATTGCGCGGAGTCAATGTGTCGGGGTCCAAATTTAGAAACTGAACGTGACTTAACAGTCACAAATTGAGTGAATGGCAACGGCTGCTCGTCGCAGTACTGACGATTACGTAGTTTGAGCCCGCAGGAGTGTGTGCTGCTGATTCCCGGTTTGATCACTGTTTATGAAAGAGGGCGCGTAGTTTTGTGTGTTCGTCTTAAGCTAGTATAACTGATTACTTCGAAAGCCCTGCAGCATGTGGCGTGCAGGGCAGCCATGTAATGTCGCTCACTAATTTCATATTGCCATGCGCAGTTCTGAGAACGCCAGGGTTGAAATAAAACTGCAGTGACGTCTGGGCTGCCCATGACAACAGGCTTGCGGCACGAAATGGATAACTCGCAGGCAATCGGGCCATTTATGCATGCCTTATTCACTCGACATGCGAGGTCGCTTGGTAGTTTCGGATTGTCTGGCTATGGAGCCTACGGAATGCGTTTTCCTGACATCACTTGGGCGGTAGGAAGATATGTTCTCAAAGCAGTGCCTTTGCAGCACGAGTGTTTCATGGATATGAACAGTGAACTCATGCTAAGTAGTTTAATGTAGCGGCTTCTGAAATAAGTATATATACCGCGTGCGCATGACGCCGTAATTTTTCCCTTTTTTATAAGTTCCGAAATTGTTTGCAAATACAGTTAAATGCCGTTATAAGTGGCACGGCAGCAACATGTCCTGATACAGCAATCGGGAGGCGGACATTTCTCACTAAATTGGTTGGCGCTGTCATTCCCAACAAATGGACCCCTTGCGTAGCAGACATAGGGTGTAGAAGGCATTCGTAATAAAAGACACGTTACATTTGCATTTTGACCAAATTTATCGCTGATAATAGACAGTTTAACTTAATATGTTGGCATTCTTCCCTACACCGCAGATGCGGCACCGTCGCTCGCACCTCGCTCACGCATCCATGTTAGAGGTAGACCGACGTCAACACTGGCGTGGTATTTGTTACTATTACAACTTATACACAGCGGGTCGGCTAGCTGTAAAACAGCAACGAGGGGCTCCTTAAACGTGAGTGCTTTGTAAAGGGCTTGCAACCTACAGGCGGGGGTGCAGGCGCTACTGCCTACGAGAATGGCGGAAACGCGCAACAGACGTGTACTCGTGCCCGTGTCGTCGCTCCCGTAATCAAGAAACTTTCGAGTCGAAACTCAAAGAAAGGGCCACGGAATGCGGCATTTTGTGGCCCGCTAGCTATACGATGAAACAACAAGCAAGCCTCTTCTAGCACGCCCGCGACGTTCGTACGATTTTGGCGCTGCGTTAACGGCCATCACATGTCACCTCTGTTCCTGTTCTCGAAGCTTGGCAGGCTTAGTGAATTGACGGCGGAAGCTTTCAGAAACACGGAAGGGAAACAAGGAGGTTGTTTTTTAGGGCGACAATTAACGGGCGGGTAGGGGATACGCGGGAGAAAGCCTCCGCCCTTCCACGGCGGCCGAGGCCTGATTAGCGCGATCGCGCGCTCAAAGCTGGTGCGCTCTTTGTCGGTGATGTTTAGTGAGCTGGTTTGTCGCAAAGTGGTACTGCTTTTATTATAATTACGCGTTCAGTTTGTGTAATGGACCTTGCTCTGCCAAACATCTAGACAGAAGCCTTCAGTATTTAGAATTTGCAATTTTTACGCTGCAAATTTTGGCACTTTGCTTATTCTGGAACTCCATTTATCTCAATATGTTCTTTTGTTTTTACGTGTTCAAGTTGAAGTTTAGCCATACTTTTCTTCAGCAAAGTAGTGCAAGAAAGAGTGCCAGTATGTGCAGCTTAGGTGCATAGAAAGCCCTGAACTGTGCTAAGCAACATAGCAGATGAAAGTTACTTTTGCAGCTATTAAATTTGTGCAACAAGCTATAATCTCCTTGTTAAACTCATAATTACTGGATAACATAAAATGAAGGACAGATCAGCAATTGATGTAAACATGAAACCTGGCATATCTGGGACGTCTGCTCTTTAATATGTGTCGGTTATAATTTTTAATATTCGATTCTGTATCGACGAACGTGTTCTTATAACCTGTACTGCCACTTGTGGACGAAGCGAAGAATTGTTATAACATGACTATTGCGGGAAAAGAACCATTGTGTTTCCTGGGCCTTTATTTTCTTTAGAATATGTTTAAGCTCTCTAGAATAATTATTCTCTAATTTACAGGATCATATTGCTTGTCTAACAGCTTTCTGTTTCATCAAACTAACATTATTATTTGTCGTTTGCAGGACGCAACAGCAAGTTTAACACTGACCTATTGAAAGATGTCGACGGCAACGAGGATTGCTTCGAGGTGTGGTGCAGACCAGGAAAAAGGGATGAAAATGATTACTGCATTATTTGTAACCAGACAATCAACTGCTCACAGCATGGTGTCACAGCAGTGAAACGGCATTCACAGAGTAAAAAGCACTTGGAGCTGACCAGTAAGCTTCGGGACCCCGATGGGAGGCTGAAGAGGCCAGCTGCTGTTCAAGCAGCGTTGGATTTTTCATCAGCGACAGGCATGGTGACCCATGCAGACCGTGTCACAGCCAGCGAAGCACTTTTTGTTTTGGCACTGACGATAAAAAGTCTCCCGTACTCATGGGCTGATACGGCTACACCCCTTCATCGCTTGATGTTTCCCGACTCGAAGGTGGCTAAAGATTTCTCCTGTAGCAGGAAAAAAGTGTCTTACGTTGTGTCAGATGGGCTTGGGCCTTATTTCAAGGGACTTGTGCATGATGAACTGAATCGTCCTGGTGTGTTTTACAGTATCAGTGTAGATGAAACACCATTGCCAGAACAGCGATGCCAGCAGTTCGATGTCCTGGTGCACTACTTTTCTGATGCTGAAAAAGCAGTAGTGGTTGAGCACCTGCAATCGTTTCGTTTGGGGAGGGCAATGGCTAATATCCTTTTGAAATGTGTAAATGAAGCCACTCAAAATATTCCTCGAGCAGGGTTTTTTTCATTTTTCAGCGATGGTCCAAACCTAATCAAGTGTTTAAAGAAGAAATTGATCCAGGAAAATGGCCCCTTGATGGAAATTGGAGAGTGCTTGTTGCACAAGGTGCACAACGCTTTTTCATGTGCTCTTTATTCATTTGGTAGCGAAGTTGAAACTGTTGTCAGTGATGTGTATTACTTTTTCAAGACATCTTCGGTGCAAACTGCCCAGCTCAAAGAAAAGCAAGCGGTTCTTGGATTGCCTGAAACTGTGTTTTTGCGTCATGTCGACTGTCGCTGGTTGTCTATTGTACCAGCCGTGGAAAGACTAGTCGAGCAGTTTTCTGCCCTGAAGAGCATCCTAGATGCCCAGACACCAGTGCGTGCTGCAGGTAGTGTGAGGGCGAGACTAAACAGAAACCTGAATGACAAAACTTTGTATGCAAAGGCGCTGTTTGTGAAGAATGCAGGTTACCTAGTTGTGGGATTTCTGACGCTGTTTCAGAAGAGTGAACCTTTGTTGCATGTTCTTTATGATGAAATGGTGGTGATGTTGAAGAAGATTTTGGGCAGATTTCTGAGGCCTCAGGTGTTCATGTTGAAACAAGGACATGAGCTTGCTTCCATTGATGTCGAAAGTTCGCAGAATTGGAAGGAAAGCATAGTAGTTGGTGCAGATACTGAGGAAGCTATGAATTCTTGCTCTGCTTCAGAGAAAGCTGAATTTAGACTAGGAGCAAGGTCGTTTTACATAGCATGCTCAAAGTACCTTCTGACAAGGCTCCCTCTTCAGAATTTGACACTTCAGTATCTCAGGTGCTTGCAACCAAACACCCACTCCCAGGAGTCTTCAGCAGAATCGTTCAGATATCTTGCAAAATGTGCACCTCAAGTGATACAACCTAGCCAAGTTTCATCTCTCTTTGATGAGGTGACACTCTTAAGCTCTGAAGTGCTGAATGTAGGTCCTGATGTGCCACTTGACAAATACTGGCATAATATATTTATCATCAAGAGTGCTCAAGGTGAGAGAAAATATCCGCTTTTGACTAAGCTTGTCAAGGCACTTCTTTCGCTCCCGCATGGGAATGCTGACATTGAGCGAGGCTTCGGCCAGAATAGAAGAGTTTTGAATGATAGGTCGAACCTTTCTCTGGCAAGCGTGAATGGTATTCGCCACATAATGTCATTTGCCAAAAGGTAGAACAGTGACCCATGCCAGCTTTCATTTGGTCCAGACGTCATTAGGGCCGTTAGAGGCGCATCAAAACGGTATGCAGATCGCATTGCCTGTGAGCAAGAGCTATCGAAAAGGCTACGTGCAGATGTGGATCCAGTGCTAACAACTGCCAGCTTGTCTAAAGCACAAGCAAAACAGAAGGTGGATGAAGCACAGCGCATGTTCAGAAATGCTGAATTGTTGATTCAGCGGGGCATGAAGCTGAAGAACTTCAGTGACATTGCGAGTGGCCAGGCAATATTGAGCCAAGCTAGAGAACAAATGAGTGATAGTGTCTGTCATCTCGCTGCCTTTAGTAAGGGCCCAGAGAAAGGAACATAGGGCTGTCCAATTTGAAATCAGTATTTGTAAAGCACATGCCTGATTCCCTGTCATTTCCCTTGATTCTTGTGTGAAGGGTTGTCATACATGCTTACTGCAAGCCACATGGTCAGTTCCTTTTTTTTTTCAAATGCAGTTTTAGTTTAGTGGCTGCTTTTGTTTACACTTATCATTTATTATTTTAATATTTTGAGTGCTTCGGTCTCAGTTTGTGTTGCTGGGGAAGTCATATATTTATTTGTCTTCTGGTAAAATTACCATGCTAATGATAACCAGTGGTAGTCAGTATACACTTTGTGTGTTTCTGTATTGTATTGCATTTATTTATGCTCTGCAGATCAGCGGGTATAGATTTTTTGGTATGATCTTTTATTATGTTATCTAGTTTACCTGAAATCTGCTGCACAATGTTTTGTAATAGTTGTTTTGCTGGCAAGCGGTTTTATTTTCAAGGTGAATTTTTATTTGAGCTGGTTAGCTTTTGTTTATTATGTGTTGCATTTGTGCTGTTTCTGTTGCAGATGGCAGAGCAGTTTTAACAGTTGTGCTGCTAAAGCCATGTTTTGCTATTCAGTAGTTCCTTTTCTGGGTTCTTTTACTCATGTAGTATGTCATGGGGGAGTCGCTGCAATATTCCTGATACCACGAAAAATCATACCTGTTTTCTCGAAGTGTAATGGGAACTTAGTCATATTCAAATAATTTTGATCTGCTGTTCTGTGGTTAGGTGAATTGTTATTTGTGATATTTACAAGAGATGTTGTTACAAATAAAAAGCTATAAATTTGTCTTCTGAGCTTTTTTTTTTTGAGATGCCGTCTCTTGCTACAAAATGGGCGATGCTTGCTACAAAACGAAAATTTTCCTGCTACAAGGCCTGCTACAAAATGTTCTTGGCCATTCCCATCACTGCACTATGTAACATTACTCAGCTGCTTAGAATAAGCAGATCAGCAATAAATCTTATTAGTTTTTTGCTAACTAAATTCTAGTAATGGGTGCGCGTAAATGAGTGTAATGTTGACTGAAATGGTGGCTTTTTGTGAATTTGCATCAGTTTTAAGGCAGCTTCAGCATGTCTGTGCACGATGCACACTGGCAAGGTGAACTCAGCACTGAGCCTATCTCAATTATTGAAGCTTATCTCATCTATGGTAAAGCTGCTGGTTCCCAAGTCATATCTGTTACTACTGCTTTATATACCTCATCCAGATAATTCCTAACAGTTTCATTACCTAGCTAGCATGACCAATATTGTTTATTTGTATTGGCTCATCCACAGCAGTGGCATGCATTGCATTAATGTACAACTTTTGTAAAATGTTTGTAGCCAAGGGGATTTGCTTCTAAGCCATGTAGTGGGGCCCTTGTAGTATTCGTTGAAGTTCTAACCTCCAGAGGGTGCAGGACCAAAAATCTTATTGCCTTCAGTAGATTTTGACCACAGTGGATGCATTATAAGCCACATAGTGTGGCTCAGAAGCAAACCCTCTGGGTTGCGAACTTTTGACCAAGGGGGTTCTGGTCATTTATACACCTTGAAAGGGTCGAAGTCAGTATGAAAAAATGCGTGCCAGTTTCTTCACCTAGGAGCATGGCTCACTATAGGTTAATATGGTTCCTCTTATAGATGCTGTGCAGTTGTTGCTGTGCTCTCATTTATATTTGTAAGGACCCAGTTGCTCTTTTGCTGAAGTGTTGTCTTGTGGGTTTCCATGGTTTCCTCGTCAATCACCTTGCAACCACAAACATCTAGACCATTTTAGTGCGAAAGCACTACTACAGCCGTACCAACCCTGAGCAAGAATCTTGTCTTGTCCTATATGCCTTGTCTTGGTCGCGAGAGATTGCTCGGGAAGGGCAACATGGGTCGCACAACCCCTACCGATGGCTGGGATAAAAAGAGCCACCTGCCAGTGCAGTGGCGCATTCATTGCTTAACCGCTGCGCCACTGCGCTTGTAGTGGTACGAGGACTCACCGCGATCTATGAATGTTAAGTAGGGAATGACCAATTCTGCATATATGGGCATTAACCCATTAAAGCTACTACGTCATACGCTTAAGGCAGAGCTTAAATGCCTCCTCCAATTGAAGAATGAATATGTGCTTGAACACATGAAAACGGTCATACCCATGAGGAGCAACATAAGCAAAGGTCTAGTCATGTTAGGGGACTTTAATAAGGATACAAGGAAGCATGCACACTTTCTGCAACACGAGTGAATCGTTTAATTTTAATTTGATCAATCCGCATGCAGAGCCTATGATCCGGTCTGGCACACGGTTAGATTTGGTGTTTGCAGATAACTGTGTCGTGCACACATATGCCATGGCGAATTACTAGACTGACCACAAGACTGTTTTCATCACCTTGAACGTGCCTGAAAGTGATTAAACAATGATTGACCGATATCATGTCTGCCTGATTAATGCTAAACACAACATAACCACTAGTTAAACAATGTGCAAAACCAGTGCTTTCGCACGTTGTAATCGGTATAACCAAGGTAAACCTGGCTAATTTTTGAACCAGGACTTAATTCTGGTAATATTTGTGTTATTTCTCCAATGAGTCATTGAAGTTAAAGGCAAATTTATTACTTTGCAGTTTTGTGCTAGGTAGCATTGAATACTTGCACAACCCTGCTAAGGTAATTTGAATGCATTTTAAATCTGTCTTGCGCAGGCCAACTGAACTGGATGCTCTGACTTTTGGCCACCTCTACTGCCTGATGACTATTGACCTTTTGGATGGCCGGCTGGGTCAGATTGTCAGTGGGTTTAGCAACCTCGTCGACTTTTGTCATCGAGTCGAATCTCAATACTTTGCAGATTCGTAGCATGCATTTTGATATAGGTTGCATCCTGTGATTGTGTAGAGAATGTGGCCAGTGTTTTAATCAAGGTCATTAAAATATTGCTAAGAGCATTGTCAGGCTGCTGTGCCTGTTTTACTATTATATTGTGTTCTTCCTGAGGAAAGTGCAGTGTATTGCTGTCACGTTACACCTACACTTGTAATGCACTGTGGGCCTTCCTGCCTTTCCTTTCATAAGTTCCCTCTTCAGAAAAGTCAGTCAGTGGGGTGGAAATGTCAGATAAACAGAAATGCATATGCAGCTTCAACATTTTCTGCCATGGTTTTCATATTGTTTCGAAAATTAAGACTACATCAAAGTGGGTGGGAAAGAGGAGGACCAACAGGAGAGAGGAAAGGCAAGATGATTAAACATGCCTAATGTCCAGTTGGCTACGGATCCTCAGCCATACAGGGGAGGGGGATAGAG
Organism: Amblyomma americanum; assembly: GCF_052857255.1. Classification (NCBI taxonomy): domain Eukaryota; kingdom Metazoa; phylum Arthropoda; class Arachnida; order Ixodida; family Ixodidae; genus Amblyomma; species Amblyomma americanum. The sequence goes on along the minus strand of NC_135502.1, from coordinate 128,854,659 downwards.
AGAGTGAAGTAAGAGCGAAAATTGCAATGGGGAGTAGCACAAGTTCAGAACAAATGTTTTAGCAGCCAGGATTAAAGTGATCAGCAGCCCGCTATAGCATGTCATGAGATTGTTGTCAAGATGAAAAGACTGTCCTTCATATTGAAGGAGTAGAGCACTGTAATACTAAAGATATGAGGATTTACAATTTTATTAATAATAATAATAATATATATATATTTTATTCACTTCCATTCACAAGTACATGCTCCAGCCCGCGTAAGCGTTATCGCTTGTGTGCGTGGCTGGGCAGCCGGGGTGTGAAGTACATGATTCAGTGAAATAAAAATAGAAACACAAAAATAGAGCTCGAACAAGACATAGACTCACAAATTGCTTCCGCGATGCAATAAAATAGAAACACAAAAAACACACAAAAGAGCTCGAACCAGACAGACACAGAAATTGCAAGGCGAACACATGTACAAGAAACGTGGAGTGCAAGAAAGCATTCCACAATTATCACTTTCATGCATGAAATGACAACGCTGAGAACATGGAAAAAAATAGATCAAAAATTTGTCACTCAATATTACTATTCAACCACGACTGAAGAAACTTGTTAACTTGTTTTAATTCATTAATGCTCGGGGCGGTTTGTATCTTATTAAAGTAATAAGGAACATAATGACTGCGGGTTTTTTTCCATAATTAGTGTAAATCCGTGGTATGACGTATTTTTCCGACTGACGGAGAGGCCGTACTTTGATGTTGTCGATTTTAAAGACGCTGTGGAAGAAATTTTTTTGCAATATGTCAAAAATAAATTGCTTGTGTACAGGTAGCATCTCAAAATGTTCCATACTAGCTATAACTGCTTTATCATGACATCTAGTTCCGTAGGCGAGATTAGATGCAATTCTGTACAGTATGCGGCTTAGTATGTTTAGTTTATATAATGATGCGGTTCCGTAAATTGTTATTCCATATTGCAATATGGATCCTCCTAACCCTTTATAGACAATTTTTCGAACCGACACATCGCAAATAGATCGTAGGGCATACATATAAACACACACCAGACGCAAACGTTTGGCTAGCTCTTGAATATGAAAATTCCATGCCAGAGTTTCATCAAATGTCATGCCAAGATACTTGAAGCTCGATTTAAGTTCCAAAGGTGGGCATGAACAGTATGAACAATTCTTATCATGAAGATATATATTAGAGCATATTTTAAGTTGTTTGTATGGACTATGAAAACAAAGAAGGCAGGTTTTTGAGATATTAATATAAATCTGATTAGCGTTGAACCATTCTATCAAAAAATGAACATCCCATTGCATCCTGCTGCATGCTTCTTCATAAGTTTCACTTGGTATCACCAGAGCAGCGTCATCTGCATATAAAAAAATCAGAGAGCTTAAAGGAAGATAGGTCACGTCATTGACGTAAATATTGAATAATAAGGGTCCTAAAACTGAGCCCTGAGGAACACCAGTAGAAACGCGTAACATTGTACGATATGATTCGCTTGTTCGAACGCATTGTTCTCAATCAGTAAAATAGCTCTTGAAAAACGACATATAAGGACCTCTGAAACCAAAATTATCGAGTTTGGCTAATAGTAAATTATGGTTAATAGTATCAAATGCTTTTTGCAAATCAATAAAAAGTGTAAGGACAATGTTATTTTTATCTATTTCTTTACAGATTAAATTATGAAAATCTTCTAGTAGGCTTATGGTACTTTTACCTTTGCGGAAACCATACTGGGCGGGATTTAGTAGATGGTACTTATCACAAAAGGACATCATGCAGGCGTGTACAATTTTCTCCATGATACAAGCGATGGCGGACAAGATCGCAATTGGCCTGTAATTATTAAAACCTCTTTTAGAGCCTTTTTTGTGCAAAGGTCTTATTAAACTTATTTTCATATGCCTATGAATGTGTCCGGTTGTGAAAGTTTCATTGATAATATAAAGTAATATGGTTTTAAGTCTGTCAAAATGCACTATGAGATCCCTCATCCTAACACCATCATACCCTGGCGATTTTTGTGATTGACATTGTTTTGAATACATCCCGTAATTCTAGCTCAGTAACAGTAGGCATGTAAGCTGAATGGATGTTCGAAGTAGCAGCCGTAGCTTTCCTCATTGATTTTCCCCGTTTACACAAGAAGGAAACAGATTCAACAAAGCGCTTATTGAATTCGGTGGCCAAGCCTACGTTGTTTTCATCTGGAAATGCTTGTTCTAAGACGTCATCAATGCTTTTCTTGGGTGGTTTTCCTATAGTGTTCTGCACTAAGTTCCATGTTTTTTTTACATCCTTACTGCATTCCGAAAATTGATTTAGTTGGTACTGTTTTCTTGCCAGTCGTATTTTCGCTGTGATTTTATTCCTCAGCTGCCTGAATTCCTCTCTTTGTGCAATGTCATGTGGGTGGTCATTGCACCTTCTTAAAAGTTTACTTTTAATATAGGATAATTCAATGATTTCTTTGTTTACCCAAGGACTTGCCTTATTTCTACGTTTCATCCAGACCTTTGTTTTTGAGGCGTTATAAATTGATTTTAATTGCTCAACAAGGAGTTCATAAGCATCTAAGTGATTGTGCTGTAAGAGCGAATTCCAGTCAAACGACTTAATTAGTTTATCTACTTTGCCATTGTTAATTACAAGCCTATCCGCAGGTTGCTGCTGTGCCTCTATTTTACTCTCTTTTAGCACTGTAAGAGAAATAAAATAATGATCAGCAACCTTTTCTTTGATAATACAGCCCCACGTCTCCTGTTCCATCACGGTTGTACTCATATGGTCAATGCATGTCTGTGCTAATCTACTGCCAAGAAATTCTTCTCGCGTGTAGCCTTGAATATTATTCTCCAAACCAAAACTAGCCAACAACGTTAAGTATTCGCTTACGCCTACTTTGCCAGCTACAGAAATGTCAATATTGAAGTCTCCAGTAAGAATCACACGTTTGTTTACTCCATGTCTTTTAAGGAAACTAGCCAGCTCCTCTAAAAAAACTACAATATTTTTGCTAGGAGGTCTGTAGATAGCACAAACTAACAATTCCTCATCACAGTTTGTAAGATTAAGAGCTACAACTTCTGCTTCATCAAAATCAACTTTCAAGCGTTCACAAAACCAAGAATTTTTAACAAAAACTAACACTCCCCCACCACGTTTGTCCTCCCTGCACAATGCATATGATTGATAGTTGTGTATATTGTAAAGAGATGATTCAAAATCACGGATATTGATCTCAGTAAATGCTATGACATCCAGAACAGCTAAATAATTCTCAAGGTACATTTGCAACATGTCCCAATGTTTGTGAAGGCTTCTCACATTTGCATGGATAACATCAAAACTTATGCAGGGTTGGACCGATACAAATTCCCGGCATATCTCCATCCATTCACAAAATGAACGCACACTCGCAGCCATCACGTTATCTTGATCAAATCCGCTTCGTTTTCAACAGGAATAACAGGGGCACCTTCAATTTTCCTTACAAATATACGACCGTTTCGCACCCAAACATATTTGTACTGTTTTTCAGTTGCAAGACGCTTTGCCATCCATCGAAGCTTCTTAGTTAGGTATGTTAGATTTTCATTGATGTAAATGTTCTCATCCTTGAGTGTGGTTCGTTTCGCAAGCCACCTTTCTCTTGTTTCCCTCCTGGTGAAATGTACTAATATGGGAGCCTCAGCATCTGCTTTGCCTTTGATCCTGTGCACTGTTTCGATTTCCTCATTGCTGGGAATGGGGAGTTCGTCTACCTGCAATTGAACTTATTACTGTTTTCAAGTTTTCGTTCTCATTGCACCGTGTATCTCCAAATTATTGTGCCTTGAATAGGATTCCAATCTATTCACCTCCATTTCCAGCTGAGAAAGCCTAGTGTCCTTTACTAGCAGTTGAGCCTCCAGATCAGTAGTTTTTTTCTTTAGCTCCTTTACTTCTTGCTTCTGTGATTCGAGATTTTCAAGCACTTCATCGTACTTAGAAGAGAGTAAATCGAGCGATTCTTCCATGCACTGTATCGTTACTCCTTGCTTTTGAAGATTTTCATTGGTGGTATCATGTTTAGCCAGTTGTTCCTCCTGTTTTCTTTCAAGTTCGTCTAAACGGCGCAGGACAATGTCTAACTTTGACATGACGTCAGACAAAGAAGGTTGATCACAATCTGCCGTCGAGCTCCCACGCCCATAGCCAGGCTCGCTTTCAGTCAAACGTGTTTTACGTTTAGCGCACGTGGGACACAGCCAACTACGGATGTCTTCTGCTGACATGCTTTTCAGGGTAGTCTTTGTGACACCTGAACATTTGCCAGTGTGATAAGGGTTATCACAATCGCTGCAGCGAATACTCTGGCTATCAGGCGCAAGAGCTTTCAGGCACGCGAGGCAATCACTTTTAGACATCCTGAATACAAAGTTGTGCAGTCCGGCGGAGCAGGAAAAAAAAAAACTTACTAAAGGCCGCTCTTACCTACACAAGCGAAGAAACAGCGTTATTCCACGCTCACGTACTCCGCCGGACTGCACTCGTTGACAAGCTGCAGTGGCTTTTTAAGCTTCTTTGCCCGGTGTCGTCGGCCTGGATTGGATGCCTCCTGGATGACGTACCGTATTTACTCGAATCTAGGCCGGCCACGATTCTAAGCCGAGACCCGAAAGTTGAAGGCCATAGAAAAAAAAAAAAACTTACCTCGATTGTAGGCCGGCCGAAAAAACAACACTGTTTATACCTCATTACCACAATTATTTTTATGACGCGACACGACTGTTCTTACGTCGCCGCGCACGTGAAAGTGCGTGGCGCGAAACGACTGCACCATGTGTCTGCGCATAGGCGACTTGGTGTAGAGAGAGGAACTCGAGTGAGACACAGCGGGAAGCATCGTGCCTGCATGCTCTGCCGAAGCGTGATTGATGGCCCCGAGAGGGACCGTTGAAAAAAAAAAGCTGCCAAAGGAGCTTTGAGAGAAGAGGAGGAGGAGAGGCGGCGTTGGGCGAGGAGACATATGCAACGCCAGCCCGGGATCAGCCCCCGCTCATTCGTCATCATCGCTGACTTCTTTATCGCTGGCCTCCTCGAACAGTGCACTATCTTCACTGCCATCAAGTGCATTAGAGATGCAGCACTTGCGGAATGAGCGTGCAACCAAGCTTTCTGGGATGTCATCCCAGGCTGCAGCTATCCAAGTGGCTACAACTCCCAGTGAGGCGCGCTTTATTCGGCCTGTTGGTGTAAGCTCGCGCCGCTCTTCACTAAGCCAGTCCACGTAGTACTTGCGCAGCCGATCCTTGAAAGGCTTATTGAGGCACACATCAAGAGGCTGCAGCTGGCCTGTCATGCCGCCGGGTATGATGGCGACGTCGGTACCGGCTTCGGAAAGCGCAGCTTTTACGCCGTCAGTGAGGTGTCCACGGTAAGAGTCCAGGACGAGGAGGGAACGTTTGGCCAAGAGGGCCCCTGGACGCCGCTGCCAAACCATTCTGATCCACTGCTCAACCATATCGCTCGCCATCCATCCATTTTCGTTGGCGCGGACGATCACAGCGTCCCTCGCTCTCTCGCCAGCTCTCTTGCTTTGGCTTGCAGCACTTCCGTGGTCACTGGAAGTGCCGCTGACCTCTGCGTCTCCACAAACTCGGCCAGAGCTACCTCCACTTCTGGATGGCGGCCTTTCTTGGGGCCCGTGAAAGCCGTTCTCGTTGCCGCGCAAGCAAAAATTTCGTTACGCTGCCCCCTCCAACGGCGAACATTCTTCTCATCCACGCCGAAGTCCCGCCCGGCTTGAAGATTTGACGACTGCTCTGCAGCGACTATAACTTTCCGCTTGAAGGCGGCACTATAATGGCGCCGCCTGTTTGGTGCCATGGTGTTGGTGATAAAAACTACGCACGAAAACTTCACTGCTGCGAATGTGCTCACGCCACCGCACGAGAACAAGGCCAAAATGGCAGCCAGTGCTCATGTGTGCTTTGATCAGTATCGGCTACGGATAGCAACGGCTACGGATAGCAACGGCTACAGTGCTGTCTTTCGTTGGCGTTTTGTGGGGGCGCCACCTGCGTGCTACATTTATTCGTATTTTACGAATACGAAACCTCGAAACGAAATCCTGGAATCTAAGCCGACATAAGAGTTCTACATCTCGTTTTTTTTGAAAAAACTATCGGCCTAGATTCGAATAAATACGGTACTTGTGCCGTAGCCCGTGTAGCCATGAGCGCTCACATGGAATCTTGTTCCAGGCTGTGCTGATAACGGCGTCAATGATGGAAGCAGCCGAAGCAGGGAAACACCCACGAAGCAGGGAGACGGCAATCTGGTCCCTACACAAGCGAAGAAACAGCGTTATTCCACGCTCACGTACTCCGCCGGACTTGAAAATCTTGCAAGACAATCTGAGGGATATCATGTGACGAAGTTTTGCTCTTGTGGCTAGCGGCACTTGATGAGCTAGGCGACTGTGCCGCATGCGTTTCCACCATTACGTAATGCGCGTGCCGGCGACACAAGTCCTGTGACGCCATCCACCAGTACAGGCGGTAACGAACTTCTAATTTGCTCATTTTCGACGTGGTGGTCAACAGAGCGGAGGTAAGGCCCCTCAGTAATCTTGAAGGGCTTTAAGTGCTGAAGGTGGCGGCGTCTGGCTTAGGCGAAAACCCTAGCGTTCTGTGAAGCACGAACTGGCACTCTCCCATCTTCTTTAGCACGTGGCAAGCGCTGGTTGCACGGGCTATCGTACATAAAAAGCCGAAAAGAAATGTACTGTTACTCGCGAAGAAAAGCTAAGGAAAGAACTAAAAGGTTACTCTTTTCAAAGAAAGAAAAGCGGCTGATGGAGGACACTCCCCAAGGCTCGAGCGCAGCGGTCAATATCTATAAATGCGTTTACATGAATGTGACTGAAGTCGACTCCTGTCCACTTTTTGAGGGAAAGTGAAAAAACGTCGAGGAAGAGAGTACGGGACGAGTCACCCCTTCTCAAAACCGGCTCTTTCCCTCTAGAAGTGGACTTGAGTGGACTTCGCATTCATGTAAATGCGGCTTATGAGCAGCCCTAGACTACGCAACGCCTTTCCTGAAGTACATTTCGTGCTTACGTCTACTCTCAACGACGAAATATTTATTTTTCCGTGTGTAGAAGTTCTGGCACCCAACATTTTATTTGCCTCTGATTTAAGCTCACGGCTTGGCAGTTTAACGCCGTCAACAACGAATGAGTCCTGTAATATATGTAATTGTTCAAGAATCCATGGAAACAAGCGGCGCGCAGATGCGGTCGAGCGCACCTGCGATAACCAGATTAAACGGGCTCTGAAACGCCTTCCGAGGAGAGCACATTAACTCACTTAATCACTGCACTGTGTTGCCATGAAAACCAGAGCCAAATAATACTCTTCTGCAGGCAGCAGACGACCCACAATCACGCGTCAAAGTTGGCGAGCCCTTCCCAGCGACTTTTTCATGCTTGCGCCCTCCTGCGTCCCCCGAATCTGCTTAGACAAGGTGAGAGGCGGCCATTGGTTAGATTCTTGCAGACGTCAGGCAGTTACCGTGGCCGCGGCCAATAAGCCGCTTATCTCCGGCGGGTCGGGAAGCTCCGCACCCAGAGGGGGGTCGGCGAAGGAGCGCCTACCTTCCAGCGTGCAAAAAGTGACGAGGGGAGAGGAAAAGGCGCGAATACGCTTAAATTCATATTTTAACTACAGATAACTCAACTTCTACAAAGCGCATTTAAAAAATCCTTGCTGGACACTATTCGTGAAGCGGCGTGCTTCAATATCCCAGGCATGCCGCAACTTTATTAGAGCCCCCTTCACAGCCCCTTTAAATCTGCATACAATTCAAAATAGCTACGTAAAGTCATTGGCAATGACCCCATTGTTCACTTCGTAGGTATAGAAAAGCGATCGCGTTGATGGAACAGACGATGCCTCACATGGCTTTCGCGGGCGGAACTGCAGACAGCGCTTCTGATAGCAAAACCGCCGGTGAAATTGCAGTGGTGAGCGAGGCGCGAAAAGACGGGCAATCCTCGCAGTGTGGCCGCACATGCTCACACCCAGCAGGTATTGCGGACGACGGACGGAGGGTCCCTTTTGAAACGGGGTGGTGGCAGATGGATGGATGGACGGATGCTGAACCCTTTAAATCGGGCGGTGGTTCAAGCCACCTAGCCATGCGTCGGGCGCGCCCGTTGGCTCGCTCCGGACGAGTGAAACGAGCGGTGTGTTTGTGTGGACGTTCGCGTGGCTCAGGCGACAACAAATGGGAGACCCCCCCCCCCTTCCCGAGCGGTGTGAAAGGGGGGCCGGCGGACGGCGAATGCCCGAAGATGGACGGACGCGGGCCGTCCGGCGCGCCCGAGAAACGGCCGCGTGCACTGGCCGAGGGGGCGGCAGTTGACGCCGGGTGGGCGGCTGACAGAAGCGTTTGAGTGCAGGTGGGCTGGAAACTCTGATTGGTCGATGGGATGCGCTTCTAGGTGACGTTTTTCTGCTTCTCCCTCGTTCTCAACCAGATGTGGGGTCGCCGCGCCTCTCTCGGCCTGTCCCTAGACGGCCTAGGGAATCGCTAGGTCCGGCCGTCCGCCGTGCTTGCGTGGTGCGCGGGCATTCGCTTCGTGAACCTAAGCGGCGGCGGGCGCGTTTCGGGAGCTGTCCAGGTATGGCTTTTTTGCGTGGTGCGCTCGTCGGCGAGCTGTGCAGTTCTCGCTTACGGCTTTCGCCGTTAGTGAGAACATGTACTTTCAGCTTTAGCGGCCACGACGCAATCAGCCTAGCTGAAATGATTCGAGAGACATGCTTTCGGCACGCCGATTTTGTTGTCCTATATGTTGGCGGCAACGATCTCGACAGAGGGGATGACCCGCGAGAAATCGCCAGCCACATAAAGGTACGCATTTTATCTCAAATTTCGCTTCCAGCCACATAAAGGTAGGCATTTTATCTCAAATTTCGCTTCATGAAGTGTTGTACCGCTTACCTACATGTCTTGCGCATTCCAGGACCTCGTTTTGCTGCTGCAGGAGAACGTGGCCAGTGTCGTGCTGGTCTTCAAAGTCTTGCCACGCCATTTCGATGAGCCACGTAAGGCGCAATTTGAGGACCGCCGGCGTCGCCAGCTGAACCGCCGTCTGTCAGCCACGCTGAAGCGCTTGTCGGGCGTGCACATTCTCAACCCCGAGGTAAGGGTTGAACAACATTTTCGCAAGTTTTCTCGAGCAGAACTCACCAAATTGCGGCGCTTGTAACGTAACTTTTTTTGCAGCATCGTTTCCTGGATGCTTCTGGCAAGCCGATGCTGTCCTTGTTTGCCGCAGACCGATATCACGTGGCGAGAGACCGGGGCATCGACCAGATGTCAAAGATTATCGTCGCGGCCCTCGTCAAGATCTACGGACCACGGATAGCGTCGGCTTCAAGGGCAAGACCAGGAGAGGTGTACGTCGTGCACCGGTGTCGTCGGTGCGGAGCCAAAGGGCACAAGACGGACCACTGCTGGGCCTACTGCTCACCGCGCCGCTGCAGGTCGCGGTTGAAGTGCTCCTGCAAACGGCCCTTTTTAGGGCCACCTCATTGTTTCCTGGCAGATCGCGAGCGTCCCGTTTCGTGCCCGTATTCCCTCTCTGTCGAAATCGACGCCAGACATCAAAATCGCGCGGTGTGAGCTAGTAAATCGCTGGTAGAGACAAAAACTCGTGCTTGTATACAGACTTACCCATCTCCAGTGCGCCTTTGTTTATTTCCGTAGGCACTACTCGCGCTTTGTAGAAATCGACGCCAGCCGCGAAATTTTGCATGTTAGACCTCGCTACAGCATTAGCGCAGCGTGCCTTCGTCTCTTTACGTTCTAACTTTTATGCAGCGCACCTTTGTTTGCTCGTTACTTTTGTTCTTTTCAGTCGTTTCCTGAATCCGTCCAAAGAGCCGGGCTAAATGGATGATTATGGAACCACATGGCGATTGCACTGCATACAGCACGACTTTGGTCCCTGTGTTTTTAAATAAAAACATCAGATGTCGAAGGTCATGGTCGTGTCCGAGGATGGCTTCCACAGCTGGGGCCTAACCATAGGGACCACACACGCTTTGTCGTCGTTGCCAAGTGGAGAGGCCCAAGATGGCTGGCATCCTTAATAAAGACCCCTTCTCGGGGCCGCTTTAGTGTTTCCTGGCAGATCACGCGCTTTCCACCCTGTGCACATGCTCTCATTTCCAAGTAAAAAGGTCCTTTAAACCCTGCAGAAGGCATGAATTAGCAAGTGCTAATAACAAGATGTTGCATGGTACTTGAACAATAGCGGCTACAATGACAAAGGTGAAGAAGTGCTGGAGTTACACGGAAATAAAAAAGGTTGGGGGTGCCCACATAACAACCTGAAATGGTTTTGGACAGGACTCCTAGTTAATTGCATTTGGAAGAGAAAGACAAGGTTTAATTTTGCAGTGTAAGCTTGCTTCTCTAGAATGAACAGAGAACGTTGCCTCACACTGCTTGCGCCACCTTCCTTGACCCCATGAAAAAAAAAAAAAACAGGATGCCTCTGGGAAACTGCGGAATTTCCGCCCCCGATTCAGAAGGGGAAGGGGGGGGGGGGGGGGTTGACGGCCTTTTCTTTGTCGGGCTCGGCGCGACGCACGATGGACAAGACGGCGAAAGGAAGGGGGCTGTCAGTGACGCATGTTCTGCGCTGTCATTAGGACGAGCTGCCCGGCCTCTCCGCGGCAGCTCCCCTTTGAACCCCCCGCCTGTTCAATCGGAGGCGGGCGACGGCGGGGTGGTGCTGAAAAGGAGCGCCCTTCGGGTCAAGTGCCCCCCCCCCATAGAGACAGAGACGGCCGAGCTCTTTGAATCTCGCGTATTGTTCGCGCCCGAACCGAACAAACGCGGCTGAGACCAATTTGAGTCAAACCAGGTCCAGATGTGGCGGTGGCCAGCCGATTTACCGGCTCCGCGCGCGAGCAACGCGCAATTCCCCTGGAAGGTCAAGACAAGCGGTCATGCGGGCACAGCGAAAGCGCCTCGCGACAGACGATCTGGCGACACAGCTAATTGAATACAGCGGGAGCGGCCGATCGTCAGCGAAAATCAGTCGCACGTGTGCGCGCGATATGCAGATATGCAGCTAGTGGTGCTCTTGTAGCATGTTTCGTCTTTGTTATTGTTTGCATAGGTCGTGATCGCTTATGCATCTTTTTCGAACCTCAAACGTAGTACTTGCCCAGAAGATGGCACGATCAAAAATGGCAGATGGCAAATGGGACAAAAAGAGAACATTAAAAAAATAATCGCTTCACTAGCAAGAATGACAGTGGTAAACCGGCACGATAAAGCGCAAGCTTCACGAAACCTGGTGAGAGGATCGGTGGGGAATCCTTCGATGTAGACGGCTCAAGTACAACTGGCTACGTCTCATCGACTTTTATCTTCCCTTCAGCTTCATGCAAGATGTTGCTGTGAACAACATATCTAATACACGTGCAGCAGGGGATTCCTCCTTTCTGTTTTGTTCATACGCTTCGATCAGTGATTTGATGCTCCCCTGCTCCACGTGTTTTATAAATACTGTCGAAAATCGTACTCGGATATAACAACTTCGAATTCATCAATCAACACTATTCAGAAATTAACGGCACAGCCATGGGTACAAGGATGGCCCACACCTACGTCAACATCTTCATGCATAGTAATAAGTCTAAATTTTTGAAAGATTGTCCCATTAAGCCCACCCTATACAAACGCTACTTGGATGACATCTTTTTAATTTGGACTGACACACCTCGTCCACCCCAACATATCTTTCACTTACACGTGCGCCCACACCACAATTAACTTCCTAGATGTTGAGATTTTGGTAAACGAAAGCTCACTCACCACCAGCGTATATAGAAAACCGACGGACCGTCAACAATACGTACACTTCCAAAGCTGCCATCCTCGTCACTCTAAAACAAGCATCCCATACTCTCAGGCACATCGATCTAAAGGAATATGTTGCCAAGATGAAGACTTCGTAAAAAATTCCAAACGCATGCAAGAAGTCCTCATTAAGCAGCGATACCCGTCGCCATTGCCGACGATGCCATTCAAAGGACATCTAAACCCAACCGAGAGCAAATACTGGAGTGACGTCGATACAGCGAGCAAACAGACCATCAGGCAAATCTCGTACTTCCCTTCACCAGTAACCCAGCCGCCTAACGTACGTAAACAAAATCTTCAAAAAAACTTTTCAACATTCTCAAACAAAGCGAGCTAGCGCCTCGCCAAATTTTCACTGCTCTCCCTCATGCAGTCTACAGACGACCGAAAAACATTCGGAACATTCTAATACACTCAGTCACATAAAGAGCCGGTTTTGGGGTGTCGACCTTGTGGAAAAAGTAGATTCCAGGTCTGCAAACACATTACAAACATCAAGCTGTGAAATAAGCACAGCTTCAGGATTCAAATGGAAAATTAATGACAACTCTGATTGGGATTTCTGCAACGTAATATACCTCCTAGGATGCAGTGTGTGCTGTACGCAGTACATTCGGCAGACCGTTAACTTTATACGAATTCGCTTTAATAACCACCGCGCGCATATTTTATCCCTACCTCCCCTTGTTAAAACACATATATTAATGAGAAAAACGACCAATTTGATGCAATTAAGTTAACAGTCCTACAGGATGGGTTCCACAACAAAGAGATCTCGAGCAACGCGAGTCGTACTTTATTTACAAATTTAATAACAATTCCTCACGGCATTAATGAAAGTCCGGGTGTATTGACCTCCATCGCCCCTTGCAGAGCCAATGCTGACCTTAGGAATTCCGGCGCGACAAACCTCGGTCGTTTGTCGCCAGCGGCATCTTTTTCAAGCTTGGCTGCCGGCTTACACAAAGCTCTGAATTCATCCCCCACCTCTGTCTTGCCAATTCGACGCACCACCTTGCCGAGCGGGGTGCAATTGAAGAACCAAGAACCCTTGATGGGCACAAAAGAAAAATACTAGAAAAAGAAGAAAGAAATAAAGAGAAAAAGAAAAACGCTTTGTCCCCTGCCGCCCAGCGAGCTTGCGCGGGAGGCCAGCCCTGGGGAAAAAAGGAATAACGAGGGGAGGGAGGGCATCCGGGCCCTCAAAGCAACAATAACAGACTTTGGCGGAGTCCCGGAGCAGATAAGAATCATAGATGCATGTACTGCCCGTGCCGCCGGCCAAAACGAGCAAACAAATAAACAATAAATTCAGACAGGGCAGGAGACGTTCCAGGAGCGTCTTCGGTACGAATAGTGAAGGCGGAATCAGCGGCGCAGTTAGCTTAACTACACACACGTGCACTGTGCATGAAACACACACACAAAAGAAAAAGAAAAAAGGCGGCAAAACATACGAGTTCGCGAAAGTGTCCTGTGGGGGGGTAAAGGTGAATGGCAGGAGCATTTAATCAAGGGTTCTTGGTTCTTCAATTGCACTCCGCTCGACAAGGTGGTACGTCGAACTGGGAAGACAGGGGTGGGGGATGAATTAAGAGCTTTGTGTAAGCGGACGGGCAGCGAAGCTTGAAAAAGATGCCGCTGGCGACAAACGACCGAGGTTTGACGCGCCGGCACTCCTCAGGTCAGCACTGGCTCTGAAAGGGGTCAATAAACCCGGACTTTCATTAATGCCGTGAGGAATTGTTACAAATTTGTAAATAAAGTACGACTCCCGTTGCTCTCTTTGTTGTGGAACCCATCCTGTAGGACTGTGAACTTAATTGCATCAAATGGGTCGTTTTTCTCATTAATATATGTGTTTTGACAAGGGGATGATGGGTAGGAATAAGATATTTACTTATACAAGAGTGACTAGCTATGCGCAAAAATTTCCGTGTTTCAATTTTCAAAACTGCGAACTTTGACCGCAGCGTCCCGGACAAATAATTCCAACTCCCGACCGCGTTTTTAAATTCATTCTAAACGGGGTACGTGTTTACTGGTACCTGCAGTGGTCGGCTGCGCAACTATATATATAAGCTATCGCGTGCAGCTGTCATATTATAAAAGAAAATCCGCACAAAACAAAAATTACGCAGCAACGGGCTGTGGCGAATGATTGCGCGCAATATTTTTTCGCGGGTTAGTGAAACGAACAGTTTTGTTTTAAATCACGAGAGTTGTATCAAAAGCCTTTATATGTCGTCATTAATTACGATATGTACGACGACACAGTGAATAGGAGTTTATATAGACTGTCGTCCTTCAAAGACCCAATGCTTTTCTCCTCCAAAACGTCGTGCAGAAAAAAACCGGACCGCCAAATTTTGACACGGTTGTACGAAATTTCTGAACTAACGAAAGCTATGAGTGTAGTCTCCTGCATGTAGAGAATGTAGAATACAAGGAAAAATTATAATATGTATGCTCTAGGTCAGGTTCATAGTTCTACAGCACTCGATTGTAAATGCAGGCACTCGACGGAGCGCTGATAGACGGGCGTGGTCACCTGTAGGCGCATTTGCGTGGCTTTGCATGGATAGTACGTGTTTAGCCTCTCAGGTCTGCAAAAGCTGTATCGGGTCCGCCAGGCAGTGGCGATTATAATAAATGCACAACGAAGCGCGCCGTTCGAGCGCACTAAAATAATACACCAGCAGTTCAAGGATATCATATATAATAAAAATATAGAAACGCGCATGCAGTGTGTGAAAGCGCGGCGCATCAGGTGCGCTTTTTGAACCCGCGCGCGCTGTCAAAAACGTGGGGAATTCCGAGAAAAATCTAGGGAAAATATGTCTCTTCCCAACCAAACATGACGTCATTAAAAGTCACGTGACCATGACGTCACGTGACGTTTTAGACGTGACGTCACATTTTCTTTGACCAATCAGCGTTTCCAGCCCACCTGCCCGCAAACGCTTGTGACGGCCGAGGCGAGATGCTGGCCCCTGAGAAGTACGCCGGAGAAGGGTATTCCCCGATAGGACCAAGGTCTGCGCCTGTAGAGGCGGCGCCTCCGTAACGGCCGTCGGATTCCGGGAACCAGCCGAGATGCCTTCGCAAGGAGCCGGCCGAAGGGAGCAACGGGGAAGCAAGGACGAGAGAGAGCAAGCTGGAAAGGAGGAACGGCACAGACGGGTGGTGGATGCCGAGACGAGAGGCCGCATCCTGAATGGTGTCACCGCAATTGTGGACAGATGTGAATAAATTAGGCACTGTGTAATCGGTGCGGTCTGGCTGAATCGGGAGGAGAGGAAAACAATTAAAATAGAGAAGGGTGGAAGGCACCTGCCTGACTCCATGACTTGTAAAATTTTACTCTTGTCTTGATTTTAGCCACCAATCAGATAACCTTCGCTTGGTTACTTCTACCCGCTTAAATCTACCCGCGCGTGCTGCAATAGCGCCCCTAGCGGGAGAGAGATGAACTAGCGCCTGCGTCGGAGCGAACGGAGGAGTTTGAGAGGGAAAGGGAGTGAGAGAGGCGCATAGTCGGAAAGACTCAGAAGGCATATATTAAAAGCTAATTTGAAGAGTAAAATCATGCTGCTGATGCATAAATTCCGCATCGCATTGTATGAACTCCTGTCTGTTTTTTTAGTTCATCACTTTTGACGGCCAGCAGTCGCTATCGCTCTAATAAGATGTTTCCAGCTCCGGAATGCGCGAAGGCGGATGCGTCCACTTTTCGAAAAATTCCCGGTAAAATTCGGCGTTTCTAACAAAACCGTCCTGGATCCGGATACTTTCGACACCGTTTCTCGTGTGGAAAATGTTGCGCGTGCTTAACATGCAGTTGCTGGTCCCTTTAACAATGTCAGAGCAAGAGCAGTCAAGTACTCTGCTACCGACATACTGGTTTCAATCAATACCCCTGTCACACGGGTAATCTCAATGCCTATCGAGATCCATCACTGAGGTCGATCCAGGTATAGGTGCTGTCACACGGCAAATTTCAATAATCATTGAGTAGTGACCATGCGATCCAACAGATGGCCTTAGGCGGAGCACTGCGTTTTTGACGGGGACGGAGGGCATCAGGAGCGACTCGCAACAAAAAGGGAGTTTTTTTTTTCGTTTTTCTTTATTATAGTTAGACATATGCTTGGAAGCAGAATTTAAGGGTAGCTTACTGTCCTCGCGGCCAGGCTTCGTCAAACTGACAGCCGGGAACCTCGGGCTTAAGCGACTCTGTCAGTAGTACATAGAAGTCCAACAACTGCAACAGTTCTTTGCGTAAGAGCTCAAGGTTTCTCTCCGGGAGATTTCCGTGACTGCGTGGCATGCAGCTGTGTCGGCACGTAGCGGTAGGCCTATTTGCGTAGAGGATAGCACTAGCACTGCTTTCTCGATGAGAACGGATGACGTGGGTGCAAGCTACGAGGAGGCGTTAACACGGAGAGATCAGGTGCCTGAGAGCACAGAGGCAGTAATCGCGGCATGCACGATTAGCGAGGCCAGGGTAATAAGTCAGTGCTGATTCAAACGTGGGTAGGTGCGAGGCAGCAATCTTCAAGAGGGTTAAAGTACGACAGAATAGCGCAGGTGGCCACGTTTCCGTGCCAGGCGCTGACGGGTGTAGTGGAGAAGACGAACCAGAAGTTGGGAGAGACTAAGCATGACAGGAACCTAGCGATGGTAGCCGGAGGACTCGAAGGTGCTCTGAATGGGATTCTCAGTAAAGTTGCGGCATGCCTGAGATGATAAAGGACGCCGCTCCACGAATATCCTCCAGCAATACTTTTTAATACGCCCTATAGAAGCTGAGTTATCTGCAGTCAAAATTTGAATTTCAGCGCCTTCGCGCCTTTCTTCTGTCGTCACTTTTTGCACGCTGAAAGGGCGCTCCTCCGCCGAAGCGCGTGGGAATTCCCTGGGGGCGGAGCTTCCTGACCCGCTGGAGCGACGCGGCCGAGTGGTTTGTTAAGCACAACTACCAAAGCTGCGATGAGTGCACATGCAACGTTCTAACGCTGCAGAATGTATAGTGTCGCTATAAAATAGGCATACGGACATAAGGCATGCGGTCATATGGAATAACGTGTTTTGTGGTTCGTATGCGCCAAACGCAATTCCATAATTCCATATCGAGCCTTAAAGGGCACTGAAGAGAAATTGAAGTTGGCTTGTAGATAGAATACCAGGTAATAAACATAATAACACCACTCTTTCTGAAAACAAAGCTCTTGCAAAGTATAGAAAAGAGCAAGTACTAAAATACAGGTATCGCCGCCACAGGCCAATCTCTGAAGTACAAGCGGGATGATGAAACAGGAGCAAAGACAGCACAGATCTCTGAGACTGACAAACCTGCATGAAACGTGTTTGACAGATATTAAAATATAGGAGTTTTGTTTTGAAACCATTAGTGGGCTTCTGTCAGACGAGGAAAACGGAAAAAAAGACAACCTGAATGTTGGAAGTCAAAGAAAACCTGCAAATGGCGACGCAACAGGCGGCCAGCTGAGTTCCGGTATGTTTCGAGGTGCTTCGCGTCTATGCGTTCTGCGTGCCCGCACTGTTTCGTTGTGCACCTTGATTTACAAGGGCGGAGCAGCAGAGGACCTCCAAGTGCCTCCTAAGTGTTATGTGTTACGTGTTGCTTAAGACTGCTGAAGTGTGAGAAGGCATAAGGACATCTGTGCGACCGTTTTTTACCCGCATGCGGACGCGTCTTTGCGACTGTGCGCATGGGCCAACAATGGGGCTCATGAACGCATCCTCCTGGGCGCGCACCAAGTTCGTCAGCTTCAACTTTCGGACGCACGAGTGGATGGTGGCATCACAGCTATTGGCTGCAGTCCCGTGGCGTGCCAGGGCATGCGCCAGGCCGCGCCTCCTCAATTTTACCTGTGCAAGATGGTCGCCCGCGAAGCGGACTGAGAAATCAGGCCTAGTTGGTTGCAGCAATACGAAAAACATAATATTAGCCGCATGTAACTTTTACGAGTGTCCACAGCGGCTTCGAACTTCGTCATGTGCAACAGCGGCGAGCGACAGTCACCCCGAATTATTTTGTCGCCGTCTACACTGAGTTGACTGAGCGGCCATCAAACCTACGCTCAATTCTGCGCATCCCAAGTAACCACCAATATCCTTCGGACGGCCGACGGTGGTCCGTTTCGGATGTTCCGAACATCCGCGAACAGCCGGTGGACGTCCGTCGGCCGTCCAATAGGAGTCCAAAGGTATACGTTTGTCCCGCCTCGGACGTACAAGTGAGGACGTCGGATCTTTCTCGGATATTCGCACATATGGTGCATGAATGCTTTTTTCCCTCCCGCGAGGCAGTAAAATGGACAATTTAATCTACAGCAGGCATATTTTATTGTGGTTGATGTGCATCAGCAGGGGACTGGGTTTATTCGTAAAATTTCACAAATCTGACTCTTCAAATATGAAGCTTGGGATGCACATTCATAACTTTCCCACCCACAGGTTTTCTGGGAAAAAAAAAGAGACCAATAACATCAGTCTTGTGAAACCTACGACAAAATGCAGTAACCATTTGAACCCGGCCTGAAACTAATTAACATAAACGTTAAGTGCTGCCACTATAACAGACAATGCATTTAACATCTCAATAATTATACTACAATGACAGGTCTCAGTTTTTCAGAGCATATGATTTAAAACCGTCAATTCACGGCCATAAGGCACTGACCTGGTCAGCACTGTACGTGACTGCACAGGAAGCCGCAAAGCTTCAGTTGCGTGCAAACCTCGTATACGCGTTCCCGTTGCTCTGCCTTTCGCGCGTTGGCCCTTATAGGAACAGTGAACCTAGCGAAGCTTTAAAAATGCACAACGTCCATACTGCGAATCACTAACGTCCATACTAACCTATTAGAAAAAAAGTTGAATTTTTCTGCATGTACACTCATTAGAACGCGGTATTATTTTCAGCTATATATTCATCTTTCACTTTATTAGGCATTCATACATAGGCACCTCAATTACTGTTTATCATCGTGGGGTAACACGTACTATACCCATCTTTCTTCTTTGTGTCATCTTCAAAACCAATTTGTTAGAATAATGACATTCAGCTCATACACCGCGTTCAGTGCTCCCATTTACCGCCGGCTCAACATATTACCTCTCGTTTGTTGACTCCAACTGAACCTAGGTTTATTGATTTATCGCTCCCAGCACAGTAGCACTAACATCCCTATGTTTACTGCATCACATCTGCCTAATATTAATAGTACTAGGTTCTCAGAGCATAATCTCTTACTCCCGAAAATGAAAACTATTTACAACAAACAGACTGCTTTATTCTCAGCAATCACTGCCTGGAACTCGTTACCCATCATCAAATCATCCCGCACCGAAGCATCATTCTATAAAAAATGAAAATGTATAGACTTTTTAATTATCAGTTACCATGCCAATGAGCCCTGTAGTTATTGTGTACTGCTCTTATTGCTTGAGTGCTTTTATATAGTACTGTGTTCTCTTTTTGGCCGTGTTTTTAAACGTATCTAAAATTTGACATGCTTAACCAAATTGCGGTTGTGTTTATCCATTCTCATTACACCTGCTTTCTGTGAATGCATTTGTTATCTGCCTCATATACAATTAATAACAGGAGGTCCCCCTGACAGTTTCTACTTTGGGACTTCCTTCTGTACTAATTAATGTACCCCATACTTGTACTTTTTCAATAAGTCTGAATAAACCTGAAACCTGACCCATGGCACAGAAGCGGGAAAGAGCACACGGATAGGAGTAATTTTTGCTGGACACGTAGAGCACTCAGAGTTCGTTAAGTGTTTAAGCCAGAACTTAGAAGAGATAAAAAATAATGAAACGATCACCCTAATAAGCGGAGATGAATGCCCACATTGAGGAACTTGATGGGCACAGACTACATCGGCACACTGTTAGACCTATGTGAAAAAACATGACCTCGTCATTGTTAACAGAGAGGGTAAATGTGAGGGACAAATAACGTGAGAATCGGGAAACCTACAGGTTAGCGCTGACAGCGTCATCTCCTGAGATATTCATGAAAAGTTAAAGAGAATAAAAATAGATGAAGAGGGTATGTGCAGCTCAGGGAGTGACATAAACGGATTACCCTGTGCTGGGGCAACGCAGACAGAACGATAAAGTTGGCAAAGGATGTGAACAAAACCTTTTTGACCAGCAATAAAGTTTTGGACATTGTGAAACGAGTGGAGAAAGAAGCAGCAAAATCCACAACAAAAGTCTGGGGCCATGACGAGCTGATTGGAAAGGTCCCTATTGGAGAAAAGCATATGTTGGGTATATTGGACAACAGCATCCATTATCTTGGTGGATTATTGTAATGGATTACACGGTGGTTGCTGGAAACGCCGATACGATGGTTGGTGGAACGGTGGAATGTTGGGAGAGCGGCCATGTTGATGCCAGAACAGCGCACGCGTTGTATGTTGGCATGCTGGGGCAACGGCCATACTGGTGTATGATGTGAATGCGGCCATGTTACATCTGTTGCAATGCGATATAAAAAAAATGTCGAAAAAATTCTCCGCCAACACTGCCTCAGTGTTCGACTTAAAGGGAAGCTGAAGCACTTTTCGAAAAAAATTAGTTCTCTACGTCATTTTATAGCTTTTAGTCCGCTGAAAAAGAATATCTCATTCGAAAAGAGCGGAAATAAACGCAAAAAGTTGTTTTTTAGAAGAAAAAAAAGCGCCCCATCGCCTCAGGGCGCCGAGCGAACGCCGCTCTTGCCCGCGATTGGCCGGAACCGTCATGACGTCATCCACGGGGACGAGAAGCCTGGGAACTGATGCTGCGAAGCGAGTCCCTCGCCCACCAGCAGCAAGCCATCCACCTGGCGGCTAAAGCCGCGAAGAAACACTGTCGCTTCGCCTGTCTTTAGTCGCGGAGACCCCGGCCCCCGTTCTCCAGGCCTGCGTGCCGGGGATGGGGAGTAGGGGGTCTCCTACATCGGTGGAAAATAAAGTTCTTACTCACTCACTCACTCCGGCCGGCACCGACGGCGTTGCTGCGTAGCGCGTTGCTTCAGCTGGCTTTTAAGAACTACGTCTTGGAAATTATGCATAATTTAAGCAGTGTTGAACAGTTTGGACTTTCGCCATACATGTTCGAGCCATTAGCAGCTTCAGAAAACGGCGGAACCAACGATGCCGCGGAGTGCGCCGGCAGCGAAAGTCAAGCCGCGACATTTTCACCTGTTGGAAATCTCGACTGGATGGATGGGCGGATGACAGCTTTTATTTCCACCGGAAATGAAGTCCTCTTACTACTCACCGCCCCCGGCACGCAGGCCTGGAGGGCGGGGGCCGGAGCCTCCGTGACTAAAGGTTAACAAAGAGATTTTATCTCTTCGCGGCATCAGCCGCTAGGTGGATTGGTTTGTTTCTGCCGAGCGGGTTCTTCGCTGCGCAGCAGGGCTTCCCAGCTTTCTCTGCTGTCAATATCTTCGTCGACTTCGGGGTAGTCGGCGCATTCCCATATTCTCTGCTTCCGGGTAACTGTGGAACCGCCGGACTGTCGCAACCTGAACGAGCGAGCGCAAACCTATTCCGAAATCGTTGAGAACTATACAGACTAAACAGAAAACTGGTGCCGCCGCCTGATAAGAAGATAAGTAATTGAGAAGCGACCGCATGGCGGCACCTGCAAGCCGGAAATTTCGTTAACCCATGGGCCTTTCACGTCCTACCATGGTAACACGAAAACCAAATCTCGGCTGATACGTATGTTTTGCGTAATTGCATGCGCGTGCATATATTTTGTGTAGGTGCAAATGGCAATAAAAAAAGTAAATTGCGTCGAAACGTTTTTGTGTACCGCTGCTGCATAAAACCTGGCCACCAACTTCTTGTAACGCCTCTAAACATGATCTAATTCAGATCACCGGCAAGCTTACACGAGTCACGAGAGGTAAAGCATTTGTTTGTTCATTTATT
Source organism: Amblyomma americanum (assembly GCF_052857255.1). Classification (NCBI taxonomy): domain Eukaryota; kingdom Metazoa; phylum Arthropoda; class Arachnida; order Ixodida; family Ixodidae; genus Amblyomma; species Amblyomma americanum. The sequence continues at coordinate 128,832,736 of NC_135502.1, read as the reverse complement.
TATAGTTACTTGCCTAATTACTCCCGAACGCCATTTATAACTACAAAAGAATGCCAAACTGGATGAGTTGGAGTGGGTTCACTGCTGTACTGCAGCGCGAAGAGACGAGGCGACCGGGAGGAAGCTCCCGTGTGCGCTTTCCTTCTGTCGCATGTTCGGGCTACTACTGTTCAACCATGACTCTTCTGCACTTACCCCCGTACGCTTTTTTTTTTTTTGCATGCTGAACACGCTTTTGAACAATAATTATGGCTGCGTTTCGGAGCTCGCAGTGCTGCTCATCAAAACTAGTGTGCTGCGAGATATATATATATAGTTGCTGCTGTTGCGTGTCGAGATAACTGGCAGCATTGCTTGTGGCAGATACATGCGTACCGCGGCTCGACAACTTTGCCGTTCTGACTCAAGGACAAATTTGCATGAATTCTGGCGCCATTGTTGATCGTCAGCCATGACCAAGCGCTCATGAATGCAAATGTTTGCTGTGCTCAAGTATACTAGGCTTATATAATCGGTTTTTTGTTCAGTTAGGTGCAGCTGCATGTGCTCCGCGCTGATGAAAGATTAAGAGAATTGCTTGTGCTGCCACGAGGTGCAAGCTATCAGGAAAAAGCCGAAAGGCACACAGTGCGTAACGAGCTCAAAAGAGTTTAAGACTGTGTGCCTCAAAGACATTCTGGAAGTGGCCTTAGCTCAGCATGGATGTCAACCAGCTGGAAAAGGCAATGCGTTTGCAAACAGGTAAGAAAGTAATATAACAAAAAGAGAAATATTGATGCACATAATTTGTGCAGGCAGCTTCGACATGCTGCGTACCTCCAGATTGTCTGGTTAACGTGGGAGAGGCTTGGGGAGAACAACCGACGGATTCTACCACGCTGTGTGCTGAGTGCTGTTCGAAAGAAGTACCATGCCAAAACTGGTTAATATACAGGCTTGAAGCATTACACGGAACGCCTGAACGAGAGAAAGTAAACGGTACTGGCAGAAGATTACGTTGATCTGTGGTTCGCCAAAGCGCGGGCCGCAGCGAAGCAAGCGCAGCCGGACGGCCGGCCGACTCTCCGTGAATGGCGTCACTTCCGCCAGTTCTCCCTCTCTGCCGTCCCCCCACCCGGCGTTTCCGGAAGCGACGAGGGCGTGCCGGCGGAGGGTTTTTAAGAAGCGATTGCAGCTCTGTTCGCGGATACAATCGGGAAAAAATTTACACACATGATTTTCAAGGTCCTTTCTTCCCAACCAGAGCGTTTCATGCGATTTGAAAACCGTTTCAGCTTCCCTTTAAGAGCGTTAGCTACGCCAGCTTCAAGTGCTTACATCGGTGTGTGTCAAGATATCGCGAGGGCGGCTGTGGTGTTGGTTGGCGCCGAAGTTACAATTAATCGGGCCAACCTGCCCACCCCTGCACTCTCCGTAAGTTCGGAGGGGGAGGAGCGACAAACTTCTCCACCCCGCGTGCGAAAGATTGTGATTCGACTGCTGACCGGCGATAGGGGCCACGCCTGATTAGTCGTTGACCGGAGGCATGAGGCGTAGGCAAGTTCCGTATCGAATTAATTTAATTAGGCAAATAACAACCAAGTATTACAATATGTCCGACAAGGTAGCACCGTACACTGACGTGACGCAAATAGCACAAGCACCAATTTAACACGTTAACACAACAATTAACACAAAGAAAGAAACATCAGGCCGATTGCTATACAAAAATGTTACGAGTGGGAAATACAGTACAAAGGATTACAACGAGAAACACAGAAAGCAAGCAAAAATACAAAGATAAAAGAGTTGAAGTGAGTGGTGAGAAACGATGGCTTAGCTGCGAAGTGGCAAGGTCCGGTCGCAGGGAGCGTCGGGCTGCGGTTGCTCGTCGCGGGGCTGATGGGGGCTTGCGGATACGGGCGAACTTGGGCCTCGGTGTCTTCGGGACCACCGTCGCCGCGCTCTACACGTCAGATCTCCGCCTAGGCTCCTTGCCGACCACTTCCCTGGCTGACCTCACTCACGACCGCACGCACCGAAACCTCCAGACCAACTGCCAGCGCGCGGCGTTCCCGTCGCCCCCTTGGCATGGCAAAGAATGAAAAAAAAACAACACAGGGAAAAAAGACTCTTCAGGAGCCACGCACAGAGCAATGCAGCTCCCAAAAAGAAAGAAAAGAACACATGAAGGAATGTTGAAAGAATTCGGCACAATGCCTTAATCCCACGAGGAGTCATTGGGGGCCGCGAACAGTGCCGGGGCATTCAATCCGCTTCTGCTGTTCCCAACACGTGCAAGCGCTTGCCACCTGTATGGCAACAATGCTAGGAGGGGGGGGGAGTAGTTTTGAGTGACCCCTCCAGCGCTATGGTTAGAATGCCGTTCCCCCGCGGGGGGAGGGGAAAAAGTCGTCGAACTTTGTGACAGTGTGCCCAGCAAACGTGGAGAAGACCAAATCCAAACATCAGCGGATGTCTCCTTTTCGGAAACATCCCTTCTAAGACACAAGCAGCGCTCTCTACATCATGGATTTTGCACTAGCATTGCGGTTTAACGCCACACCTTCGCTACATCTGGTATATTTCCTCGTTATATCGGTTAATAAATTTCATAAACGTGTCCGTCACAACACGACGAATCATTTGACATTATCGGGAACCCCCTGCGACAAACGGTAGTGGCCATCTGAAGGTCTTCGGAATGCTCGGTTTGATGGCGGAAAGGTCGTCGTTGCGGATCTCACACATATTTGGGCTTCATCTCAATTATTAAATTTGTCCTCAGGGACATGCCAAGTCATTTGACACCACTTCGAACATTCTGCGTCAAACGAGTGGCCTCCATATTTTATGCAAAGGGTGAACCAGGGGGTGGGCGGGGTCCCACTTCGATGGCCGCCATACTGACACATATATAACAGATAGAAAGTGCAGATATTAGTTGAGGCGCTGCGTGCCCTCTGTTGCTATGTGATATAGTGTGGGCACGTGGTTACTGTTTTGGTCAATTTGACCTTGGTTGGAGACAGGCGCGCCCTTGACAAACGCAAGTAGTAAGAGCTAACGCTCTTAAAAGTTGGAGCTCGTGCAGCCAGCTTTTTGTTCGTGCTCCTCTTGCTCTTCACTCACTTGTCAGTGCAGCTGGGCCTCATGGAACAGCCTTGCTGATGTACTGGTGTTGCATGGGGGCTTGAAAAAACCTGGCGATGCACTCGCCAGAAAAGATTCATATCAATGGCAACATTAGGGTCCCTGAGACTTTTGGCTTGCGTGTATAGAGTGCTACAAAGCAAGCACTATCTCGTCTGCACAGGAACAAAAGGCACCTAAATCTAGAGCCACTGAAAGTATTTGCACTCTAAGAGAAAAATAATCCGAAGTTCTTACCGGTACACTGCTTAAACAACTGAAGTTAGTCAACTTGGAAGACTAATACGATTTCTGTCTGTCTAAAGTCCTAATAAAAGATAAAAAGCAAAATAACTTCCTATCATAGTTGGCTAATAGGTAAAAACTATCAACCATATCATACACGACACAAGGAATACTGGGAGGTGCCTTCATCGAGAACAAATTACGGAATGCAAATGCTGTCGAAAATAATTCTGAGATTGTTAAACAACCTTCCTACTAATTATACGATGCATGACTACGTTAGAAACGTTAAAATAATGTACACTTGATTTGTGTCACCGCATATGCATTCTGGTGCATGTAGATCTGGTTGTATATGACCTATATTTTGGTGTTTTTGTACTTTTAAAAACTATTTTCTGACGTTTCAGTGAAGGACGCAACGTCTTTTTCGCTCTGTAAAATTGGTATATTAATGCTGTATTTATGGAATCGTGTAATATGTTGCAATACCACGTGATTTTCTCTCTGGCAGTTATGTTCGCAAATTGCGCTGTTTCTTTCTGTTTCACGTACCGCCTGTACTGTGTCTCCCTCGCCCTTATGTATTCGGGGGTCAACCTGTCAACCTGCCCACAAGGCATCTTTTTTCTCTCGCCCCATCATGTACTTCAGTGCGTGGAATAAATGAAATGAAATGAAATTAGAAGCATAAGCAAAAAAGCATGTGGCCCTGATAATATTCCGAACATTTTTCTGCGAAGATACGCCGAATCAGTTGCAAAGTTTTTGTATGTTCTATGTCAAGCATCCTTGCGAACTGGGAAATTGCCAGGTGACTGGAAGACCGCCCGAATCGTCCCTGTACTAAGAAAGGATATCGTTTAATGCTATCAAACTACCGCCCAATCTCCCTTAATTCATCTTGCTGTAAATTAATTGAGCACGTTATTGCTGACCGCATAAATGAATTCCTTAATCGGCACTCTATTTTATCCAAATTTCAGCATTGTTTTCGTAAAAAAATTTCAACGGTAACCCAGTAAGTAACAATGGTTCACTCGCTTGCATTGACCTTAGACAGTAATGGACAAGTTAACGCAGCATTCTTAGATTTTAGCAAGGCTTTCGACGACGTCCTTCATGGTAAATTAATTCTACAGCTTAAATCTATTGGCCTTCCTGAGATATAAGTTACCTGTATTTCTAACTAACCGTAAGCAATATGTCTCAATTGATGGAGAGGAATCGGACGCTCTAGCAGTCACTTCTGGAGTGCCTGAGGTGAGTGTACTTGGACCTTTATTATTTTTGCTGTATATTAATGACATCGTCGACACGGGTGTAGAGATTCGGTTAATTGCGGATGATCGCTTGTTGTACCAAGTCATTATATTTTCTAATCACCATATTGGCCTAAATACCTCTCTAACTAACATCCTTGCATGGCGCCAGAAATGGTACACGGCCTTAAACAAAGAAAAAACAAACTTCCTTCGCGTGACACGTAAAAAAATATTTTTGACCACAGGTATCATCTTGGACAAACACCACTACATGAAGTTTCCTGCTTTTCCGCCTTTCCCAAACTATGTTTTTTAGGAAATAAACTTTCCAAAGCCCTCGCTCAGGTTAAACTGCTCGCGTATAACTCACTAATCAGGCCTAAGCTCGAATATGCATGCGTGGTGCGGGATCCTTATACTAATACCAATATTAACAAACTTGAAAGAATCCAAAGAAAAGCCGGAAGATTTCTTTACTCTAAATTTTCACCGTTTGATTCTCCGTCTGAGTTAATGAGCTCTAACTGCATCCAACCTCTTGAGGCAAAGAGAAGAAACATTCGACGAGAATTTGTTTCCTTGCTCATTTGATAACAAATTGGCGTTTGATCCTGCGCCCTACTTATCATTTTAGCTACAGCATCACACGCTACCATCATCCTGGTTCATTTACCCCGTAATTTGCTAGAACTGACGCTTCTAATTTTTTTTTCTTTTTCCCGCGTACCATCAGCGAGTGGAATTCACCGACACCGTGAAAGTCAGCGCATAGTCATTCTGCATGCCTTTTTTATGTTTAGTGTTTCTTTTCCTTTTTACTTGTTGCCCTTTGTTGCGACGCATGCTTCTCGAAGCTCAACCGACGTTACTATCGGGTAGCGTGGCGTCGTCGGCGGGCTGCAGGCATCCGGTAGACCATGGCGACCGAGCAAGGACGAGGCGATTTCTAGTGCGAAACTTGCACTGTTTATTCCAAACTTCGTGAAAGGTGAAGAGAATGAATGAATCAAGAGTACATTTAGGAGCCCCTTAAATAGGCTCTCTACAATCGTCGGAGGGATCTTGCTTCCGTCGACGTCACGTGACCGGCACAGAGTCTGATTGGCGGAAAGAAGTCACGCCTCATTTCGACGAGGCATGGTGAGACACGGTCGGGTGGAATTCCTTTCTGCACGTGGTGCCAGACGCCAACCCTGTCAGGAGAAGTGACGCCTCATTTCGACGAAACATGGTGAGAGACGGTCGGGTGAAATTCCTTTCTGCACCTGGTGCCAGACGCCAGCCGTAACAGCATCTCCGGCAGGGGAGGAAGATCCCGACGCGTAGGGGCCAGCGGCCGCTGTGCGAGGGATCGGCGTTTCAGTAGCAGAATTCCCCTTAGAGGTGACGATCCCTTAGTTCGTAGCTGGTAGGTTCCTGGGAGTTGTCATCAGTCCTCGTGGCGCTCTTGTGGCTTTTCTCCCTGGTCTTGTCCGGTGAAATTGGTCCTGCAAACAGGTCTCGCAGCTTTTCGTCTCCGGCGTGGGCAAGCAATCCCCCAGGATAGTGCCGGACCCGCAACCACAAAACAGCGAGCACAAGGCCACCCTCCTCTAAGACACACCAGGCTTTAAAAAAGAAAGAAAACCCGCTACACCTTTCCCATTCCTTACGCGCGTCCCTCCCCCCTGAACACTAAAAGCAGCCATTTCTTGAAAGCGCTAAGACGTGGTTAGTAAAATCAGCAAACAATCGGCTACACTTCGAGAGAAAAAAACGCATGAACGAACGTAAAAATACCACGGAAACCCGGGTGAGCTTGAGGCTATTGTTACTCTAGGGGCAACGACTCAACCCGTCGGCATTGCCGTTAAGCTTACCCTTCTTGTAGCGAATATCGAAGGAGTACTATTGAAGAGCCAAGCTCCAGCGCAAAAGACGGCCGTTTTTCGTAGACGTGGACTGCAGCCAGGTGAGGGGACAGTGGTCAGTCTCTATGGTGAACCTTGAACAAGCTAGCTTCTGCACCGCCCATACTACGCAGGCGCTTTCCTTTTCTGATGCACTGTATGCTTCCTCCCGAACTGAAAGCTTTCTACTGGCGTACAGTATAGGGTGTTCGTTCTCGTCATCTCTCTTCTGACAGAGCACCACCCTCATACCCCTGTCGCTGGCATCACACTGAAGAATGAATGGCTTAGAGTACTCGGGTGCGTTCAACACTGGTTGACTCGTTAGTGCTTTCTTCAGCATACTAAAGGCCTTTTCTTTTACGTCATCCCACTTTATCGTTTGTGGTTCTGTATTTCTGAGAGCATCCGTTAAAGAACTCGCAATCTTGGAATGTCGCGGGATATATCTTTGGTAATAACCCGCCAAGCCAAGGAATGATCTGATGTCCCGCTTGGTGCGTGGTTGCGGGAAGTTGTCTATTGCGGTCAGTTTAACCTCGGAGGGCCGACGATGACCTTGCCCTATTACATGACCTAGATAAACTACCTCCGCGCGCCCTAATTGGCATTTGGGAGCCTTAACAGTTAAGTTGGCCGCTCGTAGACGACCCAGCACGGTTCGCAGGTGTTGCAGATGGTCCGCCCATGATGAAGAAAAGATCGCTGTCATCGAGATACGGAAGTGCAAAGTCCTCCATTCCTCGCAGCACCTGGTCCATAAGGCCAGAGAAGCAATATGGCGCATTCTTCAATCCAAAGCTCAGGGCTTTCGGACGAAAGGTTCCCATCGGGGCAATAAACGCCGCAAGCTTGCTTTCCCTCTCGGTCAACGGAACCAGCCAGTACCCTCTGACTAAATCGAGCGTAGAGATGAAATTAGCACTGCTCACTTTCTCAAGCCTTTCCTCGATATGCGGTATTGGATAAGTCTGGTCCTTCGTGATTAAATTGAGCCTGCGGTAGTCGATACATGGTCGCGGCTCCTTTCATGGGACCTCAACCAAGATAAGAGGCGAGGTATAATCACTCTCTCCTGGCTCGATTACACCTAGCTCTAACATCTTGTTTATTTCAGCGATCATGATTTCACGCTGACGAGGCGAAACGCGATAAGTTTTCGAACGAACTGGGTCCGACGAGGTTAACTCGATAGCGTGAACGATCGCAGTGGTCCTGCCCGGTGTGTCTGAAAATACGTCTTTAAATTCAAACACGAGTTCCCTCAGTTCGGCCTTCTGATTGGGATTCAACTCCGCCTGTTCTACCAGCTTGTCAATGGTCTCGTGAACGTCTTTTGCCTCCGTCACGGCTGTTAACTCCGGAAAGTCGACAGGCATCTCCTCAGGTTGGTAAAGGGACATGTTCACAATGGCCTCCCTCTGCCGGTAGGGTTTAAGTAGATTGCTATGGTACACTTGTGGTGTCCTTCGTTTTCCCGGTACCGCGATTACATAGTTTGTTTCAGATAATTTCTGAATTATGTCAACCTGTCCCTCTCATTGAACCTCTAGCTTGTTTTTCAATGAGGGTTTCAGGATCATTACCTTTCCCCAACTTCAAAGCGTCGCGTGCGAGCCGTCCTGTCATAGTAATACTTAGAGATTCTTGAGAAGTGTGCAGACGGTCCAACAGCTCTAGCACGTAGGCCACAACCGAAGGATCGTCTGCCCGGCCTTCCCAGGCTTCTCGAACAATGCGAAGAGGGGAGCGAAGGCAGCGTCCGTAAACGAGCTCTGAAGGTGAAAAATCTGTTGATTCGTGCGGTGCAGTTCGAAGCGCGAACATCGCTGCAGGCAAGAAACTCTCCCAGTCGGCTTTGTGCTCATAACACAGGGCTCGCAAAAGCCGCTTCATGACTGAGTGGACTTTCTCCACCGCGTTTTACTGCGGGTGGTACACTGAGCTATGAATGGTCTTAGTACCGCACCTTTCCAGAAACGCCGAGTTCAGTGCGCTCGTAAAGACGGATCCTTGATCTGACTGGATTTCTGCGGGAAACCCTACTCGCGCGAAGACAGACAAAAGCGTGTTGACGATCTCCACCGAGATTAATTCTTTGAGAGGCGCTGCCTCGGAAAATTTTGTTGCGGGGCATAGTGCAGTAAGAATATGTCGATAGCCAGACTGCGCTGCAGGAAGTGGCCCCACTGTGTCTATTATGAGCCTGCGAAATGGCTCCGTGATAATGGGAACAAGTCTCATTGGTGTTTTAGCCTTATCTCCGGGCTTGCCTATGCGTTGACATGTGTCGCAGCTTCCTACAAATGCTTCTACGTCTCGAAAGCAGCCGGGCCAGTAAAATTCCTGCAATAAGCGGTCCTTTGTTTTACGAAGGCCCAGATGCCCTGTCCAAAAGCCCCCGTGAACCAGGTGCAGGAGCTGCTCGCGATAGGGATGCGGCACCACGAGTTGGTCGAATTGCACTCCCTTTCGACTGGTGTACTTTCTATAGAGGACGCCTGCCCTCTTGAGGAACCTTACGTTCCGTTTGGCCACACCTTCTTTAGCGTCCGGCCTTAGGTTACGCAGGGTGGAATCTTTTTCCTGCTCAGCAATCAATGTAGCATGGCTTACATTCAATAACTTTTGTCTGCATTCTGCCTCGCGAGACATTTCAGGCTCCGCTGCTTTCCTGACCCCTTCATTAGCTGGCGTACTTTCTGCATTATCCCCTATAGGGGTGTCCTGTTTGCTGCTGGGTGACGAATCCTCTGTCAAACCTGTTTCCTCCACCACTGGACACTCATACACTGCCTTGGCCGTGAGCTCCCTTGCCTTAAAACGAGTTAAGGCTTGCACTATCCCTTCACTAAACCCGATTCCCCTGCGTCGCAGCAAATCCTCAGATTTGTTAGAAAACAAATATGGTTATTGAGGCGGGAAATGTGCCGAGACGGCAGCTTCAGTGTCCAGTACTCCAAGAGGGCCTTCGATACGAATCTTGGCCACAGGGAGACAAGCATTGGAGGTTTCCATGGCTTGCCTTATCCAAGCACATTCTCCCGTGAACTGGCCTTCCTCTACGTACGACGGATGCACCACGTCTTGTGGCTGCCGAGTCGCGAAGCACTCTACGCGGTTTGCCATTTACCACGAGGTCTCGAATGTACGGTTCTAGCAATTTCAGATTTTCCTCGTTACTAGTTAGAGACATCAACACAAGTTTGGGGTTTTTGCATCCCACGGAGATATGCCCTGTTTGCTGGCAGTAGTAGCAAACTATTGGTTTCTTGGCCTCGAAAGCGTTTTTCTTTTGCCTTTCTGCTCTCTGTTCGGGTGACTCCTCCCTTCCCTTGCTGTTCTCGTCACTACTTTTCACCGAATCTGATCTTTCCTTTGATTTATACTGATTCGACTTTGACCATCGCTCTGGCTTGTCGGGTCTGTATTTAGTCACCTCCTTCTTAGGAGCTTCGTTGCCTTCGAACGCACGGCGGGTTACGTACTCCTCAGCGAGATTGGCCGCTTTCGTGATAGCGTCTACGCCTGGCCTATCCTGAACCCAATACTTGATGTTTACTGGCAGCCGGCGGCATAACTGTTCTAAGGCAACGTACTGCATTGTCTTTTCGGCGTCGCCGAGTGCACCCTCTTCTCTGAGCCATTCCTTAAGTTTTAGCCCCAAGGTGTATGCAAAATCTGAGTATGACTCGCTTTTGGTCTTCTCGACTTCCCTGAATTTTCGCCTGAATGCTTCTGCTGATAATCTGTACTTTTTAAGCAGATTTGCTTTGACTTTATTGAAGTCCTCTGCTTCTTTCCCCATGCGGGCGATGATATCAGCTACCTCACGTGGCAGTAACGTAAGCAAGCGTTGCGGCCACGTGTTTCTCGCGAATTGTGTCTTCTCACACGTGCGCTCAAACTGTACCAGAAAAAGACCTATGTCCCTTCCTACTGCGTAGGGTGCCATCAAGTCTGTCATTCTGCGCTCGCTTTCACGTGCCTCTGTGCTAGATCTTTCAGTATTTTGAGCTTTTAGAAGCTCAATCTCTAGGCGCTTCATTTCGAGGTCGCGCTCTTCTTTGGCCTCTAGGCGCTTAAACTCTTCTTTTTCCGCTAGGCGCTTACGCTCTTCCTCTTTCTCTGCGATGCTCTCTCGGCATTCCTCCAGTTCATCGTCGTCTGCACCGATCGCTTCGATCGCCTCTATGATATCCGGCTTTCTCTTTGATTCGGCAATTTGGAGGCCCAACTCTTTGGCCAAGCTCAACAATTCCGGCTTCTTTAGTGCCTTCAAGTTCATGGCTGCCCTTAGTGCTACCCGTAGCCACCCTTGGCTTAGTACTACCCATGGCTACCCTTGCAGGAAAAGTACCAAATAGCACGAAAGTCCATTCGGTACTTAGGGCACATTGTTGGTTCAGGGCTGCATGCACCCGACCCAGAGAAGCTGGCAGCGATAAGGGGGTTGAAGGCACCGGCAACGAAACGGGAACTCCGCAGTGTGCTAGGACTGTGCGGGTATTACCGCAGCTACGTACCAAACTATGCCGAGGTGGCGCGGCCGCTCACAGAGCTTACCGGGAAAAGGATTCCGAATAAGATCCCATGGTCGGAAAAAGCTGAAAGTGCGTTTCGACAGCTCAAGGCTGCGCTCTGCGAAGCGGTAGCCTTCGCTACTCCGGACCCCGATCGACCATACTGGCTGCACACAGACGCGTCTGCGTTTGCCGCGGGAGCCTGCCTTTCACAACGAGCCGAGGACGGCTCGGAACGGCCGATTGCATTTGCGAGCCACAAGTTCTCCCTTGCACAGACCCGCTGGTCTACCATTGAAAGGGAAGCATTTGCAGTGATTTGGGGACTGAATAAGTTCGATCACTGGCTCTTTGGTGCCCCTGTCACTGTCGTCTCTGACCATAATCCCCTTGCGTACCTTACACTTAGCACACCTCACGGCGCGAAGCTGACACGCTGGGCGCTAGCGCTCCAGCGGTACAACGTGGTGGTGCAACACCGGAAGGGTAGCGAACACGCCAACGCTGACGCCTTGTCACGCGTGAGTAATGATTGCTGGGATCTGGACAGCCAGCGGAGCGGGAAGGGGCTCCCCTTGCCACTTCTATGTGACAGCCACGAGAGTGAACTCTGTGCGCGAATGTGTGTTGGGCAGAGTGCGTGCGTGGTTGTAGGTGGACTGGATGCAGCCTAGCAACTTTGGCTCCGTTTGAGGGCGCCCAGCAAGCATGCCACCATGTGCATATGAGTGTGCATGTTTTTTTCTCTTCCTTTTTGTTACCTGGATATTCATGTTGTTCGGTCCCAGCGAACGGCGAGGGGCCTCTTTGCTGACAAAACCAACCCCCCCCCCCCCCCCCCCCCCCCCCCCGCCCACTCCCGGCGGGCGGTTTCGGGGCTGTTTACGATCCCTTCTTGGGTTATGATTCTACAGGTGCCATTTGGGCCCCTGGTAAAATCTTGGGAAGGGCGTGTAAAGGGATCGTACGACTCGCGGTGTCATTAGAACCGGTCGCCCACTCGTCGTCTCCCTGAGCTGCCCTGAGGCGGCCTCCTCTTTGAAACTCTTCCCCTCCCCTTCGGTGGCGGGCGGCGGCGGGGCGCCGCACTGAAAAGGAGCGCCCTTGGGGTCAAGAGCCCCTGACAGCGACGGTCAAGCGCTTTGACCCTCGCATTGTTCGGTCCCCTCGTCAGAACGGCGCCAAACGCGACGAGACCTTGCGACAAGTATCTCGTGAAAAGGGGTAAGCTCGTCAAGGAGGGTCGTAAGTAAAAACGAGCAGACGAGCTGCATCGCGGAAGCGCCCCGCTGTAGTGCGATGACAGAGCTAATTGCGGAACAGCTTCAGTCAAGGGAAACCGAGAGTCAAAGGAAACCGCTTGCACGTGCGGGTACGATGTGTGGTTGTTTGTGCTTTTTTTTCTCTTCTGAGGGAGAGAGTTCGAATCATACTGTGGAAGTATGGGGCGTGGCACGTAAACCTGGCGGGCCACTCGTTTCGAGGGTCCATTCCCGAAATCTATTTTCTTATAGCGATTTTGATGCTCTTTTCCTGCTGTGTATTTTAGGGAGAGGGTTTTGAACCTTGCCGAAACTGGAAGGCGTGCCATGCAGTTTGTAAACCAATCATAAGTTAGTTTGTTGTGATTGGGTGATGCAAGGGATGGGCTGGGCCTTTAGGTCTTTAAAACTAGGGCCCAGAGCCCTGGAAAATGTTGTGGGCTAAGGTCAGATGTAATGCATCTTCGACTATGCCAAGTAGGGGCCTCCCCTAGTGTCAGCCAGTTCCACCTTTTTGTTCTTTAACCTTTTTACCGTTTTCAAGTTGTCTCATGTATGTCAAAGTGCTTGCAATGTAAACATTTCGTATAATGCAGTCAATTCATACTCCCCTTAACGCCTGCATTCTGAGTCGTCGCAATACCGTTCACGACGGAGCACCCCTGGTGCGGAAAAGAAGTCTGCGGTCATCCAACAAAGCAACCGTCTCGGGCGGTGGGCACCTCTGGTGCGGAGAAGAAGCAACTCAAAGAACCTAGTAAGGTCTGCAGCAAAGGAAGAGACCTTACAAAGAAGAACGTTTAGTGACACCTTCCTTCCGAACGTTGTCACCAGGACGAAGAGGCTACGGTCTCGTAGTTGTCGTCCAAGTTGGGGTCTCCAGGGTTGCGTATCCCACCGCTGCCAGACAGTTGTTGCGGCGCATGCCTCTCGAAGCTCGACCGACGAATTACTATTGGGTAGCGTGGCGTCGTCGGCGGGCTGCAGGCATCCGGTAGACCATGGCGACCGAGCAAGGACGAGAGATTTCTAGTGCGAAACTTGCAGTGTTTATTCCAAAGTTGGTGAAAGGTGAAGAGAAGAGAATGAATGAATCAAAAGTACATTTAGGAGCCCCTTAAATAGGCTCTCTGCAATCGTCGGAGGGATCTTGCTTCCGTCGACGTCACGTGACCGGCGCAGAGTCTGATTGGCGGAAAGAAGTCACGCCTCATTGCGACGAGGCATGGTGAGAGAACGTCGGGTGAAATTCCTTTCTGCACGTGGTGCCAGACGAATACCCTGTCAGAAGTGTGACATTCCGTGTGTGCTACGAGGATCCACGTTCGACGGCGCGGCGTAGACGGAGACCCGTGACAGCGGCATCATCAATTACCCAGCCATGCTCTTTGAGTGACGACCAGAAAAACCGGACCCGCCGCCGCCCCGGGGAAACAGGCTTTATCCTCCCCAATTTCCGGTTACATTCCAGGACAAAGGAGCTGTCAGCGGGCCAGAGCGCGCCGTACCACAGCCGACGCTATGCGCTACCGCGAAGACAACATTCTTTCCCTCCCCCCCCCCCCCTTTGTCGTGGGCTATCGCCGGGAAGGCACCCACAGCTTCCCAGAAGGGCCGCGACGGACACCTGTCATGGCGGACAGGCAGTACTCGCGAAGAATGTGGAAAGACAGGCGCTAGTGAATTAGCTCCGAAGAGAGAGCCTGTGTATACTCTCACTTGAGAGAGAGTGGTGGCGTTTTTGTTGTTTATTTAGTTTGTATTGTTAACAGACTCTGGGTTCGAGGCTAAGCCCAACCCAAAGGGGTGGTCCCCATCTCGCATGTTATTTTGGATTGGAGAATTGATGCTTTGGGCGGGCCACTGGAAATGACCGCCCTTAGCCCTTTGTTAATCAAGTGCTTAAAAGCGCATGTAAACGGATGCAGTCCAGTCTGAGCTGGGGCTCCATGCTTAGCATGTAATGTGATGCTACTTAGGCACTAACCTGCCCGGTCGATGAGTAAAGTAGTGCAAAGTTTGTTCTTTTGTAAATTCAGTTCTGCTTTTTCCAGTTTAACTCTCTGTATATGTATGTTGTAAAATTATGCTCTGCTGTCATCATCTACAAGCTCGCCTCCTGTTCATCTTCCAAGCCGAACGACACTAGAGGAAGGGTTTGTGAACCATCCTCGAAGAAACGGACGACTATTGAAATTCTACTGCATACACGCTGAGGACGACATCGTTCGCCAAGAGAGCCTTCAGTGCCGAAGCCCGACGGCGTGCAGCTTCTGCCAGCAACCGCTCGAGCCCAACTCCGGAGCCACTCCATCGCCCCCATGAAGTCGTCGGCACGTAAGCTCGGACGCCCCAGCCTCTGATGTATAACCTTAACCATGTGTAATTATTGAATATACCTGTTTGTTTAAACTGAGCCATACGGTGTCTCTTTGCCTCTCCGTCCCGTGTGGACCTGCGCATTATGGGGGTCATCACACTGGTGTCAGAAGTGGGGTCTCAAAAGCAAATGTCCTCTGAATGCGGTGACATTCATGACTTCAAAATTGTAATCAAAAGGGAATCACGGGACTGATTGTGGGACTTTTACCCCCATTTGAGAGGCTTGAGGCACTGGAGGGCTTGAAAAAAAAAATGACTGTATCTGAGGGAGCTCCCACTCCACAGCCGTCGCTCGGAGCAAGCATGCTGGCATTAGGAAGCGTCATTCCGACGTTTACGGGAGATAAGACAGGGGTTCCAATCTGCGATTTCTTTTCCATGCTAGAAGAGATTGGGAAAATGGGGGGATGGTCCGATGCTCAAATGCTGGGAATGGCGAGGTGTAAGATGGCAGGAGCTGCTCATGATTTTGCCTGGCGAGACGAAAAAGTAAAATCCACAAAATCATTTGCGGAATTTAAGAAGCTCGCGTTTGAGCATTTCGACACTGAACCACGTCACGTGCGGGTACAGAGGTTCCGTGACGCCGGACAGATGGTAGGGGAGGACGTGCGAACATTTGCGTCGCGGCTTCAGCGCCTAGCACGCGATACGTTAAGCAGGGAGGAGGAAGGAGACCAGCTAAGGAAGAAATACGCGGAGGATATACTTAAAGAGGAAATGACCGCTTTGTTCGTGGCTGGTCTGCAAGACCCCGTGCGCCGGTTCGTGCTCTCGCGCAAGCCGAGCAATTTCGACCAAGCCGTGGAGGCCGCATTGGATGAGGAACAAAATGAGGCGTTAACGACAGCCGCAGCGAGAGTACGCGTCATAGAGAGAGCGGTGCTCAACCCTGAGGTTGCTCTCTTGACAGAGCGGTTAGATCGCTTGGAACAGCTGCTAACTCAGCAGGTAGAACGCCAGGTTGAAGCGCGCGCTCAACAGCGCCCATTCGCTGGAAACCGGAGACCGCCACAAAGCTACAGGCGCGGTATGCGAGATTTTGAAGAAATCGTATGCTTCGCTTGCCAGGGTCGCGGACACATCGCCAGGTTCTGCCAAAACGTGCGCCGTGGGGAGCCACAAAGAGAAGCAGGCGAGACACGCCCTAAGCAAGCCGACAGCGGGACTCCAGATACCGAGTCAAAAAACTAGTTAGTCCTCCCCAGCCTGAGGAGCGTGGGGAGGGAGCAGTAGATGATGAGGTGGTGGTAGTTTGTGTGGCCGACGAGGCATGCCCTGTTGTGCGTTGCAAGTTAAATGGTTGTTGTATGGAATTGTTGATAGATACGGGGTCAAAGGTGACATTGCTTAAGGAGAGCAGTTTTAACACGCTTCGAAGGAAGGGGGACCGCGAGATGTTGGAAGCGTCTGGTGGTATGGCAACCAAATTTGTAGGCATAACGGGGGATCCTCTTGGCATAAGTGGACTCTACCGGTTACACTTCTCTCTCGGCGGAATTGCATTGGAGCACCCCTGCTACGTATGCCCGGACACGGTGTCTCTGCCAAACGGAGTGTCAGGTATATTAGGGCAGGATTTTTTGAGAAAAGGGAAGGTAGTAGTCTCATTCTCTGAGGAAGAGGTTAATGCGGGCGGCTCAAAAGTTCCGTTTTTGAACAGGAGAGGGGCTGAGATTCGCATTACCGATATTGACACCCGTCAAACAGTGGGATCATTGGAGAAGGTATATTCGCGGGTTGCCGTCCGGCTGGTCGAGGAGGCGGTCGTCCTTCCTTGGTCGGAGCACATTTTGTACGCGTTTGTGCCTTCAGATGTAGAGAGCGGCGCCGTGGGAGTGCTTGAGCCGGTCGACTCTCTCAGCAATGGCCTGAAGGCAGCCGCGTGCCTCGTGACAGTTAATGACGCCCACAGAGTGCCCCTACGGGTGGTTAACTGTAGCCAGCAGCCACTGAGCCTTCCCAAGAACAAAACATTGGCTTTCTTCACCTCTGCGATAGAGCAACGTGAGCCCACCGATACGGTACTCGCAACTGTAGAGCATGCTAGTCCTTCGGCTGCTCCAAAGGTGTCGTTCGATCTTTCTCACGTAAAATCCAGGGAGAGGGAGGCTCTGGCTGGTTTGCTGAACGACTACTCGGAGGTATTCGCCGCGTCCAACCTGGATTTGGGCTGCTGTGGCGTTATAAAGCACAGGATAGAAACCGGCACTTCATCGCCCGTTTACCAGCGTGCGTACAGGATTCCTTACTCCCAACGTGAGGAGATGGAGCGGCAGGTGCAGGACCTGATTGATCGCGGCATTGTCGAACACTCAAAGTCACCCTGGGGAGCACCAGCACTATTGGTGGAAAAGCCAGATGGCTCGTATCGATTGGTAGTGGACTACCGCAAACTAAATGCCGTAACTCGCATCGATCCATACCCCATCCCCAATATACAGGAGACGCTTTCTCAGCTGGGCTCTGCCAGGTACTTCACGGTAGTGGACATGGCGGCGGGATTCTGGCAGATAGCAATGGATCCGGCAGATGCCGAGAAAACGGCATTCAACACGCCCTCAGGGCACTATGAATGGAAAAGAATGCCGATGGGTCTGGCCAACAGCCCTGCTGTCTGGCAGAGAACCGCTGATGTTATCCTGGCAGGTCTTCTGGGGAGGCTGTGCTTCGTGTATATGGATGACGTTATCATATACAGTGGCAGTTTTGATAACCATTTGCGCGATATTGAGCAGGTTTTGGTGCGACTAAGAGCAGCGGGTCTCAAACTGAAGCCCTCTAAGTGCCAATTCCTCAAAAACGAGGTGAAATACCTCGGGAACGTTGTTTCAGCTGACGGCGTGCGACCGGACCCTGAGAAACTAAGGTGTGTCTCGGATTTTCCATCCCCGACTAGCGTCCGCCAGGTCCGGCAGTTTCTCGGCCTGATCGGTTACTACCGAAGGCACATAGAGGAGTTCGCCAAGCTCGCTAAGCCGCTCACCGCCTTAACAGCCAAAAATGTCGCCTTTCGTTGGGACGAAAACGCGGAGAATGCTTTTGGGGCCCTGAAAAGGAAGCTAATGAGTGCACCGCTGTTACGCCACCCGGATTTTAGTTTGCCCTTCGTTATGGCCACAGATGCGTCAAAGTTCGCAGTTGGTGCCGTGCTCTCTCAGGTTATCGAGGGCAAAGAACATCCCGTTGCTTTTGCTAGCCGACAGCTGAGCCCCACAGAGCAAAAGTACGGAGCTACGGAAAGGGAGTGCCTCGCCGTTGTCTGGGCAGTAAAGCACTTCAGATGCTACCTTTACGGCCGCAAATTCAAGCTAGTCACAGACTGCCATCCTCTGAAGTGGGTGATGAGTGTCAGGGACCCTAGCTCGCGACTCGCTAGATGGAATCTACACCTGCAGGAATACTGCTTTGAAGTTGAGCACAAGTCAGGAAAGACGCATCTGAATGCTGATGCACTCAGCCGCACAGCTGCCGTGGCAGCTATAGATGAGTTTGTCCCCGTAGTCGACCCCGCCGAATTACGCACAGAGCAGTGCAAAGATCCGGACCTGAAGCGAATAATCGAAAGCTTAGAGGACGCACCGTCTCACCCCGAACAGCTAGGTTATTTCATTGGCAAAGACGGCACCCTGTGTCGGCGCACGAGGCCAACCAGGAAAGGGAGACCAGAGAAAACCGCTTGGGAGAGAGTCGTCATACCTCGGTCGTGGACAGAAAGGGTTCTTCGCGCGTTTCACGATGCGCCATGCGCCGGTCATTTTGGCGTAGCGAAGACACGCAGGCGTGTGGAGCGTTTGTACTTTTGGAGTGGCATGCGACAGGATGTTAGAGACTACTGTGCGAAGTGTCATTCCTGTCTCGAAAGAAAAACACCCAAGGGACGAAGACCAGCTCCAATTCAGCCGTTCCCTGAGGTTTCGGCTCCCTTCGAGCGGACAGGTATGGACATAATGGGCCCATTGCCCACGACCACTTCCGGAAACAAGTACATTTTAGTATTTGTCGATCACCTTTCAAAATACGCGGAAGCGGTAGCACTCCCAGATCAGAAGGCAGACACGGTTGCAAGAGCATTTGTCGAACAGATCGTGCTCCGACATGGACCCCCGAGGCAACTCTTGACAGATCGGGGAACGAACTTCGTGTCGCAGCTAATGAGGAGAGTTTGCGAGCTGCTTAAGATCGCTAAGAAGCAGACAACACCGTACCATCCGGCTTGCAACGGCGCGGTGGAGCGACTGAACCAAACCGTGGCCGGGTTCCTGTCGCATTTTGTTTCGCGCGACCAGCGGGACTGGGACTTGTGGCTCCCGTATGCAATGTTTGCCTACAATTACGCAGCACACGAGAGCACGGGCGAATCGCCATTCTTTCTTCTCTACGGCCGAGACCCGGACCAGCCTAGTGAAGTGCCAGAGGGCCCCCGTCGTGTCCCATACGCTTCACTGGACGACTATAAGGTGGAGCTAGAATCGCGCTTGCAAGTGGCGAGGGACATCGCAAAGGAGGCCTTAAAGAAAGCGGCGAAGCGCAGGAAGGAGGTGCACGATCGCAGTGCTAGAGATGCGCCGTTTAATGTGGGGGACAGCGTGTACATTGAAAACTGCCAAAGGCAGATTGGGCTAGCTCGTAAGTTCCAGACGAAGTGGAGAGGACCGTGCGAGGTTGTCGAGAAGCTTTCTCCGGTAAACTTCAGAGTCCGAGACGTGAACCGGCGCTTGATAAGGATACACGCAAATCGCCTCAAGTCGGCACCGGTTCAGTATTCACGAAATGAGGAAAGGGAAAGCGCGGATTTTGATGGGGACAGAAGTGAAGCGGAGCGCGCAGATAGTTCGCAAGAAACGCCCTCTCCTGCATCTGTTCGGCAGGCGCCAGAGGTGACGGCCAGAATGCCACCGGATTTACTTCATGCATTGCTAGAAGAAGAAGCGCGCGAGGTTGCCGCGCAGATAACGCCAGGAGAGGCTCCTGCCACGAGCCCTCGCGAGTCCCAAAGCAGACAAAGGGGCACAGACTTACTTAGTATGACTCATGAAGGCCGATATCCGCTGCGAAATCGGAAAGCTAAGTCGGACTAATGGCGTAAACAGAGCGGCGTTTTGAACTGGTTAGAATTGTGTAATGCCACAGCTCATAACATTGCTTTGTGCTTATGTGTTAAGTTATCGGAGTTGGTAGTTAAACCTTTCTGTCATTAAGTAACACCTGCACAGGAGAGCATGCGGAGCGCATGCAGAACCTGCCCTACTTCCTTTCGTTATCTATATTTTTGTCTGTGCCGTGATCGTGCTAGAAGTGGGAGCTCCTTTGTAACTGTGGTAAATTTATTTCGTCCAGTTTGGACTAGAAAGGAGAGGCTTGGGTGCTGAGTTTCATGTTTATCTGTAAAAGAAGATCAGTGCTGCCCCTGGAGACGCCAGTATTGACAGCGGAGGCATATGGTGTTGTGCAGTGGTGTTGAGTGCAGCGAAAAGTGTTTTGTCGGACGCACTGTGCGAGGCGATTCAGAAAGACAAGGGGAGCTGCGTGGACTCAAATGTTCGGAGAACATTCTTCTGGAGGGTGAGCGAGTGTGACATTCCGTGTGTGCTACGAGGATCCACGTTCGACGGCGCGGCGTAGACGGAGACCCGTGACAGCGGCATCATCAATTACCCAGCCATGCTCTTTGAGTGACGACCAGAAAAACCGGACCCGCCGCCGCCCCGGGGAAACAGGCTTTATCCTCCCCAATTTCCGGTTACATTCCAGGACAAAGGAGCTGTCAGCGGGCCAGAGCACGCCGTACCACAGCCGACGCTATGCGCTACCGCGAAGACGACATTCTTTCCCTCCCCCCCCCCCCTTTGTCGTGGGCTATCGCCGGGAAGGCACCCACAGCTTCCCAGAAGGGCCGCGACGGACACCTGTCATGGCGGACAGGCAGTACTCGCGAAGAATGTGGAAAGACAGGCGCTAGTGAATTAGCTCCGAAGAGAGAGCCTGCGTATACTCTCACTTGAGAGAGAGTGGTGGCGTTTTTGTTGTTTATTTAGTTTGTATTGTTAACAGACTCTGGGTTCGAGGCTAAGCCCAACCCAAAGGGGTGGTCCCCATCTCGCATGTTATTTTGGATTGGAGAATTGATGCTTTGGGCGGGCCACTGGAAATGACCGCCCTTAGCCCTTTGTTAATCAAGTGCTTAAAAGCGCATGTAAACGGATGCAGTCCAGTCTGAGCTGGGGCTCCATGCTTAGCATGTAATGTGATGCTACTTAGGCACTAACCTGCCCGGTCGATGAGTAAAGTAGTGCATCATCTACAAGCTCGCCTCCTGTTCATCTTCCAAGCCGAACGACACTAGAGGAAGGGTTTGTGAACCATCCTCGAAGAAACGGACGACTATTGAAATTCTACTGCATACACGCTGAGGACGACATCGCTCGCCAAGAGAGCCTTCAGTGCCGAAGCCCGACGGCGTGCAGCTTCTGCCAGCAACCGCTCGAGCCCAACTCCGGAGCCACTCCATCGCCCCCATGAAGTCGTCGGCACGTAAGCTCGGACGCCCCAGCCTCTGATGTATAACCTTAACCATGTGTAATTATTGAATATACCTGTTTGTTTAAACTGAGCCATACGGTGTCTCTTTGCCTCTCCGTCCCGTGTGGACCTGCGCATTATGGGGGTCATCACAGAAGTCACGCCTCATTTCGACGAAGCATGGTGAGACACGGTCGGGTGAAATTCCTTTCTGCACGTGGTGCCAGACGCCTACCCTGTCAGAAGTCACGCCTCATTTCGACGAAGCATGGTGAGCCACGGTCGGGTGAAATTCCTTTCTGCACGTGGTGCCAGGCGCCTACCCTGTCAGAAGTCACGCCTCATTTCGACCAAGCATGGTGAGACACGGTCGGGTGAAATTCCTTTCTGCACGTGGTGCCAGACGCCTACCCTGTCAGAAGTCACGCCTCATTTCGACGAAGCATGGTGAGACACGGTCGGGTGAAATTCCTTTCTGCACGTGGTGCCAGACGCCTACCCTGTCAGAAGTCACGCCTCATTTCGACGAAGCATGGTGAGACACGGTCGGGTGAAATTCCTTTCTGCACGTGGTGCCAGACGCCTACCCTGTCAGAAGTCACGCCTCATTTCGACGAAGCATGGTGAGACACGGTCGGGTGAAATTCCTTTCTGCACGTGGTGCCAGACGCCTACCCTGTCAGAAGTCACGCCTCATTTCGACGAAGCATGGTGAGACACGGTCGGGTGAAATTCCTTTCTGCACGTGGTGCCAGACGCCTACCCTGTCAGAAGTCACGCCTCATTTCGACGAAGCATGGTGAGACACGGTCGGGTGAAATTCCTTTCTGCACGTGGTGCCAGACGCCTACCCTGTCAGGAGAAGTCACGCCTCATTTCGACGAAGCATGGTGAGACACGGTCGGGTGAAATTCCTTTCTGCACGTGGTGCCAGACGCCTACCCTGTCAGAAGTCACGCCTCATTTCGACGAAGCATGGTGAGACACGGTCGGGTGAAATTCCTTTCTGCACGTGGTGCCAGACGCCTACCCTGTCAGAAGTCACGCCTCATTTCGACGAAGCATGGTGAGACACGGTCGGGTGAAATTCCTTTCTGCACGTGGTGCCAGACGCCTACCCTGTCAGGAGAAGTCACGCCTCATTTCGACGAAGCATGGTGAGACACGGTCGGGTGAAATTCCTTTCTGCACGTGGTGCCAGACGCCTACCCTGTCAGAAGTCACGCCTCATTTCGACGAAGCATGGTGAGACACGGTCGGGTGAAATTCCTTTCTGCACGTGGTGCCAGACGCCTACCCTGTCAGAAGTCACGCCTCATTTCGACGAAGCATGGTGAGACACGGTCGGGTGAAATTCCTTTCTGCACGTGGTGCCAGACGCCTACCCTGTCAGAAGTCACGCCTCATTTCGACGAAGCATGGTGAGCCACGGTCGGGTGAAATTCCTTTCTGCACGTGGTGCCAGACGCCTACCCTGTCAGGAGAAGTCACGCCTCATTTCGACGAAGCATGGTGAGACACGGTCGGGTGAAATTCCTTTCTGCACGTGGTGCCAGACGCCTACCCTGTCAGGAGAAGTCACGCCTCATTTCGACGAAGCATGGTGAGACACGGTCGGGTGAAATTCCTTTCTGCACGTGGTGCCAGACGCCTACCCTGTCAGAAGTCACGCCTCATTTCGACGAAGCATGGTGAGACACGGTCGGGTGAAATTCCTTTCTGCACGTGGTGCCAGACGCCTACCCTGTCAGAAGTCACGCCTCATTTCGACGAAGCATGGTGAGACACGGTCGGGTGAAATTCCTTTCTGCACGTGGTGCCAGACGCCTACCGTGTCAGAAGTCACGCCTCATTTCGACGAAGCATGGTGAGACACGGTCGGGTGAAATTCCTTTCTGCACGTGGTGCCAGACGCCTACCCTGTCAGAAGTCACGCCTCATTTCGACGAAGCATGGTGAGCCACGGTCGGGTGAAATTCCTTTCTGCACGTGGTGCCAGACGCCTACCCTGTCAGAAGTCACGCCTCATTTCGACCAAGCATGGTGAGACACGGTCGGGTGAAATTCCTTTCTGCACGTGGTGCCAGACGCCTACCCTATCAGAAGTCACGCCTCATTTCGACGAAGCATGGTGAGACACGGTCGGGTGAAATTCCTTTCTGCACGTGGTGCCAGACGCCTATCCTGTCAGAAGTCACGCCTCATTTCGACGAAGCATGGTGAGACACGGTCGGGTGAAATTCCTTTCTGCACGTGGTGCCAGACGCCTACCCTGTCAGAAGTCACGCCTCATTTCGACGAAGCATGGTGAGACACGGTCGGGTGAAATTCCTTTCTGCACGTGGTGCCAGACGCCTACCCTGTCAGAAGTCACGCCTCATTTCGACGAAGCATGGTGAGACACGGTCGGGTGAAATTCCTTTCTGCACGTGGTGCCAGACGCCTACCCTGTCAGAAGTCACGCCTCATTTCGACGAAGCATGGTGAGACACGGTCGGGTGAAATTCCTTTCTGCACGTGGTGCCAGACGCCTACCCTGTCAGGAGAAGTCACGCCTCATTTCGACGAAGCATGGTGAGACACGGTCGGGTGAAATTCCTTTCTGCACGTGGTGCCAGACGCCTACCCTGTCAGAAGTCATGCCTCATTTCGACGAAGCATGGTGAGACACGGTCGGGTGAAATTCCTTTCTGCACGTGGTGCCAGACGCCTACCCTGTCAGAAGTCACGCCTCATTTCGACGAAGCATGGTGAGACACGGTCGGGTGAAATTCCTTTCTGCACGTGGTGCCAGACGCCTACCCTGTCAGGAGAAGTCACGCCTCATTTCGACGAAGCATGGTGAGACACGGTCGGGTGAAATTCCTTTCTGCACGTGGTGCCAGACGCCTACCCTGTCAGAAGTCACTCCTCATTTCGACGAAGCATGGTGAGACACGGTCGGGTGAAATTCCTTTCTGCACGTGGTGCCAGACGCCTACCCTGTCAGAAGTCACGCCTCATTTCGACGAAGCATGGTGAGACACGGTCGGGTGAAATTCCTTTCTGCACGTGGTGCCAGACGCCTACCCTGTCAGGAGAAGTCACGCCTCATTTCGACGAAGCATGGTGAGACACGGTCGGGTGAAATTCCTTTCTGCACGTGGTGCCAGACGCCTACCCTGTCAGAAGTCACGCCTCATTTCGACGAAGCATGGTGAGCCACGGTCGGGTGAAATTCCTTTCTGCACGTGGTGCCAGACGCCTACCCTGTCAGGAGAAGTCACGCCTCATTTCGACGAAGCATGGTGAGACACGGTCGGGTGAAATTCCTTTCTGCACGTGGTGCCAGACGCCTACCCTGTCAGAAGTCACGCCTCATTTCGACGAAGCATGGTGAGACACGGTCGGGTGAAATTCCTTTCTGCACGTGGTGCCAGACGCCTACCCTGTCAGAAGTCACGCCTCATTTCGACGAAGCATGGTGAGACACGGTCGGGTGAAATTCCTTTCTGCACGTGGTGCCAGACGCCTACCCTGTCAGAAGTCACGCCTCATTTCGACGAAGCATGGTGAGACACGGTCGGGTGAAATTCCTTTCTGCACGTGGTGCCAGACGCCTACCCTGTCAGAAGTCACGCCTCATTTCGACGAAGCATGATGAGACACGGTCGGGTGAAATTCCTTTCTGCACGTGGTGCCAGACGCCTACCCTGTCAGAAGTCACGCCTCATTTCGACGAAGCATGGTGAGACACGGTCGGGTGAAATTCCTTTCTGCACGTGGTGCCAGACGCCTACCCTGTCAGAAGTCACGCCTCATTTCGACGAAGCATGGTGAGACATGGTCGGGTGAAATTCCTTTCTGCACGTGGTGCCAGACGCCTACCCTGTCAGAAGTCACGCCTCATTTCGACGAAGCATGGTGAGACACGGTCGGGTGAAATTCCTTTCTGCACGTGGTGCCAGACGCCTACCCTGTCAGAAGTCACGCCTCATTTCGACGAAGCATGGTGAGACACGGTCGGTTGAAATTCCTTTCTGCACGTGGTGCCAGACGCCTACCCTGTCAGGAGAAGTCACGCCTCATTTCGACGAAGCATGGTGAGACACGGTCGGGTGAAATTCCTTTCTGCACGTGGTGCCAGACGCCTACCCTGTCAGAAGTCACGCCTCATTTCGACGAAGAATGGTGAGACACGGTCGGGTGAAATTCCTTTCTGCACGTGGTGCCAGACGCCTACCCTGTCAGAAGTCACGCCTGATTTCGACGAAGCATGGTGAGACACGGTCGGGTGAAATTCCTTTCTGCACGTGGTGCCAGACGCCTACCCTGTCAGAAGTCAAGCCTCATTACGACGAAGCATGGTGAGACATGGTCGGGTGAAATTCCTTTCTGCACGTGGTGCCAGACGCCTACCCTGTCAGAAGTCACGCCTCATTTCGACGAAGCATGGTGAGACACGGTCGGGTGAAATTCCTTTCTGCACGTGGTGCCAGACGCCTACCCTGTCAGAAGTCACGCCTCATTTCGACGAAGCATGGTGAGACACGGTCGGGTGAAATTCCTTTCTGCACGTGGTGCCAGACGCCTACCCTGTCAGAAGTCACGCCTCATTTCGACGAAGCATGGTGAGACACGGTCGGGTGAAATTCCTTTCTGCACGTGGAGCCAGACGCCTACCCTGTCAGAAGTCACGCCTCATTTCGACGAAGCATGGTGAGACACGGTCGGGTGAAATTCCTTTCTGCACGTGGTGCCAGACGCCTACCCTGTCAGGAGAAGTCACGCCTCATTTCGACGAAGCATGGTGAGACACGGTCGGGTGAAATTCCTTTCTGCACGTGGTGCCAGACGCCTACCCTGTCAGAAGTCACGCCTCATTTCGACGAAGCATGGTGAGCCACGGTCGGGTGAAATTCCTTTCTGCACGTGGTGCCAGACGCCTACCCTGTCAGAAGTCACGCCTCATTTCGACGAAGCATGGTGAGACACGGTCGGGTGAAATTCCTTTCTGCACGTGGTGCCAGACGCCAACCCTGTCAGAAGTCACGCCTCATTTCGACGAAGCATGGTGAGACACGGTCGGGTGAAATTCCTTTCTGCATGTGGTGCCAGACGCCTACCCTTTCAGAAGTCACGCCTCATTTCGACGAAGCATGGTGAGACACGGTCGGGTGAAATTCCTTTCTGCACGTGGTGCCAGACGCCTACCCTGTCAGAAGTCACGCCTCATTTCGACGAAGCATGGTGAGACACGGTCGGGTGAAATTCCTTTCTGCACGTGGTGCCAGACGCCTACCCTGTCAGAAGTCACGCCTCATTTCGACGAAGCATGGTGAGACACGGTCGGGTGAAATTCCTTTCTGCACGTGGTGCCAGACGCCTACCCTGTCAGGAGAAGTCACGCCTCATTTCGACGAAGCATGGTGAGACACGGTCGGGTGAAATTCCTTTCTGCACGTGGTGCCAGACGCCTACCCTGTCAGAAGTCACGCCTCATTTCGACGAAGCATGGTGAGACACGGTCGGGTGAAATTCCTTTCTGCACGTGGTGCCAGACGCCTACCCTGTCAGAAGTCACGCCTCATTTCGACGAAGCATGGTGAGACACGGTCGGGTGAAATTCCTTTCTGCACGTGGTGCCAGACGCCTACCCTGTCAGAAGTCACGCCTCATTTCGACGAAGCATGGTGAGACACGGTCGGGTGAAATTCCTTTCTGCACGTGGTGCCAGACGCCTACCCTGTCAGGAGAAGTCACGCCTCATTTCGACGAAGCATGGTGAGAGACGGTCGGGTGAAATTCCTTTCTGCACCTGGTGCCAGACGCCAACCGTAAGACCTTGTATCTGTAACATCTAATATGTATTTGTTCTGCTTGTATCTGTAACATGAACTGCAGTATGAAGTAAATTAATAATATATCATACACTGAGTATCATCATCAGCAGCATAACTGCCATCACTGCAGAACAAAGGCCTCTCCTATATCCCTCCGAATAGCCCCGTCGTGCGCAATAAGATAGAGCAAAATACAAAGAAGCGTCGTCATTTTTTCATGTCGTTTAAGGACTTATAGTGACGTGCTAGTAACGGGAACAATATTAAGATAACATCAAAAGGGTGGCAGTAGTAGTGCATCCGAGACGTCACAGTCAATGGACTAAGAAAATGGGCATACACGCCCTTGATACATTATAGTAAAAAATAGCAGCAATACAAGTAAACCAAAGGAAAAACTAGTGTCAGTGCTCCAAGTGAGATATTATAGCCTTCGGGTCTTCGTCCGCTCGTTTGGCGAAACGTTGCCGTTGGGGCAGCAACTACAACGTATTAACAACAAAACTTACTTATTAAAGACGGGATCGAAATACAAGGCAGGTGAGAATAAAGCAGTTAAAAAAAAGGCTGTTTAAAAGCGGCCGAGACTGACAAAACTTACTTATTAAAGACGGGATTGAAATACAAGGCAGGTGAGAATAAAGCAGTTAAAAAAAAAGGCTGTTTAAAAGCGGCCGAGACTGACTTGGCGCGCCCCTTCAAACTCTTTGTTTGCAGTAGGTTTTAAACCTTTCGATAATTGGGTGGAGCTGTGCTATCCCAGCTCTCCTCCAATATGGGCCGATAGCAGTACAAAGGCACAGTAAACACAAATTGGCGGATCCCAGGGCTCGTCAGAGAACGACTCAGTGGAGCCCCAAACCTCCTCGAACGTGCAGGGCGCGCGGTTTCGCATACATAACTCAATACATGTGCAACCCATCGAGGCGCCATCAAGGCGCCTACGCGTCGGCTCTGCTGTCTCCGCTGACAGTAAAAGGAATCTCCTCAGTCGGGACAGGTTGTCGGCCCCCCTGCGACAACGTTGTTCGCGGTCCCACTCCCCATTTCAAAGCCACGGCCCTGGGCAGCGTCGGAAGGGCGCGACGCGCTGTCATTGTTCTAAGCCCTCGCGCACGGCCGGTCAGCAGGGGCGAGACGGTGAGACGTGCAGCAGCGAGCGGGGGCAGCACGCGGTGGCGGGAAGTGTACAATAGCGAGTCGTGGCCGGAGCCGAAAGGAACTAGCGCTGGTGTTGCGCCGTTCAGTAACCTCCCCTCGACCCCCACGGAGACGACAGCTCCCGGAAAAAAAAAATGGGGAAACGACCCACAGGCGCCATGGGCTTCTAACTTAACATAGCTAGAAGGGGGAGGAACAGTATGGTGGCTTATATGGAATACTCCCAAATAAGCGATTTCCCTTCTACGCGCTTTCTGGTGTTCAGCTGAAATGATTTAATACTCACAATGCTGTACCGGGTGTCACAGTTAGATCAAATCGCGGCTTAGTTTCGTCGAACAGTTTTTGAGATAGGTTTGGTGCAAATCTGAAAGAGCTTCGTCGTGCTTCGTCCTTCTTCCCTTCTTTGGCCGTGTGCCGTTGCGCTGGAAGAATATGAGCTTAAATATACAATGCCAAATAGTTCAACAACTAACTCTACAGAAAAAAATAGCTAAAACATATTTAAATTTGGGATGAATTAAAGTTTCGGACACAAGCGGCGCATGGAAAGATCACACAGACCAAAGCGTCTCCCGATAAAGCCGACTGACTTTGTGGTGTCAGCAGCAAGTTTCGTGACATGCTCCGAGCACGTGAGGCTGCTTCTGATTAAGATTTCTCGATACCGGTAGTACTAGACTTGGCAAAAGGTGGTCAACAAACTGGGTAGCTGAGCCAGTTGTTGCATTCTCCAGAATACTGCAGTCATAGGAACAACAATGTTGAGACACACAGACAGAGACTTTTATTGAATAGCTAATGTTAGTGCGCTTGGTTAATGCGTGTTTGACTTTGCATTTTGATACGCTTGGCTTCATAAGACAAACAGTACGGCAATTTTCAACAGAGCTTAAACTTAGTTGGAGCGATTGACTCTGCCTTGCAGCGCATTCCGCGAAAGCCTGTCTGACGCTCGTCAAACAAGTCTGCCTCCGCGCCCCGCGCATGCAAGCGTTGGAGTGCCATGTGCTCCGCCGCCGACGTTAGTGCCACTGGCCGGTATCCGCTGAGCTCCGTGGGCGAGCGGCCTGGCTTCGGTGTTAGGCAGACGACCGCTGTGCGCCAATCCTCAGGCAGCTCCCCGCGTTCCCACACCAGGTAGAATTGCCGCAGGAGGACCTGACGCTGCTCCGCGTCCAGGTTGCGCAGCATCTGGTAGGTAATCCCATCGGGCCCGGGCGCTGAGCGGCGGGTGCAGCGGCGCAGTGCGTCGTTTAGTTCTATAGGGTGACTCGATGCCCAGCGCTTAGACCATCGCTGCAGCGCTGGCATCGAGGCAACCTATTTAGTTCCGCCGCTGTGAAGAGCGCGTTGCACGGGCCGTCGTCCCTGACGGGGGGAGAGACACTGGCGTCGAAACTGGGGCCTGATGTCGTCACTGTAAGAACAGCACTGCTCGCGGGGTGCTGCGGCGCAAACCGGTCACCGAACTGCTCAGCCAGCTGTTGGTTTGTTTGGCCGCTCGAGATGGCGAGAGCGGCCAGGGCTGAGGGTTCGTCTAAGGTGTAGTGATGCGCCGCAGGGTGAAGAGCCGCCGCGAGCTGCGATCCTTCTCCATCTTGTTGCAGAGAGAAGCCCACTGCCGTCGATTGGGCTTGTTGCATGAAGTCTTGCCGCGGCGTCTAGCCGATTGTAGATCGTCCAGTTTTCGGCCCTGTCCGTCCGTCAGGCCCTAAGCTCCGCCTTTTCCATTTGTCGCCGAGATCGAGCAGCTTATTGTTGGGTGTAGGCTGGCTTGCCCGCACCTCTGCGCGACGCGTGGCTGCGAGGGCGCTGCGGACAAGACTGGCGCCAGACGCAGCGGCGGCGTCCACCTCTTGGCAGAAGCGGCCCCAATCCACGATTGCGTACGTACGCATGGGGCGCCCTTTTTAGCAGTGGGCTCTATGGTGATGGAGAAGTGATCCAAGCCCCAGAGAGGTGGCGCACGACGCCAGGTCGCCTCGATGCAGGAGCTTGGCGATCCGCGTTGTCGGAAGGTGACCTGGCCATGTGTTGAGGGGAGTGAGCCCCAGCTGCGTTGCTGCGTCGTGCAGGTCATCACCGCGCCGTTCGTTGCGCGCACTGCCCCACGCACAATGGTGAGCATTGAAGTCACGAACGACGAGCTGGCGCGGGCGCAACACAATGACAATGCACGAAAAAAAAAGCGCGTTCAAAGCCACAGCTGGGCGCACATAAACACTGGCCACTAATGTGTCAACACCAACGACGCGCACTGTCACTGCTACGCACAGCTGAACGTCACTCGTCGCCGCCGCCATGCTGGCGAGCGCGTGCTGTGCATCGCGGCGCACATAAATGGAGGCCCGCGATTTTCCGGGTCGATGGTCTGGGTCGTCGCAAGGGATTGCCGCACACGACACCTCCTCAGATTTCATTGACGAATGATATCCAATGTATCCGGGCAGCCGCATTTGGGGCTCCCCATCCCGCATCCGAATGTAAGTCTCCTGCAGCGCGGTTACCTCTGGCTGCTCTGATGTTAAACGCGAGCGGAGCTCACGGTATCGCGCTGCAAGAGAGCAGACGCCTGCAGGACTGTGGGAATGCGGGGGGCTGCCCGGCGACCAGCCATGTTGTTGGCCGTTTAGCGGAGGAGGGCCTGTCGGTTCCTCGCAGATGTGGCGACCCTCGGAGCCCTCTGGCAGGAGCACGCTTAGGTGGCGGTCCCACTTTGACGGTGAATGGAAAACGTTTTTGGTGATATTTTTACGTCGACTGTACCTCGCTCGTTAGCTTCATAAATATATATTGTACAGATATTTCCAAAAAGCTAATTTCTTCTTCTTTCACAACATGCATGTGGTTTAACGATAGCAGCAAATTTGTTTCAACTGTAAGAGAAAACGCAAAGATGAAAAATGGCAGTTGAGCTCAACTTGTCTCAGGAAATGCAAAGTTGTGAAAAACCTATTGCACCTAGAGAAAAATCTTTCGAGATACTTTGAGATCTGATGCTAATCAGCGTGTTTAAGCATTTAGAAATATGTGTATAAGAAAGTTTATTAGCCAAGCATGTTTGCACAACGTAGAAAACAGAACAATGTAATCTGCAATAACTTTTGGGATATGCATTGTCCTGGGATGACTTTTTGCACAGTTGGAGACCGTGTAATCGTTCTTCTGTTCTGAAAATATCATTCATCTGCCTCATTTAGTTTACAGGTTATTCCTGATCAAAGTTAGCGTTTTTTCGAAATAGTTGAAAACAAAATGCTATACTGTTCAGGTAACCAGCACTTGGCCATTCTGAAATCTTGCGTGAAGAAACTTAATACTTCGCTCTGCATGGCCGAGCATCGCCTTTACTCGAGCATCGCTTTTGGGGAATGTGCACTGTCTCGTTGATTTTAGCTACCTTTTTCGTTGCGCTTATGAAGGGCGCAAGCTCTTGAAACGTTCCGCGGCTTCTTTTTTCCTGGTAAATACGCATATGTCTATCAACTTCTGCAAGTCTTCCTTGTTGTCAGCCATTGGCACTATATCATCCGCGTATATTAGTCCCGGTAATGACTATTTATTTAATTCCCCACAAACTCCACAAAGTACAAACAATAATAGCAATAACGCAGCGAAATGCGATAAATGTAGATGGATGGATGGATGGATGGATGGATGGATGGACGGACGGACGGACGGACGGACGGACGGACGGGTGGGTGGATGGATGAGGCTGAACCCTTTAAATCGGGCGGTGGCCCATCTAGCCATGACTTATGAAATTTTACTCTTGTCTTGATTTTAGCCACCAATCAGATAACCTTTGCTTGGTTACTTCTACCCGCTTAAAATCTACTTTCCCTTCACTGTCCTTAAACCCCAATGCCTTGAATAAATCAGCCCCGCTGCTTTCCACTGTAGGGTGAAGCCCTTTACAGAAGAGTATCAAGTGTTCAGCCGTTTCCTCCTCCTCTCCGCACGCAACGCACAACGTGTCTATCTCGTGGTACCTGACTCTATATCTCTTAGTCCGCAAAACTCCCGTCCTCCATGGCCTCAAACAACAAAGAGCTTCCCCTACAATTATCATAGATATTTTCATTGGAAATTTCCTGCTTAAAAATCTTGTGTGTTCCCAGTGCCGATTTCGTCAGCATCCCTGTTTTCCACAGAGCTATCTCTGTTTCTTTAACCTTTTTCTTAACCGATAATTGCTGATTTGCCCCCCTACTGGTGTCCAGATATTTGCTTGTCAGTTTTCTAGTTCACTTTCTCCATTTCGTGTCAACATTCCTTACGTACAGGTATCTGAAAACTTTCCTAGACCACTGCTTTTCCCCCATTTTTCTCAATTGCTCCTCAAATGCTGTCTTACTGCTAGCTTCTCTGCTCTCGAATGACGCCCATCCCATATCACCCTGTACCCCCTGATTTGGTGTATTGCCATGTGCTCCCAAAGCTGGCCTCCCTACGCCGCGTTGTTTGATTTCTAACCTTGCTTGAACATCTGGTCTCATGCACAGGACCGCATTGCCGAAAGTCAGGATAGGAACCATCACACCTTTCCAGATCCCTCTTACCACTTCATACCCATTGTAATTCCGCAGTGACCTATTTTTCATGACAGCTGCATTCCTACTAGCTTTATTCATTACATATTTTTCATGCTCTGTCAGATACTCAGCACCGTTATTTATCCACACCCCAAGATACTTGTACTCATACACTACTTCTAGCGTGAACTCCTGTATCCTATGCTCGCCGCCCTCATCATTAAATATCGTGATTGCAGATTTTTCTTTACTAAACTTGAAACCTAATCTATCTTCCTCTGTACCGCATATGTCTATCAACTTCTGCAAGTCTTCCTTGTTGTCAGCCATTGGCACTATATCATCCGCGTATATTAGTCCCGGTAATGACTATTTAATTCATTCCCCTTGCTTGAAAAGAGAAAGGTTGGAGCCTAGTCCGCTCCTCTCTAGCTTGGTCTCCAACCCTTGCAGATACAATATGAACAACAAAGCAGACAGAGGGCATCCTTGACTAAGCCCCCGCTGTATCTCTACAGGCCCTGATACATTTTTTCCCATTTTATGAGCACTCTGTTACCTTTATATACATCTTTTAAAAGATTAATTACTCCATTTTCCACATCCAATGTGCCTGCAGTATGTCCCACACGTATTCTTGAATAACGTTGTCTTAGGCCTTCCTAATATCCAGAAATGCCAGTCATAGGGGCCTGTGTTCCTTTCAGCAATCTCTGTACACTGCGTCAATGAAAACAGATTGTCCTCCAACCTCCTTTGTTTCCGGAACCCATTTTGTAGCTCCCCTAGCACCCCCTCATTCTCCACTCACGCCTGCAATCTGTCCATTATAATCTGCATCACTACCTTGTAAACCACAGGTGTCCCTGTTATGGGACGGTAGTTACTTACGTTAGCTTTGTCCCCCTTTCTCTTATATATCATGTTAATTCTACTTAATCGCCATTAATCGGGGACTTTCCCATCCGCTATCATTTTACTCACTACCTGTATTAATGTTTGCTTGGATTTTGGTCCTAGCTTCTTTATTAGCATAACCGGAATACCATCTGGTCCTGTTGACGTGACACTAGGAACCTTCTTCTCTGCCCTTTCCCACTCTCTTTGCCCAAGTGAAGTAATCGCAGTAACCGGTCTATCCTCCTTCGATATATTATGTAAAATGTAGTGTTCCTGTATATGCTCCCGCGGGAGCATATGCAGGAACACTAGTAAAATGTAGTAAGTAGTGCCATCTACATTAGTGTGAATGTACTAAATGGTCACAGTTCAGAAAAATGACGAGTGTGGCGCTGCCAAACAGCTAAAATTAGCTAATATCGGGAGGTGTTCACGAGCATACCGGAGACGTACTACCGGAGAAGTATATCGGTTACCGGACCCCTCTTGCGCATGCGCAGTGGCATTGTTAGGGTGATGCGGAGCCAGTGCGCGTGCGCAGCCGGCATCCAGTAGACTGGTACATGTCTCTGGTTGTACGTCTCCGGTACGCTAAAAATGTCTGATGTCTCTACGATGTTTGCACTTTTCCCTCCATTTGGCCTTCTGTACATTGTGTTGAACATGTGTTGAACTTCCAAGCAGATTTCCGCCATATTGCTTTGCTGGCGTGCTTTTTCACCTGACGCTACGAAACACATTCTGGGCGTCGTCTTATTTTTCGCGGACAGCTTTGGCATTGCTAAAGAGACAGGAAAGGGAAGGAGACAGGCTTTTCTTTCGTGCCGTCGGTTGTTCGTTGTTCCGGCTAGCGGTGCAGAGGGGAAGTTGGAGAGAGCTCGATTCGTCTGCACTCGCTGCACCAGTTCGTCAAAGTTCTGCGGCGGTGCCGCGAGTGTGTAGCGCTAGTTCAGGCGTTTGAGCGCAGTTTGGCACTGTCTGCTTCCTAAACGGATGGTCGAGTGCAGGCCTGGTCGTCTGCTAGCCTTGGCGAAGCCAATGAATTGCAGCCAGCTGTTTACAGCCCACATCAGCGGCTGCCAACATCTCGTACCTCGTGAAGAAATGTTCAAACAGCACATCACAATAAAATGTTGCCATGAACCAGCCTCGATGAGTGCATGTGCACCTCGTGACGTCTTTGCTTTTTACAGTGGTGTCAATTACACGCAGCCGTTTCTTTGCAGAACTCGAGCAGCGTTCTAGCTTGTCGACGACAAGAAGTACTTCAGTCGCCGCCATTTATCACCACGCGCATACCGTCATTTGCCTCCATGGCGGCTGCAGCTTCACTATTTCGGCCCTAACCACCGAGAAGGTGCACAGTTATTCTGAACTAGACTCGCAGTTCTTGGCGTTATTTGAGCTTGGCTGGGCGGCCTCCTTTGATGGGCATGTGCTGCTTCGTTCTTGAGTTGTACCCCACTTATAGGTCCGTTCGATTCACCTGCATCACATGAACTGGTTCTTGCGGCGCTGCACCTCACATGGATTCATTTCAGCGGTGGAATATGGCGCTCTCTGAACCACGGCATTCGTCTGAAAGAACTGCGAGTCTAGTTCAGAATAACTGTGCACCTTCTCGGTGGTTAGGGCCGAAATAGTGAAACTGCAGCCGCCATGGAGGCAGATGACGACGGTATGCGCGTTGTGATTTGATTTCATTTTTTTATTTTTATTTCCTTAAAGACCCCCTGTAGGGCGTTTTAAATGAGCGGTGGGGTTAAAATGAAAAAGCAAAACATTTTTTTTCATGATGACAGGTGGGATGTAACTTTTTCTTGGAAGTTGATGGACAGGTGGTGGCTGCAATTTCATGGGGAAGGCCGTTCCAGTCGCTTGCTGTTCGGAGGAAAAATGACTTGGAAAATGTGGAGTTCCCGGGTTCGAACCCGACCGCGGCGGCTGCGTTTTTATGGAGGAAAAACGCTAAGGCGCCCGTGTGCTGTGCGATGTCAGTGCACGTTAAAGATCCCCAGGCGGTCGAAATTACTACGGAGCCCTCCACTACGGCACCTATTTCTTCCTTTCTTCTTTCACTCCCTCCCTTATCCCTTCCCATACGGCGCGGTTCAGGTGTCCAACGATATATGAGACAGATACTGCGCCATTTCCTTTCCCCAAAAACCAATTATTATTATTATTAAATGTAGTCGTACGGGCACGTTGGCCTGCAACTTTCAGCGGATGACCAATGCGGTGAGACGTGCGTGATGGCGGTGCGCAGATGTATGGCTGTTCTTTGAGCTGGGAATAATAAAATTTGTGAACTAGGCACAGGCTATAAATACAGCGACGGAGAGAAAGATTATCATTGGGACTGTAGCTTAAGAGATGAAACACTAATATAGAATGAGTATGAGCGGTGAATGAAACGGGTGGCTGTTTTGCACAGCTTCTAATGAATCAATGAGGTATGCTTGCTGTGGATTCCAGATGGTGAATGCATACTCACGTTTTGGCCTGATGAATGATTTATAAGCAAGTAGCTTTACATTTTGAGGGGCGTCGTGACGATGATGTTTAAGAAAGCCTAGTTTTTTATTCGCAGATGATATTAGCTTTGTTACGTGCTCGCGCCATGATAAGTCATTGCTGATAGTGATGCCGGGGTAAGTATAGGACGTGACAAGTTTGACAGGAGAATCAGAAATCTTTTAAGTAAAAAAATGCGGGTGGCGACGACGATGAAAAGACATGAACTTGCACTTATTGGGATTAAATGTAATCAACCAGTGATTGCACCATGATTGAATGCGGTTAAGATTGTCCTGGAGGGATTCTTGATCAGCAGTATTAGTAACTGGGCCATAAATAACGCAGTCGTCGGCGAACAGACGGACATCACATGATAAATTTTGTGCCAGATCATTAATATAAATTAGGTTTATGGGGTTTAATGTCCCAAAGCGACAGGCTATGAGGGACGCCGTAGTGAAGGGCTCCGGAAATTTCGACCACCTGGGGTTCTTTTACGTGCACTGACATCGCACAGCACACGGGCCTCTAGAATTTCACCTTCATCGAAATTCGACCGCCGCGGCCGGAATCGAACCCGCG
This sequence comes from Amblyomma americanum, assembly GCF_052857255.1. Classification (NCBI taxonomy): domain Eukaryota; kingdom Metazoa; phylum Arthropoda; class Arachnida; order Ixodida; family Ixodidae; genus Amblyomma; species Amblyomma americanum. The sequence goes on along the minus strand of NC_135502.1, from coordinate 128,796,016 downwards.
TCTTTCGGGCCGGCAGCCGAGCGCCATAACCGCTCAGCCACCGCGGCGGCATTAATATAAATTAAGAATAGGAGGGGGCCAAGGACAGTTCCCTGAGGAACGCCCGATGTTACCAGTAGACGGTTAGAGGAGTAGTTTTTAATAGTAACGGGCTGTGAAAAATATGTGAGAAATTCTTTTGACCATGCAATAATTTCTCGATGCAAGCTTAGTCTGGAAAGTTTTAAGAGTAGACGTTGATGAGGTACCTTATCGAAAGCCTTGGCAAAGTCTAAAAAGATGGCGTCAGTTTGTAAGTTAGCGTCAAGGTTGGAATGAAGATCTTGAAGAAAGATGGCAAGCTGTCTCGCACGATAAGCCTTTTCTAAATCCATGTTGGGTGTGGGTGGAGTGAAAAAATTTATAGAGTCTAGATGCTGCATTATCTGGGAGTAGATGACGTGTTCCATGAGTTTGCAAGGGATGCTAGTAAGGGAAATGGGGCGATAGTTGAGTGGAGAGTCTCTGTTACATGATTTGAAAACAGGAACGACCTTCCCCGTTGTTAGAGCTGGGGCTTCTATCCCATAGCAGGCCACCAGTGTTGGGGGATTGCGCTTCGATCCCACCGCTGCCACTAGTTGTTAGATGCGCGCGTCCCTGGTTCGCCTGGGCCATCTCTTGACAGGCCGAGGTCCGCGGGTTTCGGATCGGGAGTCTGCTGCTACGGAGTGACGAGGAGACGAGATGGTCTTCGACGTGGTGTGGAAATACGGCGGGACCAAGGGGGGACAGCCTTCCGCCCCTACCCGCACTCCCACTCCGCGGATGCAGCGTTCCCGCTCGCTAACCGCGGATGGGGTTCATGCTCGAGGGACAAAGGGAAGGGACGACACAGCGTGAACACTCATATGCTATTTATTACACTTGCAATTAATACATAGAGTGGGCCAGCTAGCTACAAAACATCAACGAGGTATTCCTCGGATATAGAAGGCTACGTAAGAAGGGCTTCCGACTTACCGGCTGGCGCAGGGGTGCGACTTCGGAGGTATCGGCGGCGAACGTTTGTATGCGCCGATAATGGCGGCCGGGTTTTCCCGTGCGCGCCGCATTCTTGGGGCAAAGCCATTCCCTAGCATTTGCTGGGGAAGACGACCAGAGCGCGCGTTTCCTGCGCTCGCTTCGCTGCCTGGAACCAGAAGTCCGGCGGCAAGGCACAACGGATCCCCGTGCGCCTGCCGCGGAAGGTGACGAGAGCGTGCGGCTGCCACCGCTCACGACGCTGGCCGGATCCCGAAGAGCCTCACTGGTCCCGCAGAATTCCGCGTAAACCTACGAGGTGGCGCTCCCGTCGCCGTTCCCTTTCCCCCATGAGGGAGACTTCCTTCCTCGCCCAGCCAAGGGCTGTCCATCCCGACCAACGTTACTGATCCCGACGGCCGACGATGAAGATGGGCCGCATCGAAATGGAGGGGGGAAACAGGTTCTCCACAGTGGAGAAGAGACTGAAAAGGGTTTATTTACATATTTACAGCGCTCGAAAGAGTGAGGCGGTAGCTGGATGATCACATGCCAGATTGCTGCTTAAATAAGGTCTCCTGTCCCCAGGTCCCTAGTTGGGGAATTTAGTTCATTAAAAATGCATCCAATCACTGAGATGTCGATCACGTGTCCAGTCTTTAGGATCCGCCTTCCAGGATGTCCCCAACAACACACTCTCACCACATCTGGCAAGTTATGGTCCCTGCTGTCCCTTCAGCAGTGATGAAAAGCCCGAATGGGGGCCCAATCGGCGTCGAAGGTCAGTCACCTGCAGTGCACAGCGCTCCGAGGGAACGAAAGGCCGCCGCTGCACTTGTGCAGATGTTTGCACGTAAGGGAAGACACTTGGGTAAGATGAGGTCGTTTCCGAAGCACGAGCATTCTGGCGTCGTTGGCTTAGTCTTTTAGACGCGCCCGCCGGGGTCGCGCTCCGACTGATTCTACTGCTGTCTACTCGTGACAAAGGGCAACTGAAAAAAGCAATTCCTGATGACCACTGTCATCCCCACGGCCCCTCTACGCTCTCAAAAGGCCCTTGTAGCCAGTGTTGGCGGTAACGCGTTACAGGTAACGGCGTCGGTAACGCGTTACAGGTAACGGCGTTACCGGTAACACGTTTCTTTTTTCGGTAACTTAGTAACGTACTCCTTACCATTTCGGAACTGTAACGGGTAACGTACTTACGTTCACATATTTCGGTAACGTGACGTGTCACGTTACTAGTTACTTTTTCTTCCAATTGTCCCCGACTCCGCCCCTTTTCTAAACAAAAAAAATGCGCTGAGCACATAAAGTGACGTTGCAAGCAAACAAAATGTACAGGTGCTCTCGACGACCCTTGTTGCAGTTCGCACGTATACCAGAAAATACCTGCTCTTGACGATGCACCCAACTAAAACGAAAACACACAATAGCCATAAAGCACGAAACACATGCACGAACACGCATCCACGCACTTGCCTTCACCTACCTCCCCTTCAGAAACCACTCACACACACACAACTCTCTATTGAGTGGAAGCATGCCGAGCATTTTGAAACATCACATTTTTCAGAGTTACTGTAAATTTGTTGAGAGTACAGCGATGTTATATTTGTGAAGTTATAATTGAGGATTAAGTGTCAGTTTGTGTTTAATGCCGCATTCAGAAAATGTCTTCACCATGTGTCACAGAGATAGAAGCCATCACATGTAACTCTACAGGCAACTTTAGGCCACTGTTGGTCAGATATTTAGGGAAAACCCCCGAGGTGCAGTAGATCTGCAGGTATTAAGGGAGTAATTACTAATTGGCATCCACCCAAGCGCAGCCAAACGGCTGAGAAAGCTGTATAGCTTTCCTTTGTAGCCGTTTGGCTGCGCTTGGGTGGATGCCAACGAATAATTACTCCCTTATTACAAACTTTAGGCCACTATAACATTTATTAGCTCCTGCACATTTGTGCAAAGTTTTCTCGTTAAATTAAGATTTCGAGTAAAATCGTTGTTTGGGCTGGAAGTTTTATGTGAAACATGAGGTTTGTGAAATGCTTGTCGTGAGTTCTTAAGGCGAAGACGCCCTGAATAAAATTTATGGCTGTGAAGTAACGGGAAAGTAACGTGCGGTGCTTTTTTTCGGTAACGGTAACGGTAACGCGTTACCTTTTTTTGTAGGTGAGGTAGGGCCGTAACGCGTTCCTTTTTTTAGCGTAATGAGTAACGTATTTAGTTACTTTTTTTGGTAACGCCTAAAACACTGCTTGTAGCCCATGCAGTGCCGATAACCGACTCCTGGCGACAGACCGCGACCAGCGCGAGCAGCTGCTCTTTGTTCTCGCCCGAAGCAAGCTCGGCTACCCTTTCGCCCTGCGCTCTTCCTCGAATACAGTGCGGAAAGTGAAGGATGCATCCTTCTTCTCAAGTGCCCGCGCTGAACACGCCTGCATGCGTGGTCTCGGTTGCTCGACCCCTGCGCTCACATGCGCCGGGTGTCCCGCAATCTAGCGCCTTCTGATGTTTCGGGTACATTTCCTTTCTTCCTTACCGCCTTTCTGTCAGGTCGGGGTGGTCTGGGTCCTCCCATAAGTCGATGCCCTTTGAAAAACCTCGGTCCTGTTCGGCTTTTAAGATGCGGTTTTCTCTTTCTGCTACTGCGGTCACATTTAGAATCACCTGCACGTCCCGCCTGGCCATCAACTGCAGCCGCAAGTTTGCGAGGCCCAACGCGGGAAGGTTTTGAAGCGAAGAGCTCTACGCTAGTCAACACCGCGCTTCGCGCGAGCCGGCGTATGTCGGAGCACGAGTGACGTCACGCACGGAGCAGGTGGCCGCCGCCGACTGCGTCGCCTGACCTTTCGCCACTGCCGCGCGTGACGCGCGGCGCAGGTGTCCACTGCCGCGCGCTATGCGTTATCGTTTGATGTTCGCCGCAAGCGCGTGTTTGAAAGCGAAAAGCTTCACAACACGGGTCAGAGCCGAGCTTCGCGTGAGCCGAACTGGGGAGTTATGTGCATGCGCGAAAACGAGTGACGTCACGAGCCGCGCAGGTGGTCGCTCCTCGCCGCAGCCGTCGCCGACACCGTCGCCTGACCTTTCGGCGCAGCCACGCGCTACTGCACATGTGCGTCATGTGCATGCGCAAGGAGGCTATATAATGCGCTTGCCAGAGATTAGGCGTGCGCACTCGACATGGAAGGGAAGGAGAGTGCGGCTGCTGCTAGACTACGCGGAAAAGCTGAGAAACTAAATTCGTCCGATCCAGAAGTACTCGCTTGGGAGTTGGCTGCACAACAGCGAAAAAAATGATAAAGCCAAAGCTAAACGTGCAGCCGAAACGCCTGAACAACGGAAAATACGCCTTGTATAACTGAAGCTTTTCGCTTGTATATCCAGGCTTAACCAGAGCTAAGTCACTTGCTAATTTTTTTTCTTTCCCTGCTGTCGCATTTCCCTCTGTGCTAACATTAGCAGCTATCTGCGCAGCTGAATTTAGGGCTTGACATTTCAACCGTTTTTTCTTGGTCCTTGCCTGCTTCCTTTTTTCCGCCTAGACACTTCCGTTTGCGTCTCCTGATCGCAAGTAGCTTCATCTTGTTTTTCAGAGGCATCTCGGAGAGCTTCATCCAAATGCAAACTGGCCGCTTTTCCTTCGCAGCTCAGTGTCCGCTCCACACTGCTGACAGACGGTCCTTCCGCTGTCCCCGAGTTGGGCAGTTCGCTCCCCTCAAGGTATTCCTCCACCGCCTGCTTATTCCCCTGAGCGCTTACCCCTGAAACGCCCTGCTCGTCTACAATTGCGCTTTCGTCCTCTGTCTCAGCGTGGCTTTCGATACTACGTTTCAACACACGTACAGCTCCGCTATCTTCATGAGGGTTGTGAGCCGTTTCACAATCCTCTCTTATGGCGTCACGTCTGTGCAACTAAAACAATTCGGCCTTACTCGATCGCCGTCTCTGGAGTATTGCCTCTCGAGATCTCATATTCCAGTTTTTTTTTTTTATACGTGAGCTGCAACCTTCTGAGATCCCGCTCCTTTTTCTCTGCCGCTAGCCGTTGTTCCTCTATTTTTCGCCGCTCATTTTCCTCTTTCTTTGGCTCCGCTGTGAGGAGTTCCCACGTATCGCTAACTGTTCCTTCTTCAGCGGTTTCTAAGAGCAATGTGCAAATGTCCGACTTTTTCATCTTCTCCTCTACGTCTACACCCAACTCTTCGCACAATGACAGCAAATCTTTCCTTAGCAACTTCATTAGATCCATGTTTGCTGCTCTGAGCCTTGACTTTGCTGAACAACTGTTGACGTGAGCTACACACACTCGTATCACTGACCAACTTCCCTCGATTCCCAGCAGTTCAAAGTACTAACCCAAACATTTTAAGCCTGGCGAATCACAAGCAAAGTTCAAGCACTCACCCGCTAAAGAAACACCACGCCGCATGGTCGATCCCACCGCTGCCAACCATTTGTGAGAGATGGGGCTTCTATCCCATAGCAGGGCACCAGTGTTGAGAGATGGGGCTTCTATCCCATAGCATGCCACCAGTGTTGAGAGATGAGGCTTCTATCCCATAGCAGGCCACCAGTGTTGGGGGATTGCGCTTCGATCCCACCGCTGCCACCAGTTGTTAGATGTGGGTCCCTGGTTCGCCTGGGCCATCTCTCGCCAGGCCGAGGTCCACGGGTTCCGGATCGGGAGGCTGCTGCTACAGAGTGACGAGGAGACGAGATGGGCTTCGAGGTGGAATTAAGAGACTGAAAAGGGTTTATTTACATTTTTACAGAGCTCGACAGAGTGAGGCGGTAGCTGGATGATCACATGCCAGATTGCTGCTTAAATAAGATCCCCTGTCCCCAGGTCCCTAGTTGGGGAATTTAGTTCATTAAATATGCGTCCAATCACTGTGATGTCGATCACATCTCCGGCATTTAGGATCCGCCTTCCAGGACGTCCCTAACCACACACTCTCGCCTCATCTGGGAAGTCATGGTCCGTGATGTCCCTGCAGCAGTGATGAAAAGCCCGAATGGGGGCCCAGACGGCGTCGAAGGTCAGTCATCTGCACTGCACAGCGTTCTGCGGGAACGAAAGGTTGCCGCTGCATTTGTGCAGATGGTTCCACGTAAGGGAAGACACTTAGGGTAAGACGAGGTTGTTTCCGAAGCACGAGCATTCTGGCGTCGTTGGCTTAGTCAAACACAGCCGCGTCTGTCGCGGCTCACTTGCATCCCCGCGCCACCCGCCGCCCCCGCCGCCCCTTATGGGAAAACGACGTCTTTATGTCCCGGGTGGGTCCGGCGTGTGAACTAATGAGAACCATGCTCCTGAGAAACGTTCCCAGGCAGCGGATGACCATTTCACCCCATAAACGGAAGGGGGGTCTCTCGTTGACGCCGCCACCTGCATTCGTGGAGCCGCAGCCACGCCGACGTCTCCTTGAAGCATCTGTCAATTAATGACTCCCAGTCGCTTAAACATTCTTGACATGTTCGCGTTCTCCGTCCGTAACACCATCTTCCAGTCTTCTGGGATGACACCTGTGGCGAGTGACTTAGAAAACAACAAGCACAAAAACTTGGACGAAATGTCCTTAGTGTTTTTGAGAAACTTTCTGTTAATTTCGTTGGTTCCGGCTGACGATTAAATTTTTAATTTGCCGATTCCGCACGAAATGCCATTTGGATTAAAAATGATGGCTGGCATTGCCAGTTATGTAATGGAGGGTACTGAAAGGAATGTATCTTCAGGTTATTTCGTGAATACTGATGAAAAGGCAGTAATAAATATATCGGCACACTGAGCATCACTAACAGAGTCGCCGTTATCATTAGTAAGGGTGACGTCGTGCGGTTGCTGGAGATTTATCACGTTCTAAAATTTTCACGGGCTACTTGCTATCATATTGGGTAAGTCGTTGTGAAGAAAGAAACTTTTCGCGCTTTTCACTGCTGCCATGTACGCATCTTCAGCGCTGTAGTATTTTTCCCATGGAGAAGGGCTGGGTCTAAGTATCGCTGCACGGTGCAGCCGCTGCTTTTTATTTTTTAGTTTCTTAGTGTTTTGTTGAATTCATAATTTTGGGAATCAGTGTTGATAGTGCATTTTAGACTATATCTGCTCGTTAGATCCATAATTTTGCGTCTGCAGATTGACCAGTTTTCGTCGATTGTATGCTGATGGAAGTGAAGTTCAAAAGTGAATAAGAGGGTGTTTAATTCATTATTTATTGCTACGTAGTCGGCTTTATCATAAAGCTTTATTATTTTTTGGATACTTTCCTTTGAACGGGAGTAATGTTAAATGAGGCGTGAATAACATTATGGTCACTGAGTTCCCTCAGGTAAGTAACAGAAACTAAGGTTTCAGGATGATTAGTTAGAATGAGATCAAGAATGTCTTGTGAAGTCTCTGTGATACGTGTTGGCTGAGTGATTAGCTGAGAAAGATTAAAATTGAGACATACGTCGATAAATTCTCAAGGCTCTTGAGAAACGGTAACGTGAGGGTGGTGCCAATTTATAGATGGGTATTTAAAGTCACCGAAAAGAAAAAAAATCGTGTGCTTTGATACCTAGTTGCTAATTGTAGCAAATCACTGTTAAACTCACGGGGGAAGTCAGGGCTATTATGTGGCGGTCGACAGCAGACGCCAATGAGTGTTGTTATTGGCGCAGTGCGGCAAATGAGCCACATAATTTCAAGGTGAGATGTGATGTTGACAAGCGAGAATGGTATAGTTCTCGATTAACGGCGACTAAAACACCGCCCCCTCGAGAACACTCGCGGTCGTTGCGAAAGAGGCAAAAATTTGGCAAATCATGCAGGACTTCAGAATCGCTGATGTTTCGTTGAGCCATGTTTCTGTTAGTACAAGTATGTTCCTTCCGGACGACGATACATGGTTAGATACAAGGTCTCGTGGGTGGTTCGGGAGTTGGTTCTAGGGTTACAAGCTGATTGAGGGCATTGTGGAGACCGGCGCCGAAAAGATATCTGCTATGCGATTTCCTTCACTGTGTTTGTCGTTTCGTCGAAGAAGTAGCGCTTGGGCCCGATATGAAGCGTCTTATAGCGGAGCGAGAATTTATCAGTGGTTTCTTTTGCAAATGCAACCAAGTGCTTTCGAATATTTTGGACGCGGCGGGAATAATCTTCGCCAACACTGAAGTTCCTTCCTTTACATTTGGGCCCTTTAGATAGAATAGTTCCTTTGGTCTTGGATGATATGAATCTGTCAATGATAGGGCGTTGATGATTTCGGGTATGACGGCCAAGCCGGTGGGCGCGCTCTATTTCTTTGGAATCCAAGGCTATTTTCAGGTGTTCTAAGCAATGATCAGCGATAATCGTTTCAGACTCGGCATATGTTTCACGGGGGGATGAATCAGGCAGGCCGTAGAAAATTAGACTGTTCCTGCGGGAGCGGTTTTCAGAATCGTCAAGACAAAGTTGTAAGTCTTGAGCCAAAAGAGCTGTCTGGCTAGCTGTTGACTGAATGATTTCAACGTCGGATTTAACTGTAGACAGAGTCTGGAGATGGGGGGGTTCTTCGAGTTCCGTGAGGCGGGTATTGAAATCGGATATCGTTCTGTCCATTGAAAGCATATGTCCTTCTATATCTTGCAGGTCAGAGATTAGTGTTGCCTGGCCATCAGATAGCTTTTTCAATTCAGCCAGAACGACATCCAATTTGTCAGGTCCAGGGTTAGTTTCAATATCGCCAGCAAGGAGTAATAAAGACCATACACTATGACAGCATTCGGCACAAATAGCGGTCAAACACTTCGGGCTCGGCAGCTCTATCAGGAAATAATTATTGGATTTTTTAGCAAATAGACTGACCGGTTCACTAATCTTGTGCAGCGAGTGCAGGCGACTGAAGTAATTCTTCTCGTCGACAAGCTAGAACGCTGATCGAGTTCTCCAAAGAAACGGCTACGCGTAATTGACATCACTGCAAAAAGCAAAGACGTCACGAGGTGCATATGCACTCATCGAGGCTGGTTCATGGCAACATTTTATTGTGATGTGCTGTTTGAGTGAAAAACTCTTATTGAACATTTGCGTAGTTCGGCGGCAGCAGGATCCGCGTCGTCTTCATATCAGGTGATCCCGGATCCCGTCTTCGCAAGGTCGGGCCCTCATTCCAGGGCTCCGCTGAGCCGCGCTGCCTCGTAAGCGTGCTGCACCAGGGTCCTTTGCACCGTGAGCTCGCTGCTGACGAGCCGGCTGTCCCATTGCTCCGCACTTGTGTGTTTGTGTTGGTGGAATTTTATGTTTCGCTCACACTCCCATGTGATGTGGTACAGCGTTGGTGCCGCCCCGCACCACGGGCATGTGGCTCTGTATTGTGTCGGAAACATCTAGCTTAGTATGTGTAAATTTGGAAAAATACCCGTCTGCAGTCTGCGCCACCCGGTAGCCTCTTCCTTTGTTAGTGCCTTGTGTGGCGGAGGATATTTATACCTTAAGCCCCTGCATAGGGCCAGGTGCTCTGCATACCCCTCGTCGCAGGCTCGGGTGCAAAAGTCGTCCGGTAATCCCGCTCGGAAACTCATCGCTCGAGCATGGCCGTCCGCTCTTTCATTTCCCTTAATACCTGCATGTCCGGGTATCCAAACCAGGTTGTGTATGTGTTTTGTGTCTGAGACACGCGCTTTTCTGAGTATATTCATGGCTGCGGCACCTATCCTTCCCCTAGTGTAGTTCCTACATGCCTCTTCCGAGTCTGTAAGTATGTTTAGAGATTTGTTTCCCTGGGAGCCGCAAGCGACCGCTAGAGCTATGGCAACCTCCTCGGCTTCTGTTGCGTCCGCAGCCTCTGCCGCTGCACAGGTGATCAGTTCTCCCTGGTGGTCGACTACTACAGCCGCGGCCGTGCGCTTCCTATCCATCAGGTACAGCGCCGCGTCCGTGAAGACCGTGTTTTCCAGATTGGCTAAGCCTCGCTCGATATACTCGGCTCTTGCTTTCCGTCTTCCTTCGTGCAGGTTCGGATCCATGTTCCTGCATGGGCAGGGGTGCGACCCGAATGGCTTTTCTAATTCCATCCGGGACGTCCCTGTACCTGTCAAGGCGCTCTTGTGTTTCCACCCCTATTCTTTTCAGCAGTTCCCGGCCTGTTGGCGTGCCTCGGAGTCTCGTATACTGTGCCCTGATTTGGGCCTCCCTCAGCTCTTGGAAGGTGTTACTAATCCCTAGCTGGAGTAGTTTCTCGTTCGCTGTGTTCCTAGGTAGATGCAGGGCGGTCTTATATGCCTTCCTTAATATTACATCTATCTGTTCCATGTCGGCTTTGGTTGGTATCTGGTAGGGCAGTGAATAGGTGACTCGGCTGACTATCAAGCTGCTCACGAGTCTGAGCGTGTCTTCATCTTTCATGCCGTAGCGCCTATGCGAGACCCTGCTGATCATTCTTCCTACCTGCTCTGCTGCTTTACTTATTAGGCTGATGGTGTGGCTGCATTTCCTGCTTCTTTGCAGCCACATACCTAGCACCCTTATCATGTCTTTCTCTGGGATCCTCTGCCCTTCCAGGTAGGCTTCCAGCTCCGCTTTAGTGGGATGTCTTCCGACTCTCAGCAGCTCCGATTTCTCGGTTGAGCATCTGAGGCCTCTTTCTCTGGTGTACTTCTCCACGCATGCGGCTGCTTCCTGTAGTCTGTCCTCCTTCTCCCCCAGAGAGCCCTGGGTGACCCATACCGTGACATCGTCGGCATACATCGCGCGTTTTATCCCTGGTATCCTCTCGAGTTGCCGCGCAATCCCGATCATAGCAACGTTGAATAATATCGGTGAGATGGCCGATCCCTGGGGAGTGCCCTTGCATGGTGTGCCGAAAGGGTCGCTTCTAAGGTCTCCAAGCCCGACTGTCGCAGTTCTATCACTTAAGAAGGCCCTCTGTGGACTCTTCTTCCGCGGTTGGTGTTACTGATTCCCTCCATGATGGCGTTGTGGCTGGCATTATCGAAGGCCCCCTTTATATCGAGGGCCATGACCACGTTTTTTCCTGCTTTTGGCATCGTGGCTAGAACCTCCTCCTTAAGCTGTATTAGGATGTCTTGGGTGGACAGGTTCGCTCTAAAACCGTACATGCTATCCGGGTATAACCTTCCTCCTTCCAGATGTGTTTTAATCCTTTTGGTGATTATCCTCTCGTAGAGCTTACCTAGACATGATGTTAAGGAAATGGGTCTGAGGTTTTCGATCGATAGCTTTTTGCCTGGCTTTGGTATCATAACCACCATTGCGTGCTTCCACTCTGCCGGAACCGTGCCAGATTGCCAAAGCTTATTGAGGTACACCACTAGCTGGTCTATGGCGTTGTCGCTGAGATTCCTGATTAGTGAGTTGCTGATTTTGTCTGCTCCCATTGCCGTGTTCTTTGTGGCCGCTCTTACCGCCTCGATTACCTCTTCCTTGGTGATAGGCCTGTCCATGTTTAGATTCTCTTCGCCTTTATACTCTTCCTTGTAGCTTTCTATCTGATCCTTCCCGTAGCATTTTATCCTAACTTCCTCTAGCAGCTGTTCCTCGGTTCCATCATATTGATGTACCAGTCTCTGTAGCGACTTGCTGCCTTCGGTTTTGCTTTGGGTTGGGTCCATGAGGGCTCGGAGAATCTGCCACGTCCTAGCCGTGCCTAGCGTGCCATTCAGCGAATTACTGAACTGCTGCCAGCCCTGCCTTGCCAGTTGTATTGCATATTGCTCTGCCTTTTCAGTTATCTCAGCGATTTTCCTTTTAAGCTTTCGGTTTAGCTTCTGCCTTTTCCAGCGCTTGGTAAGCCCTCGTCTTGCCTCCCATAGCCCGATGAGCCTTTTATCTACTTCCGGTGTTTGCTCTGTTCTATCCACAGCTTTCGTGTATCCCTCCTGGATTTGCCGAAGCTTTTGACTCCACTCCTCTACGGATTCGATTTCGCCCTCCAGCTGCGTGCATTGCACCCTGAAAGCGTCCCAATCCGTGATTCGTGCCGTGCCAATCTTCCTTTTGACCCCCTCGGCCACCATGCAGGTTCTGACTATGTAGTGGTCGCTACCCAGGTTCTCGAGAAGGTTTTCCCATTCTACCTGCTTGTTGCCTCTTACGAAGGTAAGGTCCGGGCTCGTATCTGGGCCCACGCTGTTGCCTTGTCTGGTTGGCTGGCTCTCGTCGGTTAGGAGGTCGCACCCTGTGCTCTCTGCCACTAAGCAAATGCCACGCCCCTTCTTGTCATCTCTGGGGTAGCCCCATCTTGGGCTTTTGGCGTTGAAATCGCCTGCTACTAGAAGGGTGTTTTGCCCTGCTAGTCTCTTCGCCTCCGCAAAGAGCCTGAGGAAGTCGCCATTTGTTTGCCTCGGCGGACTATATAGGTTAACTATTAGGGTGCTTTTGGCTTTCGCTTTCTTCTTGGGAATTATCTCTGTGATTATGTGATCTATGTTTGTGTCCTCTATCTGTTTGTGTTTTATGGCCACCACCTTGTAACTAATTAAGGTGGCAATGCGGCTGCCCTCTTGACATGTGTACCCTCTGAGTTTTGGTGTCGTGCGGTTTGTTTCCTGTAGTAAAATAATATCTGGTGTGGTTCCCCTGGAATATATGTACTGCTGCAAGAGGCCTTGCTTGCGTGCGTAGCCTCTGCAGTTCCATTGCCATAGCTCTAATTGTTGATTTCGCTCAGCCATGTTTGGTTAGCGCTACTCGTACTGGGGGTTTCAGTGCTGAACCTGCGCTCGTTAAAGAGCCTATCCCTCGCATCGTTGGTTGTTCTCTGCGTGGTTTGACTCTTAACGTAGTTCCTGAAGCTGTGCTCTTGCATAGCTACCTTCTGCTGTGTCTGCTGCATTTCGCTGCGCATTTCACTACGCATCCCCTGCATTTCGTTGCGTATCTCGTTGCGCATCTCCTGTATGAGTTGCATTATTGGGCTGTCCGGCCTTATAGCCTGTTGTAAGTCTTTCTCAATCTGTGTGGGTGGTGTTGGTGTCCTTATTGGTACAAAACCTGCCCTGATTTCTTGTTTCTCCCTAATTATCTCTCCTAGCTGTATTCTTAGTTGCCTCATCTCTTCGCGGCACTGTTCCAATTCGCGCTTAAGACTGGCGTTTTCCTCTGATAGTTTTTGGATCTGTGTGTTAGAGTGCGGAGCATATAGCGATTTGGGAGGGCCGTCCCGCCAGCTCACCTGCGAGTTGCCGCCGTTCTTCTTCTTCTGCTGCTGCTGCTGCTGCTGTTGTTGCTGCTTGGGTTGTCTTTGTTGTTGCTGCTGCTGCTGCTTGCTTCCGTTGTCCAGTGGTGGAAAGGACTCGTCTTGTCCGCTCCCCTGGTTTTGATTCCAGGGTCTGCCGCGGCTGCGACTCCGCGACTTGCTTCTGTCCGGGTCTCTGCTTTCGTCACCGAACCATCGCGTTTTCCCTCCTCTGCTGCAGCTTCTGCTGCGCCGACCTTGCTGCTGCTGAGGTCCCCAGCGTAGCTCGCTCGCTGGCTTAAGGCGCTGCTTGCAGTCCTTCGAGCGCTCGCTGGCTTAAGGCGCTGCTTGCAGTCCTTCGAGCCGGCTGCATGCTCTCCACCGCAAAGCATGCACTTGGGTGTACACTGGTGTGCCTCCGCCGGGTTCTGGCATCCGCACTGCCTACAGATCTTGAATTGTGGGCTTGGACAGACGTCCATCCGATGTCCTTGCTGACCGCAGTTGTAGCAGACTTGTCTCGTTGGTTTGTATGCGTAGCACCACATCTCTCCTCCATGGTAGATCACTTGCTTGGGTAGAAAAGTGCCTTCGAAGGTGATGACGGCCGTGCTCGAGCTTCCAAGCATCCTGGCCGCCAGGATCTTCACCCCCTGCCTGCGTAGTCTGAGGTTTTCCTTGAGCTCATCCGGTGTAGTTCCTGGGTCCACCCCGTGGATGACTCCCTTCACCGTGTCCTCCGGTGCCGCCACGTGGGCGTTGACTGCGTAGGTTTTATCGCCAAATTTTAGCTGCGTGATATTTCTGATCTTCCTGGCTACTATCTCGTCGCCATGCAGTGCTGATGATTATTATGTTAGAACCATTTCGTAGTCTTACGATGAAGTCTCCTGCCTTGCATTCCTGCCCGGTAGCCTCCGCTGCTGCCTTTGCCACTTGGTGTGTTTGCAAATCCTTGACTGTGAGTCCTCTCGGTCGGAGAACTACTTTTAAGTCGTCCTTCGGGAGCGGCGGCAGTCTCCTCCTCTCGCCACCTCCTTTCTCTGCTTCTTTCTGTGCAGCTGGCGCTTCCCTTGTAGTTTGCATTCCTTCCGAGAGAGGCTCCGGGGTCGTCTTCCCCGGGGTCCCTTGCATCTCCATTCTTTGTTGTTGCTTTCTCCGAACCTTCGGTCCTACGACTATCCAATCCAGTTCCATATCCTTGTTTTCGGAAACTTGCGTGTTTCTTCCTACTGGGTCGCTGCTGTTATGCGTCGGTCTCGTCGCTCTCACGGAGCCCCCCCCCCCCCCCCGGACTCTGCCGCCCGGGGTTCTCTACGGTCGTGTCTTGGAAGTCTTCGTCCATATTTTCTGGCATTTCTGGTATAAAGCTATTCAAGCCTGTCATTGTGGGCTGTCTGTCGCTAGGGGTGTTCATCTGGGACTTCTCTCCGGTCTTCGCCCCCCTCTCATTGAGGCCGGGGAGGCCGCGGAGCCCCGTACTCGTGTTAGGCCTAGCTAGGCCTACTGTCGCGCCGACCACGTGGGAAGTTCAAGGACCGATAAAAATCGATATGTCGGACCCACCAGCTCGTATCTTGGGTCCTCGTGGTCCTCTTCGTTATCGGCGTCGAATCCACCCCAAAAGAAGGCAGTCCAAAGGGTTTAGGCGGGTCAAAATACCCGAAAAACACGGAGCTCATATGCCACGCGTCCGCACCTGTCGGCTATCGCTGAAAGCCCCCTGTGCTGTTTGAACACTTCTTCACGAGGTACGAGATGTTGGCAGCCCTGATGTGGGCTGTAAACAGCTGGCTGCAATTCATTGGCTTCACCAAGGCTAGCAGACGACCAGGCCTGCACTCGACCATCCGTTTAGGAAGCAGACAGTGCCAAACTGCGCTCAAACTGCCTGAACTAGCGCTACACACTCGCGGCACCGCTGCAGAACTTTGACGAACTGGTGCAGCGAGTGCAGACGAATCGAGCTCTCTCCAACTTCCCCTCTGCACCGCTAGCCGGAACAACGAACAACCGACGGCACGAAGCAAAAGCCTGTCTCCTTCCCTTTCCTGTCTCTTTAGCAATGCCAAAGCTGTCCTCGAAAAATAAGACGACGCCCATAATGCGTTTCGTAGCGTCAGGTAAAAAAGCATGCCAGCAAAGCAATATGGCGGAAATCTGCTTGGAAGTTCAACACATGTTCAACACAATGTACAGAGGGCAAAATGGAGGGAAAAGTGCAAACATCGCAGAGACATCAGACATTTTTAGCGTACCGGAGACGTACTACTAGATACATGTACCAGTTCACCGGACGCCAGCTGCGCACGCGCAGTGGCTCCGCCTCACCCCAACAATGCCACTGCGCATGCGCAAGAGGGGTCCGGTAAACCGGTATTATAGTGCCTAGAGTATACTGGCTAGTGGGCCGACCGCGGCCTCCCTGGTGGCACCGCGAGCGATGAATGCCGACGGCCGCCGCGTGGAGCGCTGCAAGTCGGGAGGGTGCCGCCGAGCCACAACGCTCTCTCAACATCGGCAAGAGGACTGCTGTAATCGTTCAGGTGTAATCTACCAAAGCTGTCATGGAGGCAGTTCTCTCTAGGTTTCAGGGTTCGTTTTGAGCTTCTCGCTAGAAGCTGCACATTTAGCACTTGTCGCTTGCGCGAAAGCTGCTGTGAAGTTCAGCACAACTTCGTGTTTCGTACACCCCGTGCTTACGACGGGAACACGAACTCGTGTTGTAGAGAGATATCTTTTATACATATGAAGCACTTTTTCGTTAACATTTTCTCTAATAAAGTAGGCGAAACGCTTCCGTTAATTTTATTGGATTATATTTAGGTGTTCTCGCTGTGTACTCTACATTTGCGAACGAGTAAACACATGCAATGTGAATAACCCAGGACAAACAGTCGTGAAGACTCGTTTTTATTCACGTGCAATACCAAACGCGGGCATGTTACAGAAGTACAGGCAGCGGAGTCCATATGTGCACATGAGAAACATTTATTGGCAGTGACGCAGTTTTAAAAACTTGTGCCGTTGCTGTAGCTGACTCGAAAATTCAACTAAACTCATTTCATGGAGCTTGTTTTTACTAAAAGAACATAGTAAAAGCATTCCAAGGCCTTTTCAGCAGTTGACAAGCTCTGGCTATAGGGTAAACTAGGCCACCATTGTCAAAATGGCTAGTGAAGTACGAAGCGGCGTCGGCACTTGCTTCAGCTTTGCTTACACATAGACAGCCTGCACACTGGTGACAACAGTTCTTAGCAATGATCTTTCTTGACACGTAGCCTGTAGTTTAGTAGATCAAATCACTGTGGCTCTTCTTCTCTATGCACGATGCATGGTCACTACTAGATATGAGAGCCTGAACTACATTTTCAGCTTCACTGACGTTTCCGTGGTCAAGAAAGTGATCTGTTTTGTCTGAAAGGAACTTACTCGTAGTTTCACACACCTCCTTTGGGCTCAGCAGTGCTTTGATTACGTGTGTGGTGCAGTTCACTCCTCTAGGTGGTTTTGCCAGGTTGTAGAATACGAGTAAAGTGACAGTCATCAGAAACTGTGACACTGTCGGTTGATCGTTACAGCCTGACGACTGTCTAATGATCCCAAAAAGCTTTTCAAGCTTATCCTGGCTTAATCTGGATGTTAAAAGATACTTGAAACCCACAGTCGACGTTAGGTAGGACAACAAGCCAAGTGTGCTCTTGATGGTAACCCTTAGTCCAGCAGACGGGCTTTCTGTAAGAAAACCACCACCAGCTGGTTTTGCATGCTGCTCCCATTCCTGCAGATACTCTAGGATGCTTTTCAGTAATTGCGCATTTGGACTGTCAGGCTTGAGTGCTTTCTCGCTTGTTCGCGATAACACGAATCAGGCGACTCATTTCTTTCACGAAATCTACTGCCGGCTGCGCGGTCCTATGTGAGGCTTCAATGTGTTCTCTATAAATGAAAAGTCCTTTGGTGACCTGGTCGCTGAATAGCTGAAATGCGATTTCCACTTTCATTTTATTTTGCTTAATGTGTGCATTTGTTAGGCTTGGCATCACTTTCAGTGTAACATTTTCCGATCCATTCGAAGGCTGCTTGGACAATACCAATGTGAACATGTCCAGCTGGTTTCAGCTACCCTTTTCCAATAAATCCATTTCTCACATTCTTCAAAAGGTGTGGAAAATATGACAAAAATAGAGCTGTCTTTTAGGATCCACTAGGTGTTTGGTGGTGCTCCGAGCGTGGCTTGGAGAACCTTTGAAGAAAAAAAACTTGCGGTCAGTTTCTTCATCACAACATTTAAACATTAGAAACATAACATCTGAACTAGCACCATGCACACTCTAAAAATCTTGCATTTTGCGTGAAATTACAGCCTTACCCTGCATTCCAAACAGTCGCCACATGCTCCTATTCCAGCTGGCGCCGTCATATGTTATGCAATCCACGAGCAGACCAGCTTTTTCCACAAGGACTGTGGTTTCCAATATGATTTTTGCTGGTGTTGGGACCTTACATTGCCCTTTGAGGCAAAAACAACTAGGATTTGTGTCCAGTTTCCAGCAGAAAGGTAATCTCTCACAAATGTGCGTTTTACATATAAAGTTCCGAACTACCAAGAGAAAAAAAAGGTTTACCAGTAAATGGCTGAAACAGCACAATCATGCAATGGTCTGCCAACACTTTCTTCTGGTCAGCAGGTGTATGAACTCCAAGGTCAACAAAGCCTTCAATATCACCTGAATTGTAAAAAAAGCACAGGAAAAACACCTTGTTTTATGCGCAGACATCTCTCAACACTGATCAGAATATGGCAACGGTGTTAAACCAGCTAAAAAGAAACATGCTAAAAGACCTGACGATAGAATATTACCAAAGCAATGCACGGCTCGAGCAATATTGTAGTGATTAGCAGAACATCGTATTTTTCTTATGCTGCAAAAGCTCGTTGATTCGTGCTTCAGTGAACCGGACAATATGTTCGCATAACATGAAAGTTCGAACTATCGAATGACCCACCCACCCCCAAAAAAAAAAAAAAACTGACAAGAACCGTTTGCATCGCGGTAAATTTATTTGTTGTAAGACTTGGCAGTAGTTGCTTGGTTTTTGAGATGAGAACGGCTCGACAATCACTATTTTTAGCGGTGGAACTCTGCACACCGCACGAGCGGAAGATTCGCGGGCGATGAAGACGGCAATCAGCAGCTCCGAAGCGGCAGGAAAAAAATGTGGATAGGGAAGATTAGCGAAACAGCCAACCAACGCTCGAAACGGCGCGTAGCTGGGTTTGGCTGGCTGGCTAGTGCGGTTGGGCATACATTTCAGGAAATCAAAATCGAAACTACCAGTGTGTCGGCTCTTGTAGATGAGGCCGTCCGACCGCCGTCACGCCTGCCGTTCAGCGCAAGTCAGAGGTGCAAGAGTGACTCTGCAGCACGAAATTCGGCTTTGAGTGGGGCTATTTGGACGACCGCTTACCGAACCGATACCTGTACGTACACAACCTCCTTTGGGAGCCCGTTCGAATTAACCGGTGTGAGACACGTAGCTTCGGAAACAGCGAACGTGCAACGCCATAGACTTCCATAGCGTTGGCCGGGACCGCGCCGACAGTTACAATTATGCGGATTTTCGAATTACGGGGTTCGAATCAAAGAGCTTTTACCGTATACACAGAACGGTCCAAGAATTCAGTGCAGCTATACTCACCAGCTGACTTCACTCTTAGGTGCTCCGAAAGCTTTATTTCTTCAATGACGAGGCCACCGTGACGACTGCAAGCATCCATGGTCTTTGTTTTTTTTCATTTAGGGTATTGAGAACCTTTGTATACTGAGGCCAAAGCCACCCTTCAAGCGCTGTAGGTACTTTTCAGGCAAGTTCGCCCTGGCAGAACCATAATAGACTGTCTGCAGAGATGTTCATACAACTTCGGGCTACGCATCCTCATCAGCATACATTCCAAAATCCACTCATCATCGTATCGCATCTCCTTGTGTGATTTTCGCCTTGCAGCAAGGAAATAACTCTTTACAGCCAGCTGCTGCTTTGCGGGAAGAGATTTTATTTCGCTTTTGAACGTCTCTTCACTAAGAGCCTCATTTCGCTCTTTCATGTGAGCCACCTGTATCCTTGCATTTGCCAATCATTTCTTGGTTCTTGACAGGCTTCGAGAAATGTTCCTGCACTGTTTCTTTTCATCAGATTTCCTGACAATTTCACCTGTGCTTTCCTTTTTTTCTGCCCGCTTGGTTTTGAGCCAGAATCCTTTGGTACTTGCAGAAAGCACGGAACTCACCTTCGGACCTCACAGATAACCTCAGCAAAAATCATGCCTTTGCAGGAGGTAGGCTTTCCTGAGTCTGGCTTTATGCCGCATCCACCACAAAGATTTGTCAAGGCAACTTCATTGATCAAGGTTTCGGCCTCTTCGCAAGCTGTGACGATGTGTTTTGGCTCTTCCCTTCCCCTGAGGTAAACCGTGGCTACCACTGATTGTCCATCAAGTAAAGGCATCGCAAATGCTACCATCTTTTCAATGAAGAGGTTAGCGAAGTTATTTTTTTCAGCCTCACAATAGGCGTACGCTAATGAATCGACTGGCACGGATGACACTTTCATCCATGTCACTGGAATAGCGACGTTGAAGAATGGATGGAGACGGTCGTTGGTGGTTCGCGGCCGTTCACCAACATTTTGCGCTCCGCCAGCGCTTCCTTCTGCAGAAACACAGCGTGGGGTGGTGCACTCTTCAGTTACCGCATCTCCGCTATTGGCGCCAGATGCTTCCATGCTCACCGATTGATTATTCTCAATGGCTGAGCACAACTCGGAGGCTTCCGACGCAGCACGCCTGTGACGCTTTGCTGGAGGCTCTCGCTGGTACAGATTTCTAGTTTTTCTCTTTGCTGACACTGTAGGCAGAATGTGTTGTGGGTAATGCGTGAATATCGAAGGCACGGCGTCGGGTTTCAGACGCGGTTTATCGCGGTGGAGCTCGCTGGTAAGACCATTTACTGTGACACTGAACATGCGCTCGATACAACTGCTCTCACAATGTTTCTCGCAAACCACAAAAGCTGGCGTCAGCCTTCTGTTCTCTCTTTTGATGTTTCGTTCCCATTCTGCAAGCCGCGTAGCATCAGATGGTGCTGTAAACATGAAAACACGTTCCTTGTTCGAGCGGTAACCGCTTTTACACAGTGGCACAAAGCAAGTCTTCTCTTTGCACTATCGCTTTGGCTTTGGCATCTTTTTGTGCAGTCACATGTAGCTCCTTAAGTGATGGGTACGGGAAAGAACATTCGAGAATCCAGTACACGATTTTACGGCACGCTGAAAACGCGCGCCACGGATACACGCGCGCACATAACCGATGCAATCACCCTAGAACTGCTGAGTGGAACGAATGCGATGACTTGCATGTGCACCCACCCACACAGGACAACAAACACTGCACCTTGCTCAACAAAAATACGCGCACAAGCAGTTTAATTGCGCACGCACAAGACCAGGCTGCTGACTTCCGAAGCGAGAAAAACGCGTCGTCTGCTGTGGCAGCACCCTCCTAGTGTTCCTGTATATGCCCCCTGCGGGGAGCATATAGACATCCTGCATGTTTGTAAACAAACGAGGTGGCGCTGCAGTCGCTAGCGAGCTCGTGGTAGCAAAAGGTCGGGGAGTGGCGTCGCGGATAGGTGTTGAGCGCGGGTTTTCAAGGCTTGTAGGCGCGTTTCCAGTTTCTGCGAATCATAGCAATGATCGATGCTTGCAACTTAGTAATTTGTTGAAGTACACGAGCTCGCGTTGGCCACGTGCGGCCTATAAAGAGAAATAGTTTGCCACTGTATTGTATATATGGTTAGTAGTAAACATGTAGAAAGCGTTCCTGCCGTTTATTTAAGCGCTAGGCATTGAATGAAACAAGTTTTGACACTCTGCACTAGCCGGAATGATTTAACTTCGGGACAGTAGTGAGGGGAAGTGCTGGCCTTGTTTCGTCTGAGCAGACGTGCGCTCATCGTCTGCTGACATACGTACGTGTCGCGCTGTGCGAAAAGTGGGGATAGCGTCGTGTCCCCGATCTCCTGTCTCGCTTAGCGCTGTTTTTAGCCGCATGACCACGCACCAGCCAGGCCGACTTGTCCTCATGTTAAGCTGGTTGATTTGGTGAAAATTTTTGATTTCTAGAATTATTTTCTTTCCTAGCCCTGAAGTCTAGTTTCGTGACGAAAAATCATAGCAAAATATTGAGTACAAATTTATAAATTACGCTTTTTAGAAGTGTGGTCGTAAAAAATTGTGAGGTAATTTCTTTGATTTCAGTGCCGCATTTCTTTGACCAAAGCGAAAGCGAAGATGCCATAAACGAGGGAATAAACTTTAAGGTTCGTTTTGTGACCTCTCACATTTTCTGCGACTGGATCACTCACCTTCGTAATTCGCATGAAAATCAAATGATTCCATTTGTCGCAAACTATTCCTGAGACGTTAAGGAGCGTAATAAATCTCTCGATTTTTTTTCCCTACACGTGCAGTACTGTGTTAGTTATTTCTTGTAAGAAACGTTTTCATATAACTATGCATGCATAAGTACTGATCATATAGAAAAAGAACTAATCGCGTCATCGTACAAAACAGGGCTTTATGTACATGCCGGCATAAAAAACCGCACTATCTACTCAATTATTTGAGACCTTGGGGGGACTTGACGACGGTGTTAATTATACTTACCCAGAACTGCACCAGGTATAGCTATAAATAAAAGGAATTACTGAAACAAGCGTAGGAATTTCATATTTGCACCAAGTTTAGTTACATATCGCATGCATGAATAACGAAAACACTTCATGCCGCGTCCCCTCTCACGATCGCCACGTGTCTGTTAGTAGCCCGCCTGCGGCTGCTTCTTTCCAAACAAGCTTCGCGATCATGTACTACCTCATGAAACGTGACACATGCATGACGCAATGAAAAAGCATATGGCGTTTAGCACACTTAAGATACGCTATTCTAAGCACACCAACGCGACCGCGCAAGATTGACACAACTTACCAGACTTCTTTCTACTCGAATGAAATAATTACGTCGTCATATCAAGAAACAGTTTCAAGTAAATATTAAATGTCATAAAACGCGCCATTAAAACATGGTGTGCTATTAATAAAAAAACGCATTCCTTGGGGGCGAGTGAACCTGTCGGCGCCCCGTGCACTCCGGCTCAAGGTGATAAGTACGTGTGCAGCTGCATATGTCTTTTTTTTTTATTGAGCAATTATCAGCCTACTATCCTGAACTTCAGGTGAATGAACGCAGTAATGTGCATGCTATTAAGTGCATTGAGTGGCAGAGTGCCGATCGCTCCCAGACTTCGCGCTTTACTACCGTGACCCAATGCCTGTTAGCCAGTTTCCGAATGCGGCATTTATGCGCGAGAAACCTATCGAGGCTAATTTAATATTTTTTATGCTACTACGCGGATCCAGCAGTGACGCAGGTGGTCAATACATGCTGCTTCTGCAGTGCACAGGCTTGAAACAGCCGCCGGTAGCTGCGGCAGCTGCGGTAGGCACGGGCAAGCGGAACCTGTTTTGCCTACCATGCGAAAGTCGCTCCTAACATCAGCGCCACCGCATCTTCGTGACGTCGCGGGGTGAAGGTAGCTTGAGACTGTTGCACTGGAAAATTACATTTCTCTTGAAGGCACTTTTTGAGCAGGAATTGGGTTTACCCTGGTTTTCGTGATTTATGTTTTGGGTGCACAAACTGGGTAATATCAGGCTTTGCTAACAAGAGGCCCTAAATATTCGCTAAATTTGATTTATAGTCTTCTCACTGTTGTAACCTATCTTTCCTCAAGCAGGACAGTAGCTGAGTGAATTCGCATCACCTGTTAAGGTCAATTTTTTCTTTTCTCAGCTGCTGAGGGCCATTATTGCCAGAGGGGTATGTAAGGTGTGTACTGTAGACAGGTAAATCGCTTAATTCAAACCGACGGTATTTACAAACTGGCACTTTGCTCCCGCCAAAATCGCGTATTTCGTGCGACAAAGCTGCCGGTAATATAAGCATACGCAACGGCCGTACAGCTTACCTGTCCTGACCGATGAAGCATGGCAATGCAGCGCGCTGCATGTGGCCATCGTGGAGGACCACTCGTCTACTACCCCTGTCACACGGTGCTTTCGAAGTGCAGTTTCTCTCCCCAGCTGCGCTCCTGTTCCTGCCACGACGTGGGACCAGTTTATTTTACCGTATGCGGGGCCTATTGAGTGGAATCTATGAGGCGCCGCTGACAGTGCTGATGAGCGGTCGCATAAGAATGAAAAGACCCGTACCAACCCATGGTCGGGCTCCTAAATTTATTCCGAAGTCTGCGTAAAGAACTATTTTCGGTCCCCTTACCATTTGTTTCTAATCAGCATAGTTTGAACAAATTTTCGGTCACTTAATAGTTAGAAGTATCGAGGCGTCGAATGCCTGACCGTTGGTACGTGGCCATAGATATATATATTTCCCACCCATGGTGTGCGCACAATTTGTCCCTAAACGTAATGATCGTTGGATATATTGTCTTCATCTTCAAAAGACTTGTCGAAAATCTCAATTTTATTATAGCGACAAATTTATATACAAGACTGCTCAAAGGGAGCACGGCTACAGAACCATCGCCGCGCACACGCGTTCACTCTTGGCGCTCTTAATTCACTTCCAATAGATTGACCGAAACTTTGAGCTATAAAAGCGAGCACGAAACAACGAGAATTCACTGTGTGAGCGTGTGTTTGAAGGATCGCGCATAAAAGGTAATTTTACCACTAAACGTACTGATCATAGTGCTTGCATGCGGCACAGCGAAACGGTGATATCGATATGAGATGGAATTCCGCATCTGGCGCTTCTAGCCCTCGCAGTGAAAAGAGGCAGGATTAAATTTTCCCTTTGCAAAACAAACATCTAGTAGAACCCGCTGCTACGTTCGCGGTTGCTGCGTTTTTCCCGGTACGTTTTTTTTTCATATGAGCCAGGTAGTCCAGCTGCCACAGAAGCCCCTACAACTGAAACTCGATCGCCTATATCTGTTACATAATGCAATTGTTGCATAATTCCCTTGTCATACGTCGCGAAAGTCATCTCACGATGGTAGTTTACACCGTCCCGGAATTCGTTCAATGCGCGCGTAATGGCGACGCCGGCGAGAAAAAGCGATACTATACACGTACTCTATATAGGCACTTGTTCGCCGCTGCGTTCGGCGACGTCTGGAAGCACCCAGGCTAACGCCAACATACTTACAGACCATGTGATTTTTTGTGCGTCTGTTGGCACAGTTACATCGACAGTGCGACACTAGCGCGAACGACAGCACAAAAACGAAACTATGCCGCGGCAGACGGCACAAACAGCGCTGTACGAAATTCGCTTGCGTTGGTTCGCTCCGACAGTTTTGTTTCTGCCATCCGCTTTATTCTTGTCGCCTGCACCTTAAAATACACAATTTCTAGATTAAAATATAGCGATGATTCTATGGGATTAACGCGGTCACCGCGATAGCAGCGAAGAAGCGCACGCGTACCGCATCTTCGCACGCTCCAGGTATGCTCCCTCTTCATTGCTGAATACCTTCCACAGACAGCTGCTCAGGCTAACTGAGACTCGTCGCAGTGCGTTTCTGAAGGACGTTATTTTATTATGTCAGCTTTGTCCCCCTTTCCCTTATATATCGTGTTCATTCTACTTGATCACCATTGGATGTGCCATGCTGGGCAATGTCCCACAAATCCTCTTGAATAACGTTGCCGCAGGCTCGCCTGATATCCAGAAATGCTACCCATAGGGGCATGTGTTCCGTTTCAGCAATCTCTATATAATGCGTCAATGAAAATAGATTGTCGATAGCTCCAACCTCCTCTGTTTCCGGAACCCATTGTGTAGCTCCCCTAGCACCCCCTCGTTCTCCACCCAAGCCTGCAGCCTGTTCTTTATAATCTGCATCACCACCCTATAAACCACACACCTCACTGCTATGGGACAGTATTTGCTTATGTCAGCTTTGTCCCCCTTTCCCGTATATATCATGTTCATTCTACTTGATCGCCATTCATCCACTATCATTTTGTTCACTAAATCTATTAATGTTTGCTTGGATTTTGGTCCTAGCTTCTATATTAACATAATCGGAATACCATCTGGTCCTGTCGACGTGTCACCAGCAACCTTCTTCTCTTGTCGTAAGGCGAGCGCATGGTTGCGCTCTGTGGAGGGCCGCTGCGTCCTACACGGCCGCGCATCGAAGCGAAGTGACAGATGACGGGAAGCGCCACGCCTAGGTCCAACTTCTGCGCCACTCGACTGCGATGAATGGCCGTGTCGGACGCAGTGGCCTTTCAGAGAGTGCAGCCACGCACTCGCGTGTTCAGGGTGGACGACCCTGTACGTATGGGACCGCTGCTCGCTTCGATCGACGGATGCCTCGGGTACTGCAGAACCACCGTGCCTGATCCTATTTCTGACCATTGCCACACGTTGTAAAGAATTCACATTACTAACTTGCCTATACTCTGCGCAAATCAAGACGAAAGCTCGGAACGGATGAGCGCACATATGCCCACTCGAACGACCCATATATTACGCGAAATGAAAGCGTATTTTCATACGGTCAATTACGACAAGATTTTCCTGAGAAAGCTTCGAAAAGACTTTCATTTTTCTGGAGCGCCTTCGAAGGCACATGCACTACACAAGTGCGAGCACACAAACCACACAAGCGTCCTTTCACAACGAATGTGCCACACCACACGTCCAGAGCATCCAGAGGCCGACCAAACAAGCAAGCGATGCAAAACGCCCGCGCCCGCACGACCGCGATCCACAAATGACGCCAAGCCAATCTATAATCCATGGGTGAAAATAACGCTTTCGTTATTACGACCAGGTCGAAATAACTATTTGGCTTGGCTTTCCGTTATTTTCACCTGGTCGAAATAACGCCGGCCCTTTGGCTACTTTAGTCTCTTCCCCGCTTCCTCCGTGCTTCCCCGTGACTGCCTGCTGCGACGCATCGCTGCTCAGTGCTATCGTTGTTTATTTTCGTGGCTTTTCTTTCACAGTGAGTGCTGTGCTTGTGTAGTTAAGATCCTTCGGACGTCTTGTGTGTCAAGCCTATGTTGGCCTTTAGCAGGCCTGTCGTGAACGAGGGCGACGCTCAATTTTGGGCTGCGTTCGTGGCGCATCAGGCAGCGCTACAACGCCTGCGCGTACAGATGCTGGCGCTGAGCGCTGAAATTGCCATGGTGGAAGAGACGAGGAAGTGACACTGGGGGCGGCCGAAGCTCTTTTTGTTGGCGGCGGCGCACCTGTGCGTCCGTGAGCGAAATCTGTCGGCGTACCTGCGCCCAGACTCGTGGTACGAGACCACGCTTCCGCACCTTCCGGACAGCGGACTCCGAGAAAACTTTCGGATCAACCGCGGCACATTCCGGTACATGGTGGCTGTTTGTGGAAGCATGAGCCGGCAAGATACCAACATGCGGAAAGCGATTCCACTGGAGAAACGCGTGGCGATAGGCTTGTACCGCCTCGCAACATCAGCAGAAGAGCGGGCTGCTGCCAACTTTTTGACGTGAGCACTGCGTCAGTTAATTTAATATTTCACGAATTTTGCAGCGTGTTTGTGGAGCAGTTGGAAGCGCGATTTGTACATTTCCCAACACCAGCTGAGGTTTACGAGCACATGTGTAAATTCACAGCAGCCTGTGGATTCTCTCAAGGTGTCGGTGCAGTGGATGGCTTTCATATCGAGGTGTGGCCCTCAAAGCAAGAAGCCGCTGAATAATACAATAATAAAGGGGTGGTACAGTGTCGCTCTACTTGCTGTCGTCGACCACACATACAGGTTCCTATGCACGAATGTTGGGAGCCCTGGTAGGAACAATGACCCGACACTGTTTCAGAAGTCTCGACTGCCAGCTACTCTGGCTAGTGAGCCGTTCCGACAAGAAACATAGCTCATTGAAGGTGTGGGAGTTGGCACAATTCTTCTTGGTGATCAAGCTTTCCCCTTGAAGACGCACCTGATGAAGCTGTACCCCTTCCACGTGCCTCTGGGTCCCCCTCACAGACCTTTAACTACCGGCGGCCGAGTGCCAGACCTGTTGTCGAAAATGCTTTTGGGCGTGTCAAGGCACACTTTAGAATGGTGCTGAAGGGCCTCGAGTGTGACGTCCACAATGTCAGTTATGTGATCCGTGCTGCTTGTGTGCTGTACAAAATTTGTGAGCAGCTCAGTGACCGCTGTGATTCAAGCTAGTTTGGTGTGGTGCAGAGCGCTGATGAAAGGCAGCCTCAGCCGGTGTGCACAAGCAACCGGGAAGAGACGTCAGGTGTGGCCATCGGGAACGCCCTGGCCAAGCACCTTGCCTTGAGCCAGAACCCAGTCCGTGGGAAACTCAAGAGTAGCTCAGAAGGACATTTCTACCAAGAGGGAACAGCCCTGAACAGAGCTACGCACACATTATTGAAGGAGCAGACACTGGGTTCGGCTCACCTTCAATGGCTACCATTGCACGCACATGATGCATACTCCCTACTGGGGTGAAGGTTATGAGGGTTACAACGAATGTAATCTTAGTAACGTACATGGTCTTCATAAAATAGGTTTGGTTTACGGAGTTTAACATTCCAAAGCGGCTTGAGCTATGAGTGATGCCGTAGTGAAGGGCTGCAGAATTTTCGACCACATGGGGGTTTATTAACATGCACTGACATTGCACAGTACACGAGTGTCTTGCTTTACACCTCCATTGAAAAGGCGCCGTCATGGCCAGGCTTTCAGAAAATAGTCGCATTATATAGCTAATGTTAATTATTGGTTCTTGTTAAACTACAAAACGAAGTGGTTCGTACCAACTACTAGAACTCCTTATGACAAACAAACCTTCACCTACATGCAGCCATCTCTAATGAACCAATAATGAAGATTTCATTACTTCCTATAAACAAATCTCTTTCTTCAAACAGTTTTGCTCACAGACGATAGTAAAATGCCAGCATAAGCTTTCAATTTTTATGATTAATTCTTGTTGAGCACTGCTGTTTATGTTGCTGATTCATTGCCATTGTACTACCTTTTTCATTGTTGTGTTTGTGTCACATGGTCTGTGTATTGGCAGCTATTCTATCACTTGCAGTTTGCTTATAATTTTCGTGTATAACTGGCCATCGTCTTTCCACATTGCCAATCAGCAACTTGTTGGTACCTTGTCAAGCAGTACAAGATTTTAGTCTTGCACTCATACTTCTGAAAGCAGAAGTACTTGCTCAGGCATTAGTTGGTTCATCATAAAGTTGAATGGCATAAAGGAACAAACACAGGAAGACACAGCAGTGGTGCTTTTTCTGTCTCTGTGTTTGTTCCGTTGCGCCATTCAACTTTATTCTGAAGGTAACGAAATCATGTCGGTCACAGTTGGAAGCTTCATATTTTTGCACACATCATTCACACACAAAGCAAACACAAAAATGTGACGTAAATGTGACCCAATGGTGAGGGCTTCGAAAGACTTACAGTGTGATAAATTCCATTACATTCCCATCCCAACCGTTAAACCAAAGTACGCTTTCTGTGCACAATTTCATGTCATTACTATTTTGCTGTTGTCCAAATTCTCCACTGTTCTATAACTTGCCCCCCCCCCCCTCCCCCCTTAAAAAAAACAGTTATGTTGCAAGAAAGATATCAGCCTTGTAGCAAACAGTTCCTGGTGAACATGCAACAGCCATTGGTTCTGAGTGGAGAAGCAGGTAGAGTGTTACTGCGAGAGCAGCAGCAATGTACTTGCAACAAACTTGTTTGATTATTGCACTTGTGTACCCCTGCAGTGTATGCATGATCTCTGTTAATAACTAATACTGCAAGCTGCTACGGTAGCCAGCCCGCACAATAAACACAATACAAAACTTTCAACAGTAAAAGATCTTTCATCTCATCACATGCTGTAATATCAAATAAATTCCAGCTGTTTTGATCACTCTTTATTGAGCGAGTATTATTTTCTTTGTTGTCTAAAAATTTTGCTAGCAGTTGCACCATGCTTGCATTTATGGCATTCGCTTCCTTCTGGAGGTGCACTATTATCTTGCGCATTTTGTGTGCCTTGCGGTCGGCCTTTGCTGCTGCCTCGCTTTCTCCTTTATGGACGGCAACTAGCTGCTCTATAGCAGATCCTTGTCGCTTGTGGCGGCTCTTTTGGGGTTCCCTTCTTTTGGCGCTTGTGCCAGCACCGGCACTGCTGCTTGCCCCTGCTGTGCCACTGCTGTTTACGCCAGCACTGGCTCTGCTTGTGTCGCCGCTGCTGCTGCCTGTGCTTTGCAGTACAGGTACTGCAGCACTGGCACTGCAAATGGGGGAGCTGGCCGCAAGTTGTGCGAAGTCGTCTCTTCTGCTTCCTTCAGGCAGGCTGTCCTCCCATGACAGGAGCACTTCCGAGCCGTGTGGTGCCTCATTGACAACTAGCAGCTGAAAATGATGAGAAGACAACATGTTATCATCTCAGAAAAGATATTAAATGTGTCTTCATGTAATGCAATCATCCGCTTCCATAATATATTACAAAAACACTAACTTATGATGGCCAATCTGGAAAGAAGGCAGCGGTTCAAATTTTTGTTTTCCTGAACATAACTAAATAGATATATGAAGATCCAGACATGTACATCAGCATTCCCTAGCCCCAACTTTCACATGAACCAATGGGTTCAGTTCAGTTTTTTCCTGAATACTGTTGTGGAGTGCAATCGCCTTCCTTTAGGTTTATGTGACTCGAAATATTTTGTGAAGGAGTTGGAGGATTTTTATACGGCTCCTAGTGTTGGTGTTGTGATGAATGTTGGATTTTATGTCCTTTAAATGACTTGTGGCTGTTGCGGCTAATGGCTTTATGGCTTTTATAATTTTGTGCCCTCCTGCTTGGGCCAAAGTTACGGCTTGCAGTATGTACAAATAAAGAAATGAATGAACAGCTGGACAAGACAGTAGACCAAGCTGATCAAAGTCAATAACAAGCAATATGTTAACCATTTGCAAGCATGTGGGGCATGGTTGACCAAGGTTAAATCGAGCTGATGAGGTTGAGTTGAACAGAAGTACATGGAAGGTGAGGTGCGAACTCTGGCACGACAAGGCGCTGCGATTTGAAGATGCAAGTGCCATTTCCGCTCCCCATTGCCATTAATGCCCATGGTTGTGGGAGTAGCTTACTCTGAATCCCCCCCTCCCCTGAGTCTGTCCAATGGTTCCGCACTGAGAAATGAGCAGCAATAGAATTCTGAAGTGATCTGAACGACAGATTGCACGCAATGGTATAAATCACAAATTACCTCTAAAATTTCCTCGACTCGCCCATCATCGTTGATGGGAAGGCAGCTGAGGAAACTGGAGCTGCCAGCAGAAGATCCCTGGGACACCAGGCGACCCAGTTGAAGTGCCTGTCCGTCTCAGCTGCCTGGACAAATAAAAATGATATGAGCTATTAAATGTGTTGTTAAAAAAACATTTTAAGGCTGTGATCACAGCATTTCTCTCAGTGGATTAAGCTTCACTGTACACATTCTCAATGCAAGAATAAAATTTCATAGATGTGTCTAATGCACATGCACAGGTACTGGTGAAATTAATGCAATTTACATTTGCAATATGGCTAAACTACATCCTGCTAGTTGCTGCTTTGCAATTGAAGCCACGACTGTGCATTATGCTTCAACTATTGTCATTCTAGCAACATCTTACTTGGTTAGTTTCTAGATTTATTTCTTTCATATATCTTTCCCAGGCTGCACTGTGTATACTACTTCACAAATGCTGCTAGTACACAGTGAAGCCTGGTAAAGAAATATGAAATAAATCTAGAAATTCAATTAACTACATTGTTGCTCTAGCAGGTGGCCAGAAATAGCGACGCGTATAGCAATGCTGTCAGCACTGCAGCTCGCAATTTGCGAATAAAAGCGACGAACAACGTGTGTAACGAGAAAGACGAAGTTTGCATGCAGCGACGTGCACGCGTGCACGAGCGAAGATTCTAAGTGCTGCGTATGCTGCTCCTGCCTGAGGACATTACTCTCGATTCTTTACTACCTCAACAATGCATTCTCAAATCGTCTTCGACACTCCAGAACTGTGCAACGATGGTGAAGAGAATCGACGCGTTGCTCCAGCGACAACACATGCTACTGTCGCACATACGAGGCTGACGTAAGCAGTTCAGCTGCACTATGAAAACAGCGCCAGGAACCCGATGGCACGAGCATCGTTCGGTAAAGGTCGCACATACCGTATTTCTTGTTGAGGTTTTCCATTTTCAGCTTCACTTGTTTGCTGGTGTATGGGCCTTGTCCCGGCGGCAGCCCGGCGTTCAGTTCCGCTACAATCACAGCATATATCCGAGCGTTGCGCGTGTTATACCGCATTTACACGGGCGACATTAACCACAGTTAAGGTAACTACGGTTCCCCGTAACTATAGTTAGCCGCGCTCACACGGCAGACGAAACTGCAGTTACGCCACCAAACCATAGTTACCCAAACCGAGCTTGCTGACCACCGTTTGCTACCTTACCGACAAGATGGTGGCGCCCGTGGCAGCAGCAACATCGAACGACTCGTCCTCCCAGAGTTGTGTCATCTGGCTTTATTCAACCGCGGCCCTGATTCGCATCTGATACGGTAACACGCGCAACGCTCGGATATATGCTGCGATTGTAGCGGAACTGAACGCCGGGCTGCCGCCGGGACAAGGCCCATACACCAGCAAACAAGTGAAGCTGAAAATGGAAAACCTCAACAAGAAATACGGTAAGTGCGAACTTTACCGAACGATGCTCGTGCCATCGGGTTCTTGGCGCTGTTTTCATAGTGCAGCTGAACTGCTTAAGTCAGCCTCGCATGTTCGACAGTAGCATGTGTTGTCGCTGGAGCAACGCGTCGATTCTCTTCGCCGTCGTCGCACAGGTCTGGAGTGTCGAAGACGATCTTGAGAATGCATTGTTGAGGTAGTAAAGACTCGAGAGTAATGTCCTCAGGCAGGAGCAGCATGCGCAGCACTTAGAATCTTCGCTCGTGCACGCGTGCTCGGCGCTGCATGCAATCTTCGTCTTCCTCGTAACACACGTGTTGTTCGTCGTTTTTATTTGCACATTGCGAGCTGCAGCGCTGACAGTATTGCTGTACACGTCGCTGTTTCTGGCCACCTGCTAGAGCAGCAATGTAGTTAATTGAATTTCTAGATTTATTTCATATTTCTTTACCTGCCTTCACTGTGTACTCGCAGCATTTGTGAAGTAGTATACACAGTGCAGCCTGGGAAAGATATATGAAAGAAATAAATCTAGAAATTAACCAAGTAAGATATTGCTAGAATGACAATAGTTGAACCATAATGCACAGTCGTGGCTTCAGTTGCAAAACAGCAACTAGCAGGATGTAGTTTAGCCATATTTCAAATGTAAATTGCATGCATTAATTTCACCAGTACCTGTGCATATGCGTTAGACACTTATCTATGAAATTTTATTCTTGCATTGAGAATGTGTACAGTGAAGCTTAATCCACTGAGAGAAATACTGTGATCACAACCTTCAAATGTTTTGTTTAGCAACACATTTAATAGCTCGCATCATTTTTATTTGTCCAGGCAGCTGAGACAGACAGGCACTTCAAATGGGTCGCATGGTGTCCCATGGATCTTCTATTGGCAGCTCCAGTTTCCTCCGCAGCCTTCCCATCAACGATGATGGGCGAGTCGAGGAAAGTTTAGAGGTAATTTGTGATTTAGAACATTGCGTGTAATCTGTCGTTCAGATCACTTCAGAATTCTATTGCTGCTCGTTTCTCAGTGCAGAACTTATACTCATAAAAAGCTGGCCAACAACAGATAAAAAAGAACACTCAAGCAGTTGTGTAAACCACTCCCACAAACATGGGCACTGGACTCCACGTCTACATTTTTGCCTTGTGCTGTTGTTCTTTGTCATGAAACCTGAACCAACTAGCCAAGCAACTCCCACTGTTCGTCCATAAATCCTTGTTTTTTTTCTAACAATTCTACATATCGGTAGTTAGCTGGTTGTCTCCCCATATACTTAATGTTACCATGCCAGAGCAAAGACCACTTTGTTGTACAGGGAGTTCAATGTGCATTGCTGGTTTAGGTTACGTCCTTTTTTTTTCAGGTGGGAATAGTATGTCAAAAGGCACACACTGCGGATGGATACGACTTAAGTCTCTAGTAAGATGAAGTTATGGTACGCACCAGAATTTCGGTGCCTTTATTTGCATGATATATTAATATTGCTAGTGCTGTATGACAATCCATCTTTCACAACTTTGCACATGCAGCTTCACCTTCATTCTTCTCTCTTGTAGATACTCATCTTCGTCTGTTGATTCTATTAGCAACTGGGCTTGAATACAGTGGAGTAATACAGCAACCTGTGGATCATAAGCAGTTATTGAAAACTGTTGTTTCTCTACAGGGAGACAGAAGGGAAGTAGCAAAGTAGATAATAAATTTCTATGTGCTATCTGTAATGTCCGAGTAATTCAATAAAACAAAGTGGTGGGCTAGTTGGTGATTCATACTTGGAATGAACGACAGTGCAGAAAAGGACAACCACAGAAGAGAAGCGTTCTTTGTGTCGTGTCCTCTTCTGTGGTTGTCCTTTTTCGCGCTGTCTTCGTCCGAGGTATATAAGTAATAGCTGTATTGTATTGCATTTTTGCCTATAAGCTCTTTGTGCATGCTTTCTGTATTTATTGCCATTTCACATAAATTACACTCAATTGCCGGTTCAGTGCTGTCTATTCCTTCTTTCTGTATGATCCCATTTTTCGTGCTGTTTTTAAGCCTTGAATGTTGAACCAACTGACCCAGCAATCCTTCTTTTGGAACCATTGGACAGATTCTGGTGGGGGGGGGGGGGGGGATGTAGAGTAAGCTACTCCCACAACCATGGGCATTAATGGCAATGGGGAGCGGAAATGGCACTTGCGCCTTCAAATCACAGCACCTTGTCGTGCCAGAGTTCACACCTCACCTTCCATGTACTTCTGTTCAACTCAACCTCATCAGCTCGGTTTACCCTTGGTCAACCATGCCCCACATTCTTGCAAATGTTTAACATATTGCTTGTTATTGATCAGCTTGGTATACTGTCGTGTTCAGCTGTTCATTCATTTATTTATTTGTACATACTGCGAGCCATAACTTTAGCCCGAACAGGAGGGCACACAATTATAAAAGCCATAAAACCATTAGCCGCAACAGCCACAAGTCATTTAAAGGACATAAGATCCAACATTCATCGCAACATGAACACTAGGAGCCGTACAAAAATCCTCCAACTCCTTCACAAAACATTTCGAGTCACATAAACCTAAAGGAAGGCGATTGAACTCCACAACAGTATTCAGGAAAAACTGAACTGAACCCATTGGTTCATGTGAAAGTTGGGGCTAGGAAAAGTTGATGTACATGTCTGGAACTTCATATATCTATTTAGTTATGTTCAGGAAAACAAAAGTTTGAACCACTGCCTTCTTTCCAGTTCGGCCATCATAAGTTAGTGTTTTTGTAATATATTCTGGAAGCAGATGATTGCATTACATTAGGACACATTTAACCTCTTTTCTGAGATGAGAACATGATGTCTTGTATGTTTCACCATGTGCAGCTGCCAGTTGTCAATGAGGCACCACACGGCTCGGAAGTGCTCCTGTCATGGGAGGACAGCCTGCCTGAAGGAAGCAGAAGAGACGACCTCTCACAACTTGCGGCCAGCTCCCCCATTTGCAGTGCCAGTACTGCAGTACCTGCACTGCAAAGCACAGGCAACAGCAGCGGCGACACAAGCAGAGCCAATGCTGGTACAAGTGCCAAAAGAAGGGAACCCCAAAAGAGCCGCCACAACCGACAAGGATCTATGCTATAGAGCATAGCATAGATCAGCTAGTTGCCGTCCATAAAGGAGAAAGCGAGGCAGCAGCAAAGGCCGACCGCAAGGCACACAAAATGCGCAAGATAATGGTGCGGCTCCAGAAGGAAGCGAATGCCATAAATGCAAGCATGGTGCAACTTCTTGCAAAATTTCTAGACAACAAAGAAAATAATGACTCGCTCAATAAAGAGTGATCAAAACAGCTGGAAGTTATTTGATGTTACACATGTGATGAGATGAAAGATCTTTTACTGCTGAAAGTTTCGTATTGCGTTTTAAACAGTGATTTGTATTGTGCAGGATAGCTACCGTAGTAGCTTGCAGTATTAAGTTATTAACAGAGCACATGCATACACTACAGGGGTACACAAGTGCAGTAATCAAACAAGTCTGTTGCAAGTACATTGTTGCTGCTCTCGCAGTAACGCTCCACCTGTCTCTCCACTCAGAACCAATGGCTGTTGCATGTTCACCAGGAACTGTCTGTTACAAGGCTGATATTTTTCTTGCAACATAACTGTTTTTTTGGGGGTGGGGTGGGCAAGTTATAGAACAGTGGGGAATTTTGACAACAGCAAAATAGTGATGACATGAAATTGTTCACAGAAAGCGTACTTTGGTTTAATGAGTTGGGATGGGAATGTAATGAAATTTATCACACTGCAAGTCTTTCAAAGCTCTCACCATTGGGTCACATTTAGTCACATTTTTGTGTTTGCTTTGTGTGTGATGTGTGCAAAAATATGAAGCTTCCAACTGTGACCGACATGATTTCGTTACCTTCATGAGCAAAAGGAAAAAATTTCTCGCAACTATTGCTTAATCTTTGACTAGATATAAAATGTTCACTGTAATATGATTGTAAGTACCAACAGCTTTTTTGGTCAGAGGTATCCGCTTCCATTGGGCTAGCATCAGGTGCATGCAACAGTCTAGCAAAAAAATAAGGTGATACCCAGGGGGCCCTTATTGGAAAGGTCTATATAGTGAATGCATTTCAATTACTATACTGCTTTCAGAATAAGTTGAATGGCACAATGGAACAAACACAGGAAGACACAGGGACAGAAAAAGCGCCACTGCTGTGTCTTCCTGTGTTTGTTTCTTCATGCAATTCAACTCTATGATGAACAAACTAACGCCTCCAGCAAGTACTTCTGCTTTCAGAAGTAGGAGTGCAAGACTCAAAGGTTGCACTACTTGACAAGGTACCAACAAGTTGCTGATTGGCAATGTGGCAAGACAATGGCCAGTTATACATGAAAATTATAAGCAAACAGCAAGTGATAGAATAGCTGCCAATACACAGACCATGTGACACAAAAACAATGAAAAAGGTAGTACAATGGCAATGAAACAGCAACATAAACAGCAGTGCTCAACAAGAATGAATCATAAAAAAATTGAAAGCTCATGCTGGCATTTTACTATTGTCTGTGAGCAAAACTGTTTCAAGAAAGATTTGTTTACAGGAAGTAATGAAATCTTCATTATTAGTTCATTAGAGATGGTTGCATGTAGGTGAAGGTTTGTTTGTCATAAGGAGTACTAGTAGTTGGTACGAACCACTTTGTTTTGTAGTTTAACAAGAACCAATAATTAACATTAGCTATATAATGCAAGACTATTTTCTGAAAGCCTGGCCACGACGACGGCTTTTTAATGGAGGTGTAAAGCAAGACTCGTATACTGTGCAATGTCAGTGCATGTTAATGAACCCCATGTGGTCAAAAATCCTGCAGCTTTTCACTACGGCATCACTTATAGCCCAAGCCGCTTTGGAACGTAAACTCCATAAACCAAACCTATTTTATGAAGAACATGTACGTTACGAAAATTACACTAGTTGTAACCCTCATAACCTTCACCCCAGTAGGGAGTATGCATCATGTGCATGCAATGGTAGCCATTTAAGGTGAGCCAAACGCAGTGTCTGATCCTTCAATAATGTGCGTGTAGCTCTGTTCAGGGCTGTTCCCTCTTGGTAGAGGTGTCTTTCTGAGCTGCTCTTGAGTTTCCCACGGACTGGGTTCTAGCTCAAGGTAAGGTGCTTGGCCAGGGCATCCCAATGGCCACACCTGACGTCTCTTCCCGGTTCCTTGTGCACACCGGCTGAGGCCGCCTTTCATCAGTACTCTGCACCGCACCAAACTAGCTTGAATTCACAGCGGTCACTGAGCTGCTCACAAATGTTGTACAGTACAGAAGCAGCACGGATCACATAACTGACATTGTGGGTGTCACACTCAAGGCCCTTCAGCACCATTCTAAAGCGTGCCTTGACACGTCCAAAAGCATTTTCGACAACACGTCTGGCACTCAGCAGCCGGTAGTTAAAGGTCTGTGAGGGGGACCCAGAGGCATCTGGAAGAGGTAAAGCTTCATCAGGTGCGTCTGCAAGGGGAAAGCTTGATCACCAGAAAGAATTGTGCCAACTCCCACACCTTCAATGAGCTATGTTTCTTGTTGGAACAGCTCACTAGCCAGAGTAGCTGGCAGTCGAGACTTCTGAAACAGTGCCGGGTCATTGTTTCTACCAGGGCTCCCAACATTCGTGC